>NC_090934.1:383352664-383677664 GCF_040938575.1 Ambystoma mexicanum | reverse complement strand
GATCAAGCCTCAGCGGAAAAACAAAGCGAAAGACACAAAAATGACACCGAACCAGACAGTAAATAAAGTAGAAAACTCACATAAGAATATAAAAACAATGGCAATGATTCATTCCAACAACAAGGCGCAACATATAAACTCGCCAAGTTGGGCAAAGTCAGCAACCGGCGAAATAAGGTCTGAAAAGGACACTAAGAACATTGAGATCTCAGCAAGCGAGACCGACACAGAAAGTGAAAAAGAAGGTGTTTCTGATGAGGGAGACACAGATTCAGTGAGTAAAAGAGAAGGTGAACCTGAAGACTCAAATAAGGAGACTGATGGGGAACAACTAAAGACAGCAGCTAGGAATAAAAAGAAAAAAAGAAACAAAACAAAAATGGAGCTCAAATCAACAAAGTCTGGGGATAAAAATTCCCTGAAAATGAGATCAGCAAATAAACTCCAGATGAGGGAACATAAAGAAATAAAGGAGAAATCTAAAGGCAGTGAAGGTCTAAAGGTGATCAAAAGGCGAGGCAACACCTATAAAAAACCTGCCAAACCCACTACTATCGTGCCCCCTAAAGGCGTTCTTCACTCAACAATACAAAAGAAAGCTGAACACGGAGACTGAAGTATCAGATGCAGAGATGCTTGAAGTGGCACAAGAAAATTCGCCCGGTTCAAAGCAGAGGAAAACTGATATGATCTGTACACCAATAGTAGAACCGGCTGCCGAAGAGGCCAGACCTCAAGACAATTTGAATAACAGTAACACTGAAGGAAGCAAAAACCAAGAAGAGTTGAGGGGGGTAGGGCAGCAGTCTCCCTTCCAAACAGATAAAAGAAGCAACCTCCGGTTTAAAGCATACAACGAGCAGATCAAAAGAACAAAGAAAGGGGTGCAGGTAAAGCCAGGTGAAACAGAAGATAGAGTAGAGGAGCAAACGCTGGATCCAATGCAAGTGATCCAAATAACGCAAGAAGCCCAATGCCAAAACCACTCACAGGTCGAAAGAGACAATCGTCTCGCATGGGCAAAGCCCCACTTGACGACAAGTCAGCTAAGAACGCCACCATTGACAATACCAGATGGGGGAACGACGACAGCGGGATAACCTACAAATGAACAAAAGAGCTTCAGGCTGTCGAA
This sequence comes from Ambystoma mexicanum, assembly GCF_040938575.1. Classification (NCBI taxonomy): domain Eukaryota; kingdom Metazoa; phylum Chordata; class Amphibia; order Caudata; family Ambystomatidae; genus Ambystoma; species Ambystoma mexicanum. Next base: position 383,676,529 of record NC_090934.1, on the reverse strand, counting down.
CAGCAATAGACCAGGAGCAAAGCTCATCCATGGAGCACTCAGTAAGGGATTCACCAGCTGTCTTTAGGAGAGCGGAGAAAATTCAATCCTCCCCGAAAAATCGACCACTAAGTGACATTGCAGTAGCAATGCAGAAAGAATCCCCAAATAAGAAGCCAGACATGTTAGCAATCATGTCTGCGATGACCATTGCACTAGCACCGTTCTGTAAACTCTACAAAGCCATAAAAGAGGAGATTGAAGTCAACACTGCAGTTCTTACGAACATGATAACAAAATTGTCACAGGTGGAAAGCTACATAACGGCGGTGGAAGACCGAACAAGCACTTACCATAAGAACTGGGAAAGTAAAATTGAAGCCTTAGAAAAAAAGATTGAAACTATGGAACAATTAAACAGAACATTAACAGTGCCAGAGACCTTTCTCTTACCTAGATCTCTAGAATCCCAGATACAGCTAAAGAAAAAGGAATTATTTACACCGAGATTCGGCAGCAGAGAGAAAAGATGATGACCAACTCTTAAACAAAAAAAATGATCTAAAAATAGTGCAGCGGAAAGAGACAAATAATAAGCCCAACAAAGGAAAAAAGATGTTAATGGAACAGTCCGTATTAACACTCAAGAAAACTGGGTCCCAAATAGGGGAACTGCAAGACAGCACAACTGCCCATCCATCAGAGACCCCTACAATAAGGTCACCAAGAACAGTGGAGGACTTTATGACAAACTCCGACCTAATGAATATATGGCAACATTGGGAAAAAAATGTCATTGAGATAAACGAGGGCGATATAAGGATAAACCGAAAGAGTGAAGATATCAGCCAGGAAAAAGCTGTAAGTGAAGTAAAAAAGGTAAGAAAAGATGAGGAACAACACAACAAAGATCAAAGTCGTTCGCGAGAGATGAAGAAAAGGGACACCCATCAGAAAAATCAACGATACCGAGTGAGGACCGCTACAAGGAAAAAATAAAAAGAATTGGAACTAGAAGCAGTCCCAGGCAACATCAACCATCAAGAGAGGAAGAGGAAAGGAAAACTAAAACAAAAGAAGAGACACGTCTATTCAAGTTAGAACAAGTGGAATAAAAAAAAAGAGTATTTAATATTAAATCGACCAACTGTATTGCAGATAATAAAGAAAACGAAAACGCTAAGGACAATTAGAACTGAAGACCTTAAGTTAGTGGAACCGTACCACAGCGAAAAAAAAGCCAAAGCATATCTCTGTGTAAAATCAGCAGGAATCAAATACATCGAGCAGTCTGCATTTAAAGAAATTGAACATATGGGCTTTCGCTTGACTGAAATAAAAAAATGGGAAAGAAACGAACAGGAGACAGAAAAGAAAGAAACAACAAAACATGTAAGGCATTACCAATCTAAAACAGAGGAACTATATCGTTACAATCGCTGGAAGAATCCCAAGACAGAAGAAGTAGCCCGGTGGATGAACCAACATTCACAAAGAAATGGAAAACGACACAGCGATAAGAACTGGAAAGAAGAAGATGATGATAATAATAGACAAACGACTGACTCGGAAAGAACATATCCCGAGTAGGGACACGGACCAGTTAGAAATCGAAGTGAGGAAGATGAAGAGCAGCGACCACAAAGTGAGCCCAGCTCGAAAGTAAAAGAGGCAAAGAACAATTTAAAGGCGTCCTACTCAGCTCAACCGAAAGGACCATGGAATTGGCTTACATCAACCTGGAACAAGAAAAGCGACAAATAGCAGCGACTAGGGCCGACCCTCGACAAACCCTACGATCCAACATGTGGAGTGGCCCGAAAAAGAAAAATAGTTTGGGATCCTGGAATACGAAAGTCCACGCACATCTAACAACAATCGGAGATGTGAATTTAGGCCTATATGACATAGTCTGTCTGCAAGAGACATGGCTGACAGACAAACCCACGCTCGCTGGATTTTCTGTGGAAATATCACCAGCAGATAAGGGCCTGTTAGGAAGACCATCGTCGGGGCTGTTAACGGCAATCAAAACGGGTTTGGGCCTTTCGGAACCCCGGAAGTGGAAAGAAGCTTATGAATTGCTTGTGATTTTGACAACATGGTCAAAATGTTGCACGAAGAAGCGAGGCGCCCATCCGAACCTTCTAGCTATAATAAACTGCTTTTGGAACCTGCAGCGCATGTCAACAAAAACTTTCTGCTCAAATATGGGAGCAACTATCGACCAGCTATACGAAGACTTCGATGATATTGAAATCATCATATGTGGAGACTTCAATGCGAAATGCAATGACACATCTGAGGCGAAGTCGCGTGCCAACCAACGGCCAGGTGGAACGGAAGCAACTAAGGAACGAGGAAAAGCATGGAATGAACTCATCAGTTCAAGAAATATCCAAAATATAGACTCATTGTTCCCAGAGTAAAACAACATCCCAACCTGGGAACGAATGTCCTCTAAAGCGACATTAGACTAAATATTTATCACTGCAGGTCTAACAACAAGTATTGAGAGTTTTAAAGTTCAAAGAACAATACACAGTGACCACAATTTATTGTCATGTACCTGGCAAGGAAAGAGACCAGTGAAATCGAACTATCACGCGGTCACTGAAGTAAATATTCAACAAACACAGCTCCGTTTAACAGAAGCGGACATTCAGAAAATTAAAAAGTCCTGGGACCTGAGAGTCGCTAGCAATTTGTTCAACAAGGCTGACGAAAGACCAAATTATCTACCGTTACTACTGGAATATCAAAAGCCAGGGCTGGGAAAACACATCAAACAAGCCCACTCCATGCACGCGTATGACAAAGCTTTGGTGGAACAGAGAAACGTGGGGCGGCGATTGAGAAGAATGGCCAAGAAAACGAACGCCAAAGAAGACTGGGTGAAATGGCAGTTAGAAACGAAAAGGTATAATAGCTGGCGGAAACAACACAGAGCAGCACAATATCAAAATGATGCGGAAGAGATGATGAAGAGTATCAACAAAAAAATCTAGCGAATTCTGGACACTGATTAAAAGCATGAATAACACTTCTAGTGCGACGCAGACTAACGCAGTGTCGGAAGCAAAGTGGATAAAGTATCTAACGACAGAATTCGATAGTCCAAATTCTACCGCACCTGTGATGGAGCACGATTTCAACTCTACTTGGGTGGATTTATCAAACCCTGAGGACATTGAAACGAAAATCAGGAAGCTGAAAGCATCAAGAGCTTCAGGGCCCGACGGACTGACGAACGTCGATCTCAAACAGTTTCCTAAAGAGTGGTCGGTAGTTATCAGTAAGATCTTTGGGGAATGCAGCAAAATAAAAACAGATTCCAGAGACATGGCAGAAAACAGTCATGGTGCTGGTCTACAAAAAGGGGAGTCGTGATGACCCCCAGAGTTACAGGTCGATAGCGTTACTCGATATTATAGGAAACATTTACGCAACACTCTTGCTTAATCACTTCAGGACCTGGGAAAGAATTGGCCCATCAAAAGATAACCTGCAAGCGGGTTTCCAGAAAAGTGGTGGTACGATGATTAACATCATGATAATCAACATCCTGAAAGCCAAAATGAAGGAAGGTGCTCTCAAGGTGTATTTAGCTTTCGTCGATCTCTCGAAAGCATTTGACAAATTAGAACGTAATATGCTGTGGTCGAAATTACACGCCTGGAACAGCCCAGCAAAGGTGCTCGACCCATTAAAAGCTCTACACTCGCAAACTACTATAAGAGTTAAGTTAAATCAACAAGGAACATTATCAGATGAAATCAAGGTAAACAGAGGGGTCAAACAAGGATGCCCTCTGGCCCCAGCCCTATTTATTGCGTTTTTGGGAGATTTCCAGCACTCCGAAGCAAAAATTAGGGCCTCTCCACCGAAAATTGGTAAAACCATCATCCCTAGACTTCTGTATGCAGATGATGTTATCCTAATAGACCAGACGAAAATTGGACTGCAACGCAAATTATCTAACCTGGCGAAATACATTGATGAAAACCATCTAGAGATAAACAAAAAGAAAACAAAAATGTTGGCAATCGAGAAAGCACCTAATAAACAAACCAAACAGCTGACCTGGTTTCTCGACAATACCAAAATAGAAATGGTAAAAAACATCAGATACCTTGGAGTCCAAATTGACAGCTCAGGAACAAATAAAGCCATGTAAGACATGCTATGGGACAAAGCCAAAAGATTAACTTCGCAAACGAGAACAGTCGACAATAAGTTTGGGAAGTTCTCAATAATTCCTGCGATAAACTTCAATAAGACCAAAGTGGTACCAGCCCAGGTGTATGGAATGGAAGCCTCACTGTATATCCTACGTCCGCTCTGGAACTAACTGGAAGGTCTGGAAAGCAGTCCTAGGCTTACCAAAGTCGACCTCCATGCCGGCCATCAGAAGAGAATTGGGTTTAGTGTCACTGCCATCTATGGTCGACCAAAGTGCCATGACTCTATAGGAAAATCATCATGGCAGACACTTTACCCGTATACAACATCATCAAAGAAGAAATCGAAGTTGGCAAATGTGAAGCCCTAATAAAATGGGTTGAAAACAGAAAAGAAAAGTTAACCGAAATAGCGTGCACAGAAAAAGAGCTAAAAGAAAATCCGGACAGAATTAAACAGAAAATGGAAGAGATGAACTGGATACACACGACTGAGAAAGCAGCAGAGAACAAACTCTTAACTCATCTTCCTCTGACATTTAATAAATTGAAAAAACCTCAAAATTATTGTGCCAAATTTCCGGAAAAAAGGAAGAGAATCCTCTTCATGAAAGCGAGACTAAATCTACTACTACCACAGGAAATTATAACCATCCGGGGATCAAAGGGCAAAAAGGGATGCCGTCTGTGTAAAAAGGCAGAGGTGGTTGAAACACTGAAACATCTGGTGATAGACTGTCCCAATACCAAACAAAATAGATCTACCTACCTCCTACTGCTGATAACAGACCCGTGGATGATACAAGAAGATGACCTGTGGAACAGATTAATTTCAGGAGAAACCACTAGATGGACGGTGGCCATGGTTAAGTTAATTGAACTAGCATTCCGGCAGATCAACCAGGCAGCGATTACACCAACGCCCCAGCCGATTGGAGATTAATCCAGCGGATTAGGGTGAAGAGGGCGATGTCTGACCACCTTAGAGAAACCTGAGGGCCTTGACTAAGGACTGGGTGGAACCTAGAACTGGAGTAATCAAGCTTGTTTGAAACTTTGATAAAATGCAGGTGTTCCCTGAATAAAATAAAAAAATAATAAAAAAAACATTCCGTACACTCCCTCAAGGTGGCTCCGTTCGGAGTCTCAAAAATGTTTGATGGTCCCTCACTTCCAAAGGGAACAGATCGGTGGTCGTGCCTTTTGTATTCTCACACCAGGTTTATGGAACTCACTACCAATTCACTTACAAGGTATTACTGATCATTTAGCATTTTGGGAAAGCTCTTAAAACTTACCTTTTTTAGTTTTTTGCTGTTCTCAGTACATTTCCGGAGTGAACTCTCCCACAGACTGTTTCTCAGCGCTTTGATTTCTTCTGGCCGCAATGTTGCGCTTTATAAATGCTATTACATTACATTACATTGGAAAAATGAGCCACTGGGATGCTGAGTCCAAGAAGAAAAATGTAACCAAAGTCTTTCGGAAGTGCAGCAGTTTTGCTCTTCGCTGTGCTCTCCATTGATCAATGATTTCTCTGACTGTATAAATCCTGGAAAGATGAAACTTGCCATGGGCTGCTTAAAGGCTTGGCAGGTGAGTAAGACCCCTGGGGACCTGCAATGACGTCTGGCGGCAACAGGTTCCAAGGTCACTTTTTGTGTCGGGTTTCAGGATTACGCGCTTTTCTGACTTTTGGTTCTTAGATGCTGCAGCCACAGCAGAGACATCTGGATGGCTTCTGGCAACCTGGTCTCGACCACTGGAGTGGACCATGGACCCTCACCAAGTCTGGACCCTCGGGACATCTTTGTTGGATTCTGGTGGCGGGAAACGCACCGGTGGAACTTCCTCTGCCCTCAGCGACCCTGGACCTTCTCTGGCAGGAAAAAGTGGTCAGTGATGATGCCAAAGATGGCCCTTGAAGTGTTCATCAGCAGTTTGGAATTTTCGCAGCTCTAGGTGTCAAGCAGCACTATGCCAGGTTACCCCCTCTTCATGGTGGTAGACTGCAATGGGCTTCCTGCAGTCACGAATGGTCCTCCGGACCCTGGGTGACACCAATGGACTTCTTCAACTCGAGATGTCCAGCCACTTCTCTTCAGAAGTCATGGAGACCCCTTCCTTGGATGGCAGGCACACAGGACTAGCTTCCAGGGTACTTAAGATGAAGAGCAGCAGGTTGCACGATGGTCCCTATGACAGCAGCAATCTTATTCCGGCTGGACTCCAGGGATCAGCTTCATTTCGACTTAAGCTTCTGAACAAATTGGTGAGTGATAGGTCCCCTGTTATACACATTTGGTCCCCATTCACTCAGGCTCTGTCACTCTGACTGGAATCCACAGGGAGCTGAATGGAAGTGCAGCTTGGTCGAGGTCTGGTCAGCTTGATTGAAGAGCCTGGGTTATTCCTTTACCCAGGCCTCCTCACCTGAGCTTTCTCTGGATACACCTCTCTGCTGATAGCGGAGTGACGAGGGAGTGTTCATTGTGTGGAGGTATCGACGTTTGCAGAGCGGATTGTTTTGGAATTGCAGTCTTTTCACTGGCTCCATTGCTGCAAGGAGGAGCTAGTATACAAAAAAAAAACAAACTCACTCGTGGAGCGACACGGAGTGACAAGGGAGTGTTCCTTGTGTTTCGTGGGTAACGTGGGAAAAAGGGTTGAAAGTTAGAGCCGCGACTCGGAACACCGCCCTTTACAATGGAAACCCGACGACAGCAATGTGCTTGTGCAAAATTAACGCGTTGCGAGTCCGCTCCTGCTCGGCTGCCAAAGAGATCACTGCTGCAATCACAAGTAAGTGAGGGCAACGTAAATGTATCACCCATTCTTATCAGATAGTGGTGACATTGAGGCTGATGTTGATTTTGACATTGCTATCCCGGATGCAGAATGTCAAGTGTTTGCTGAGTCTCTGCCTCTGGATCCAGAGAAGCTAAACGTGGAAAAAGTAGCGACCACCCCAATATGCAGGGCCAAGAGCACCAAGAGCACCAATGATGTTCAAAAGGATTTAAATCTCCTTGAGAGTGCTTCACAGAAACTAGTGAAACATGATGCTCCTCCACCCCTTCTGCCTCTGTCCGAGCGAAAGCGATCAGAGAAAATTTCAGTATCTCATGACACACTGACTGCCTCTCCTCTGGTAAAGTGTTTGTGCGAGTCCTCACCATCTATTTCACCTAAGCCAGGCAATGACTTAAACCATATAGATACTATAGAACGGACAAAGCGAGACCAAGATGCTGAGGGTGTGCCCGTGCTTGTTTGTGAGGCTGGTGACCAGGAAGATGTGCCCCGCACTCGAGAGATCAAATGAGCGGTAAGGAGCGCGCCCTGAGCCTAAATGCAAACCTCTTTACAGCTATGTTACCTAATGGGACAAAAAACTGGCCGAATGTCGAATGCATAACGTCAAAGGCCGGTTCATCAGCCCAGCTTGATAAAATGTCTGGTTCATCTAATGATACAGAAGTAAATGATGAAGATGACGTTACTAACATGAAAGGTGGAAACAACGATATCTACTCAGAAGAAGATTCACAGGACCCCAGGCAAGGTGCTAGTAATTTTAAAAGCAAAAAAACTACAACTGCTAACCTAATTGGAAAGGGAAATAGCAATATTGACATTGCGGATCTGATGTTTCCACTCCCTAAGCTTGATAGTAGATTGAGCTTGGAACATGAGTCCGCTGGATTGAATGACAGGCGGAACTCTCTGGTAGTAGCTGATCAGATTATAAAAGACATTATGGCCTTAACTAAAAAAGTACATCTACGCAATGAGGAAGTAACAGGCTGTAAACGAGATACTGGCACTCGCACCGAACTGATAGATGCAGATTCTGACCCAGAAGGCGGGGTCAATGCACTGTGGCCAAAAACAGAAAGAACAAAAACATCTAATACTTTTGTAAGATCTGAACGAGCTAAAAGAAGACGTGTGCACTCAAGTCCAATGATAGATTTGTGCTGCTCACAAAAAAGAAATATAATGAAAATGAAGCTGGGCCCCAATAATGAGACAAATGTAACACCAAAGATCAAAAACCCAGAATATAGGTGTGCCGAGTATGCGTCATCTACGGACGACACCTCCACAGATGAATTAACCTCTGATGCAGCAGATCAGTGGAGAAAATATAAATCACTAAGAATATCTAACATATCCAAACTAAGAGCAAATAAGAAAGAACTGAAACAAAAAAAATTAATTCAAGAAGTGACTAAAACTCTAATTAACGAATTGAGGCCAAATCTATTGTCAGCAATGGCTATTGCAATTACACCTCTAGCCAAAATATATGAACAATTTAACGAAAGTTATAGAGATCAGAATACACTTATTGCTCTTGTAAACACTAAGATGGCCAGTGTGGAGATGAAGATGCAAGATTTGAAAACTCAGGCACAAAAGGACAAATAGAAAGACGAGATAACAGCAAACATTCTAAAGGATGCCTTAAGAAGCTCTGGAGAGGATAAAAAACAGTTGGCAGAAGTGGCCAAGGAAGCTTTAGCGATTCTAAAAAAGTACCACAGGGATGGAAACGACTCTGGGTATACACAAAATGATACAAATAAAGACAAGAGTGTAAACCCCCAGAAAAAGGATAAAAACAATGGCTTTAAACCCAATGAGAATACGAGTTGGATGACTAAAGAGAGAATCGAAGCTGAGCCAGAAGGCCAAATGGTGAATGGCCCACTGATGGAAAAAAGGGACGAAGACAAAACGTCCAAAATGATCTCTCCAAGAAGTAGGGCAGTAGAGACGGCTATACCCACAAAATCAAAAAATGCCAAAGGGTTGTCATTTGATAACATGAGCGCAAAAAATAAATTGCCATTCAAGGGAGCCAATCAAAAGAGACAGGAGGTAGCTTTGTCTGACCCTGACCTTGCGGCTGACACCTCTGAACAACCACTAATTAATCAAGCAGTGGCTTATCAGGACGAAGAAGTGGCGGTGAATGCTCCAAAAGAAAGCTACTCTATTTTCGAAAAAGATTAATAAAATCTGAAAATGTAAACAAGCAAGATAATGTGAAAAAGGAAGCTCTAAAAATGAAGAAAAAAACAAAAAATATGACAAAAGCAAAGAATCCAAACGCAAGGAATTCGTGTACATTTTTGAGGAACTTAAAGGCATTAAACTTAACAATTCAAACGACTAATAATAAAACGACAGGAAAAAAGTCTGAGATTAGCGGAATGTTGAAAGAGCCTGTGCCAGAAAAAAGAGATTGGAGGTCATTCTGAGGTTGGAGGTAGTGCCGGTGCCGGTAATCCCTTACCTCCGTATTCCAAGGTCCCTTTGCGGGTCCTTCCTTACCTCCTGCTTTTAGCAGGAGTAAAGTACGGGACCTGCAAAGGTACTTCGGAGGTAATTACGGTACCGTAATTTACGGTGCCGTAATTACCTCCTTCCCCATTCCCATTGAGCCCTATGGGGCAAAAATGGGAATGGGGAAGGGCAAAAGGTGAATGGGGAATTACCGGTCCCTCCAACCCTGGAATGGACCGGTAATTACTCCATTCACCATGCCGGATTTGGGACGGTTTCGGAGGCAACCATGGAGCTAATTAGTCCATGGTTAGCTCCAAACCCGGAATGAGGCCCATTGTGTCCAAAGAAACTCTACCAGTCGTGGAGCCACGAGACGAGATCCCAACTATAGACCTACTTAATGTGTCGACTTATGAAATAAGCGACAACGAAGAAGGAAATGAACAACTATATGAAGAAGATAAAGTGAAGTCAAATTTATCATCCCAATTTGAGGACACAGAAGAAACAAATATGACGAATGAACCACTTTGTGAAGTAACGATCTCAAGGAAACGAACTTTTGCGCAAATGTCACCTCATAAGAAATCGACATGTAAAGATGATCGTAAGAGCGAATTGCCTCAGGCCTTTAAAGAGTTTCTCACAATGAAAGAAAGAAGAGAGAGGGCCCTGGCTAAACTGAAGATTACAGAATGTGAAAGTAAAAACTTCTCACATGGAGTGAAATCAAACCATGCGATTTGAAACTATGAAAAACCAACAAGTAACTAAGACAGCGGAATTGGTGAATAAAAGGAGCAAGCCGATTGAAGGGCATAATGATGAAACATGGAGAGTCGAAAAAAGAGTTAAATCAATGAATAAGCCACTGTATAATAAATTGAATCAAAGAGAATCTGAATATCGCCTATTGCTCGAGAGAAATGAACCCAAAGAAGATGGTTTGATCTTAAATCGCCATAATGTTATGCAGCTCCTAAACCACCTACCAAACATGAAGATGATTTCGTTTAATGATATAAATAGAGTGGATTTTATTGGGGAATCTACTCTAGATAGAGTAGTGCTGCATATCCACTCGAAAATTATCCATGACCTTATTCTACGGAATGTTGAGGAGTTATATTATCTTGGGTTCCTTATACAAGAGATCAACACAGCAAGTTTCCTCGAGGGAAAGCTAATGGATGCAAAGATCAAAGAAGGTGACGATCTTGATAGATCTCAGGGCATAACACATTTTTTTTAAACACACAGGAAAATAAAATAGTTCAAAGAGAAGTCTCTTATGAACTAGGATTGGATGACGAAAATCTCACTGAGTTAATGAAACTAAAAAAGCCCTTTAGAGTTACCATTGAAACCCAAAATTGCAAAAAAAACACAAAAAAACAGAAGAAATAAAGCTAAGAGGAATCATCGAAGAGTGCTGGACTTGGGTTGCTGGAGCTCTACACGACAAAAATGAGTTAATATAAGGAGGCTCCCTATGGAAATTCTGAAACAGTTGGCTCCTGGAACACCCGTGGCTTCACTCATTTACTTCAGAAGTCAAATAATCTATTGGAGCCACTTGATATTATTTGCTGCCAAGAAACTTGGTTGTTTGAACCACCTCTTGTAGACGGATTTGACCTTACCTTCAGTCCTGCTATATGCCAAGTAAGAGGCCGCCCCATGTCTGGAATGCTCACTTGGGTTAAAAGAAAAAGTGGTCTAAGAATTATTTATACTAGTAATCCATCTCCTTATATTCAGATGACCACAGTTGTAAACCATTGCAACGATGAGACTCAAATCACAAAACTATATATGATTAATATATTTTGGCAACATTTAGCTGCCGGAAAGTGTGCTTTTGTCGACCAAGTGTGTGATCTTGTTGACCATATAACAGACAATGAGAACAACGCCGCCATCATAATATGTGGGGACTTTAACATGGACCTTATAAAAGAAATCACAATGAGAGGAAAAGGGACTCGTCTGGAAAATCTCTGAAAACCTATTTGGGAAGAATTTGACGTTAGAAGTTTAGACATTCTAAATGGTAACATAATGGGTGATATACCAGCTCAAATGACCTGGGAGAGCGAGACACAAAAATCGATTTTGGACTACTTCATAACTTCTAAATGTATGACAAAGAAAATTTACAAAATGAAGGTCATTAAAACAGTTTTTAAGTGATCATAATTTAATAACTATTTCTTATAATATGGAACCAACAAAAGAGCTTATGAAATGGAAGCACAAAATCGAAGTGGAACCAGGAGGAAATCGGCTGAAAATAAGTAGCATGAAAATAAAAAATCTTACAGCCACATTACATACATGGGACAAAGATGAAGCTGGGCCAATGCTTGAATATGACACCCTCTTACAGGTATATAAAACTCAAACAAATAAAAACCTGAAAGGCCAAGTGAGGAAACATGGATATGACCTAGAAGTGGTGGGTAAAAAAAGAACTTTGAGAAAGCAATTACGACCTATAGAACTTACTAATAAAACAAGAGCCGAAAAAGATATAGATAAACGAAAAATGAAAATGCAATACAAGAACTGGATTTAACTACATAAAGCGGCAATGGAACAAAATGATGCAGAAGCTATGCTGTTAAGCTTGGCACAAAGAAACTCTAGGGACTTTTGGGCTGCAATTAATGAGTTAGAGAGACCACAAACTGCAAGCCTCTGTAACGCGGTCACAAAGGAACGATGGATTGCCCATTACACTGCACTTTTTCAGAATATCATAGATGAGAAATCATCTGAAGAGTTGAGTGAAGGGCCATGGAACCTCTGTATATAAAGAGATGAAATCTTTACCAACACACTCCACCCAGACACCCATAACAAAGAATATGGATTGGGGTAATCACCCAGCCTTTCAGCACAGTACACTGAATGTCAGTCTTTCAGGAACTTAGTCAGCCATCACTTTATCTAGGCGCCTATCAACTCTTCTCCTTTTAGTCTTTTAGACGTACATCAGCCTTTTCGTTCAGTCTGCGTGATGTAGGGTTCACAAGTCGCTTAGGTTTATGTCAGTCTTCCCTTCTTATAGGAGGAATCTAATTTATCAGTTTTAACACAAATCTGCCTCTCAAGTAATGGTATGTGTGATACACCAGGAGACTCTGGCGTATTCAGCTCTCCCAGAATGTAAATTAGGTATAAGACTCCACCATTCTCAGTAACTCTTTTTTATCTACCTCAGGGTGTTAAATTAGGTGTGAGACCTCAACAGTCTCAATGAATTCTTCCAACTCTTCACAAGCACTATCTCAGAGGTGTGATTCCGCCATTTGCTCACCACTCTTCAGGCTCCCAGGATGGATCAGCACCTCAAGTGTCCTGTCCTGATTCTTCCAAAACTGGAACTGCATTTCTGACACTGACTTTAAAAGTTCAATGGCCCTCCACTCCCTTTTTCCTTCTCTTTGCTCATTGTTATGGGCAGGGAGGATATCTCACGGACAAAGTGCTTTTGTCTTGGAAGGAAGACAAAGCAGAGTAACACAGGTTTGAATCCCGGTCCAGCGCCAAGAGACTGGTCTTCACTATAAGGCGCATTATAAAAGATTAATTAATTAGTAAAGCTGTTCGTAGCCACATAGTCTGCTGGAATTTCATAGATTCCTGAGATTAAAAGTTCACCCCCCTATGCTCTGGCTCATTTTGGTGTTATGTCAGTGGGGATGCCGGGGACAGAAAGTGATCTGAACCCTGTTTTTGATTTCAGTTTCCCCTTTAGCAGCAGTATGCAGGCTCCCAGCTCCTCATTCCCTTTCTCTTCATTTAACAGTGTGAAATTAGACAAGCAGTGTGAACTCTCTCTGCAGGACCTCCACTAATCAGGCCCGGGTGTCTGCACCTTTATTCATATAATGGAATGGGTTGTCTTGTTGTTACCGTTGCGATCATAAATTTAAGTTACCCAGGTTGTGCACACAGTATATTTTTAAGTCTGGTCGACAAAAGGGTATTTTTGGTGGTGATCTGTCATATTAGTTAATGTTAGGGTGTTTTATTTTGTCTTATAAAGGAGAAGAGGCTCTAGTCTTGCACAGGTGCAAGTGTACTACCAGATGTATGGAAAGCTTGAAAACGAAGAACTGGTCAATATTCGAACAACTAAGTATTAATTATTTATTTATTTAAGATTTATATAGCGCAAAACCACTGACCCTGGGGCTTAAGGGCGCTGACATACACACAAGACAGAAGGCTAAAAAGCCACAAGAGAGAGGTACTGAAGCAGGAGAGCAGACGGTTGAACCTGAATATAGTTTAGTTGAACAAATAAGTCTTCAGGCCTTTCCTGAATACTCTGTTAGATTTTTCAACTCTCAGCTTAATGGGGAGATTATTCCAGGCCGCAGGTACCACAGAGTAGAAGGCTCCCACCTTAGCCTGCGAGAGCCTACACACCGGGACAACAAGCTGGGAGTGACTATTTGATCTAAGACTGTATTTACCCGTCTTTATTTTTCATACAGTTAAATGAGATGGCCAAGAGCCGAAAGAGAATTTTTTCCTTAATGGGGAGCCAATGAAGCTCCTTTCTGGCCTTAGATATACGATCAGATCTCTTTTTGTCTAGGACAACCCTAACAGCGTTGTTCTGCAATACTTAGTCTATTCAATTTGCAGTTGGGAAGACCGATCAGGAGACTACTACAGTAGTCTATCCTAGAACTAATCAATGCTCTCGCTAGGGTTTCCCTACTAGTTAGTGAGAGAAAGAGGCAGGTATGAGATAGCATTTTAATATAATAAATAGACAAGGCCACAAGGCTGCTGACCTGCGCTTTCATATTAAGATTGCAATCAAGATATATTCCAAGTGTCTTGACCTTTCTCTTGGTTTTTATAGCACAGCAGTCAATCACAAATAAGGAGTAATGGTCTTCCAATTTGCAAATTCTGGAGTCCGTACCCACAAGCAGAATTTCTGTCTTACTTGTGTTCAGGGCCAATCCATTGGAACACATCTAGCTTTGGATGAAATAGTAAATCCGGTTGATGTTTATTTCATCATCCAGAAAGACACCCGTAATAGGGATGATACATTGGGTGTCATCAGCATAGTTTGTAAATTCTATGTCATTAATATCCAGGAAGTCCAGAAAAGGCACTGTAAAGATGTTGTAAAAAGTGGGTGAAAGACAAGCTCCTTGTGGGACTCCTTGAGTCAACTCCTTGGTGTTAGCATCTGCCAGATTGCTACTCATTCTCCATTGGCGATCTTACCGAAAGGAGGCAACCCAGTCAGCTGCCGACGCTGAGAAACCCGCCACCTCCCTCAACCTGGAGACCAACACTGTATGGTCTACCAGCATCGGCATGCTGGGGCTACCTCGATCCATATGGCGGAGGAGCCTAGATTTTAAATCTAACAGCGCAGACTCCTTATTTCCACCTGATACAGTTTTTGGGTAACCACATTTCCCTTTAATCTCTAAGAAATCTTATTTTTGCATTTTTTTGCTATGGTTATTACATTATTCTGGTTAATGATCAGTTTCAATTTCTCTGTCGAGGACCTAACTGCAATTTAGGGGTTAGTGTACACCACATATAAATGATAAATACATTAAAAGGAACATATCCCACAGATCTGATAAACATGTCAAATCCCTCACAGTTAGGAATGCCTGCAGCATCAACTTTTTCCAAGTGTTCTTTTTTTGTGTGAATGTAAAGTATACTGATGGACCTTTAAGCAGGGACTTGTTTGAATTTAAAATATAAATAGAATGATAAGGTCGTGTATGTGCTCTGTGAAAGATTTGTATGTCCTATGTGTTCTCTGAGGAAGATTCGGTTCAGTTAGGCTATGTTGCTTGTTGTGATTTATTATCTGTGGAAGGTTTATTTCAGTTGTGTGTGCTCTTATGTAAAGTTGGTTTGACTTATGTTTGTTGTGCAAAGTGTGTAGTCCGGTTTTGTGTAATATGCATAGGTTTCTTTATGTAGCGTTTGTTCTGTGGGGGGTTTAGTGTGGTTATGTGCTTATTGATTGTTTTGTTTGGTTGTGCATGTTCGGTACTATGTTCGGTTCAGTTGTTTTTTGTTGAGCGATTTGTCTTGGGGTTGCATTCTGTAGATCGGATGTAAGTCAAAAGTCTGGCTGTGGTAGGGTTGTATGGGCTTTGGCAGATCGGAAGAAGGAGTCGGACACATTGAGGAAATTCTGAATTACCCTTAATGAAATGATAGAAACAAAGCCCATCTTTCCCTATTGCTAGAGGGAATGCACTGCCTATCTAAAGGAATTAAAGGTGCTTGTCAGTTGTCAGGAAGTCCAAAGTAAAAATGTCCTCTGTCCAAACTAACTCTACCTGACCCTACTGCTATATATAACTAAATTAAATGGGCCAAGCAATGGTCTTTCTTTGCCTGTTCTGTTCTTCTCTTCTGCCTATCTCTTTATATATAGGTTTCTCCTTGGTACAGATATTTCTTAACGTAATTTTCTTGGGTAGTCTCATTGGTCAACTCTTATAGCTCTTTCAAAATACTCTGAGATGCTGTGCCTTCTGTGGTATTATACTTAGAATATCTTTCCTTCAAATATATATTCTCCCGTATTCTTCCCAGTCTTTTAATTCAGGCTTTCCTAATTTGGGGTTGTCTTGATCCTTCTTTATGTCATCCTTGTCATGGATCTCTTTCTTAGGTTGTCTCCTCTTTTATCTTGTTCACTTGACTGTTTTATTTCCTGTCTCTCACTATGTGACTCTATGTTGGACGTTCTCCAGTCTTCAACTCTGAAGGTATAGGGTATCTTTCCTTCTTCCCAGGGAACTTGTTTCCAGTCTCGTTTTTTTCCCTTGCCGGGATGGTAAGATCCCTCTTTTTTCGGTTTTTCACGTCTCTTGTTAACTGGTTGTTAGGGAGAATTCTCTTATAAGGCTGATTTCCCAAACCTAGTGAGTCCCCCAGCAGCTTTGCTAGATTTTTGGGGTTTGATTTTTTCTCCTGCTAAGAGTGAGACTCTTTTCCTCCCACTCTTAGGCATGATTTGAGGTATGTCTTTGACTCTGTGTGCTTATGGGCTATGGGGTTTTCTTTTTACTCCATAGGGTATCATCTGTTTTGTGTATGTGTTACACAGCACCCTCAGTGCAGTAACACAGGGGTGTCATAGTGACCCCCAAACATAGACTCCATACCCTGGGACTGACTACTGTCTCCCAGGGCATGTAAAGTCACCATTGACTTTACTAGTCCAAAATTGTGAACAGAACCAGTACAAACCATCATATTGTGGAAGTACTGGAAGGGGTTAATTATAATGCCCCTGGGTCTGTTTTCAAGGGGGCACTATCCAGTCGCCCCTTGCCGAGTTTCTGGCTGGTGGCAGTGGTTACCACGCAAAATATTCCACCGGAATATTCTCTATGGGATTTTCCCATTGATTTTAAACGCACCACTTTTTGGTGCAATGTTAAAGATACCGCCGGTTTATTTATTTAATATTAAATTAACGTTGGGTCTTTTTGCCAGAACTCTTTCTCCACAGAAGCCCTCCAAATGGTGCCACTCTGTCTGGGTTCCACAGGATGGGTGGGGAGGGGAATTGGCACCCTGGGCTGCGTTGCCTTAGCAACTCAAGTCACACTCTGTTCTGATTGGGCCAGTGGTGAGCCGCCCGGCTCACCACTTAGCATGTTTGAGTGACAGCTAGGCTGTTGAATGGGGGTTTTCTGAATAAAAGCAAGGCCTTTGGGACTTGAACTTCAGAAGTCACCACATGACCTAAGAATCCGAAGAGGGAAGAAGCTGAGCCATCTGCAACGACGACATCACCGGTGAAGCCCTGCTGCAACTACCTCACCACTTTCCCGACGACAAGAGAAGATCTTCTGCTGGACGAGTCTTCTTCCTGTGAACTGGTGGGACCAACCAGTTCACCCCTTTCGCCTTCCAAAGACGTCTCTTGGTCGAATCACCCATGCCAAGCACCCCCGCAGCCGGATAGCCAAGCTTCACCACTTTGACCGCGAATAAAAGGAACGCACCTTTTATCAACGAACACCTCGGCTGGTTTCATCCTTGTGCAGTGCAAAGACTCCACATTTCCTCCTCGACGAGATCCTGTCTTCCCCTGGTCGAAACAATGAACTGCAACCACTGCCAGGAACAACTGCCACCGCTGGAGCTTCCTCTCTCTTAAGGTACTGTGTCCTGCCTGGCCTCCCTTTCTTCGGTTTGCCCAAGGTGACCCTTAAATCCTTGGCTTGCCAACTGGGTTGGCCCCAGACCTTCTAACTTTACCTTCTTGAATCACCCCAACCTCTTTTGAACATTCTGCAAATACTTTTAGTGCATTTTAAACTGTGTGATCCTGGTCACATTTCGCTTTGCTCCCTTTAAAGTGGGTCTGGCCTATGAACTTTGGCTCTACAGTATAAACTGCCTTTATTCCCTTGCTGAGAACTCCTAAAAGTGTTGGGACCGGTTTTATTTCTATGCTCTGCCTTTTTCTCTCTTCCTTTAACCGAACTATTGGAATGCCATCAGGTTACGCGCTCACATCTGTTTAACAAATCGTGGTGTTTTAACTCTGACTTGTCTGATAGCTATCAAGGGAGGTGTGTATACTTTACCTGACTCTGTTTTAACTTGCTTTTGATCTAGAGTGCTAGTATATTGCCTAAAGTGTGTTTTAAATAATTATATACTTTTTATACAAAGCTCTGGTCAGTGTTTGTTTGCTCTACTGTGTTGTTAGCCCTACTCTTCTTTAGAGAGGTCTGACTGCTCAGCCACAGCTGCCAGGTAAATCTGGGTGGTGCAGACTGCTACCAATTGGGTTTACTGCTTACTCCTGTAGTCTTAATCTTTTTGCAGTGTTCCCCAAGGGACCTGCACAGGATTCTGCCTAACACTGGTCTTTCTAGTGACAACACGACCCTAGGACTGGGAAGAGTTTCTCTCTTCAGAAAATACTGTTCTTCCTCAACCGGATTATTTGTTACTTGCTTTCTTAGGGTTTCATCATTCCAGTTATACAGTCTTACGTTTAATGTCTCGTCCTTAGGACTGGGGCGAGTTTCTTCGTACATACAATGATGCCCCGGCGGCTTCCCGGTTCCACCAGTACCTCTCTGTATTCAGGGTAGGGTTGCAGGGCTCGGTTCTCACTCGGCCAATGCTCTTCAGTATCTGGCTTCTCGCTCTTCACTCTTGCCAGCATCCCGTTCTTGGCTTCACATTGGGTTATGTGAAGACATTTTGGAGTAAGACACAGACAACAGGTTCTGAATTATCAATAAAACGTTATTAACTTAAAAATCAGGATGGAAAAACACCTGTCTTTTCATATACTATAATGGGGTTTCCCTACCGAACCAAAAATAAGGAAAGTCAAAGTCCAAGAGATCAACATTGGAATCTGTCTGTGTCCAAAACATATACTTGCCCTCACAACTAATCTATTCAATGGGTAGGGATATCAGCAACCAACAAAACAGTGTTAAACACAACGTTTGAAGTTCTGTCCAGCTCGCAGCTTGTTTCCAGCTCCCGTCCCCAAGTATAAAGCAGTTCCAACAAAAGTCTTGGCAATGCATTAAGTTTAGGATGATATAGAGTTAACCAGTACTCGGGGTTCCCTTTCCCAAGTTCCAAAACACAGTTCAAAACACAAAATATCTTGAGACTCCGCCCTCAAGTCAATAAGTAGGTTAAACCTCAGGGTTCCCTTCCCCAAGATTCACTTTCAAAGGTATCCATTCACTTTGGAGTCCAATATACGTTGGGTTCACTTGCATTGTTAAAGTTCTATTCACTTCAAGATTTAATATGTATTGGTTTGTTTGGTACAACAGTTTGGTTGGCTTGTAGATTCAACATATATGAACTTTGCTTGTATTTAAAGTTTTATTAACTCTTGAGCTCAGCACACAATGCGTTTATTTGATTTGTAAAGTTTCATTCCTTTATAATCTTCATAGGTAACAGTTTTCCTTCAGTGTGGTATTCAATAAGTATGAAGATATATTTGTTAAGCTTTGCATTCGATTCAGAATTCAATAATTGTCAAAGGTTTTCATTTAATTCACTTTGTTGTTATGTTCAGTTAACTTTGTTGTAATATGCCTTTGTAGATTGCCTTTATAACGTGGCCAGCAGACTTTAGATTTTATAAAACATGCTTTCATGTACACGCGACCAATCCGCTACCAAGTGTTCTCAATTTTTCGATGATTAACAAGGATACGGATTAGAGACCTTCAAAAAAGTGTTTTATCATTAACGCAACCACTCTGATGCAAAATAACCTTCCGTGTAAATTCAAACACTTGCATACCGGGTTTCTACTTTCATAGAAGCTGGTTACTTCTATGGGTGTTCGTGCAGTGCAGATCTCTCGGCCTTCTGTTCTCCGCCTTAGGGCTCCACCTTCTGCCCCTCAGGCACTCCTGGGTTGGCTTCTGTCCCCAGGTGAATGAGCACTTCGAACACCAGAAAAAGGAGCAGCCTCCCTGCACGGCTCCCCTTTCAACATTCATTCATGTCCACGGAGGCCCAGCTCCCGGTCAGCTCTCCCCTGAACCATTGGCGTGCTGCAAACGTAGAGCTCCCCGCTGCTTCTCTTAGCCTCTCTGCTGCTGCTCCACCATCACCGCCACTGCTTCTCCCTTTGACATCATTTGATTGGGCTTTTTATACACCTGCAGCCCTTTAACAGGCTGCAGGTGCAAGTGTACAATTGGCCTTGCCTGATCATCATTAAAGGAACATGCCTGACCTCTACTACTCTCAGCATGGCTCTTCCTCGTCCCAGTACCAGAGTGATAAAAGCACCTAGTCTTCATTGCTCCCATTTGCCTCTTCTTTGTCCCAGTACTGTTAGTTATATATAAGGAGGTCAGGGGAGTTGCCTCATAATAACCCGTGAAGGCCGTGGATGGGTTGCGTTTGTCATTAGTAGGAAAAGGAGGATACAATGTCTCTCCCAAAGGCATTACACTCCCAGTCCCCAAAGACCCTCCACCGAGGTGATCCTCCCTCGCTTGTCCAGCCCCAGGGTAAGGATCCAAAAGCGATGGCCTTTCCCTGGCCACCTGCGAAGAGGACCCAGGGGTAATAGGAGTGAGAATACCCTCAGGTTTCTCACAGTTACTTCTGTACCAGGGCACTGGCAATGTTCACGCTTCCAGCAACGGTGATCCCTGCATCGCTGTTCGGGCTCCTTGCCCACCACGCTGCAGAGCCCACCACCGGGTACATGGGTCCTCTCTTCCTCTTCACAGTGATTTCTTTGCTGTTGCATCTTCCAGGCCTCCAGCGTCCCCAACTGGCGTTCTTCATTCCCTCAGAAGTTGCTTGCTCCGTGACCGCCTCGGCTCTGCTTCCCACAGGCGTGATGATGTCAGGGGGCTTCCTTTGCATACAATACTCTCCTCCTCTCGTTCTCTGACTCGTCCCAGTTAAATGCGCGTCACCCGTTAAAGAGACATCTCCTTTTCCATAGTGGTTTCTTGTAGCATTGCGTTCAGCCAAATGCAAAGATGCCATATTGTTCCTCATAGCAGCCAGTCCCATACAGGCAGCTATGGTAGGTGGTCTAGGGAGTTCCTCAAAGGAACAGGAGTCCTTGACCCCAGGGCACTGTGAAGTGTGTGGCTTTTAGTGGGACTACATCTAACATGCAATCTTTAATTCACATTTCTGATAAATGAGTAGCCTTTTCCAGCGCAATTAGAATATTGTGATCCTTAATGCAATGCTGAATTTAGTTAGGCTGAAATGTTCCTCTTCATGGAGTAATATGGAGGGTTGCATGGCAACCTTCAAACTCAAGTAATATCGGCATTACCCACCAAAATTAAGTCATATTACCTGGAGGCAGGTGATGCAAAAGGAGATGAAATAGCGGCAGGAAGCCCTTATAGGATCAGCACATATGCATCACAAGCACAAAATGCAATTCAAAACTGTGTATATAGCTCAAAATGCCTTGAATCCACCACAAAGAAGTTCATCTGGAAATGCCAAGAGTGGTCCTCCTTCTTAGGTCTCGCAACAAACCGATGGAACACCATTCCCAGAGAAAGCCCAGAGAAAGCCACAACTTGGAAGACCACATGTCGTCCAGAAAGTTTCTTAAAGCTCAACAAACAAAATAATACTGATATGTGCCACTCAAAGACCGGACAAAGTCCAGTCAGAATACCTTGCACTCTCCACTACGGACTCCAAGTTCTACCTTCGATAGTAGCAAATTAAGCAGCACACCAACATCTGGGTTCGTCCCTCTGGGTAAGCAGATGCCCCATCTGGCAATACAAGGAGGCACCTAGAATCATACCAACACACAGGCATCTGTCACTTCTGGCCTGCACCCGTTCATCAACACCTCAACAACGCCTATACACTCGTTCATCAACACCTCAACAACACCTATACACAAGTGTTTCGCGCCTTGAAACACTTGTTTATAGGAGCGTTACAATGCCATATCATATCATACCATATCATAACCTTCGCACCTCCCTATCCCCCTTCTCCAACTAGTTTCCTTTCTCTTAAACCATGCTCCAAGAGGCCACCAAAATGGCAAAAGGTACTCCTTTACCCCTTTACATTATATTGCATAGAAGTATTGTTAAAAGACTGATTGCCATACCAGAGTTCCCCCATGTTGAGTTAAGGATTGTATGTAATGGTTAACCAAGATCTTCATACTCCTAGCGTGTTACATTCTGATTACATTTGTGCTGTGAATGTACTTTTAACATTAGATGTTCCGGTCAGGATTGTTTTGAAGCAAAGTATTCTTTCACACTTTCTATGTCAGAGACCCTCCTCCCTACCTCAGGATTCCATTGGTAAAACAGGTCATGGAGATATGCAATTTCGACCACTTGTTGAAACCTGAATCTTTTGCTTAGGGTCCACAACTATGTTCCTGCCAAGGCCTCAAAAATCCATACAGTGGAACTGTCCTGTGTATGTTCTTTGAGGTGTTTGTCATGGAATTCATCGCAGTGGTGTTCACTATACTTTTCATGCAGATTCATATACAGTTTGGAGTAGATATTCAAAGAAGTGCATACAAGTGCTATTCAGTGACTGAAAACAATTAAATAAATAAATAACATTTGTTTTACATCCCTGTGTAGTTTAAACAGAAAAAGAAACGTCTCCGGTCAAGAAAAGAAAGAAATAAATTGCACCGAAAATGGAATTCCAGTTGTAAAGAAAGTCAACCAGAACATATTTCGGTAAGAAAAATATTCTGTATTAAGTGTGCAACAGAGAAACCTAGACACTGACAGTAGTTAATGATCTCGAAGCCTGTTGTCTCTTCCTATTTCCATGCCCTCTGCAGCAGAACAAATACTACTTGGATCCAGCTGTCTTCTCATATACTTTCCTAAATTGCTTATTTTAGGCCCTGCACCTTTTAAAATACATTATAGATTTAAACCTGATCTCTCCTTTTGGAAGATGTTTTCATGGATGCACTGTACTTCTATTTCTGTGAAAATAAAACATGGCTTGCTTCCTCCAGCTGTTCCCTTCAAGGCCCTATTTCATGCAGCCTTCTTCTGGAGCCAAATCTTGTCTGTGTTCTGATTTTCTAATCTATTGTTATTGTAATCCATAGATTTGACATTTTTCAAGTCTTCCTACCTTTTTGCTCATTACTCATCATCTTGGTAGCTTAGAGCTCCACCGTCTCTGATATAACATTATCCTATTGGAGATGCAGCTTCTATAACTGGTATGCTAATTTAGACTCAGGAGGCAGACAAGAGGTCAATGTTTTTATTTATTGTATTGCATATGGTTTAAAAAAACCTTCACAACATAGATAAAAGTAACAATACATTAAGAAATTAATAGAGAATCAATTCATTATTAAAATATTAAAACATTTAAAAGCATCGGAATTACATTTTTTGATAGTATGTTAAAAAAGAGAGAGAGAAATTACATTCAACAGCACAACACTAGATAATCATTAAAACTATTGAACTTGTTTATCCAAAGCCCAAGATTTAATAAAAGCTGCTACTGCAAGATCATAGGTGGTAAAAGGACTCATGAAACATCTTTTCTATAAACTATTCTGGTCCATCCAATCAATGGTTCCCATTAATTGTTTAACATATAGCAATCGTTTTAAGTGAAGAACAGGGCATTCCAAAAGAAGATGTTTCGCAGTCTCAATTTTTACAAAACCTACCTACTGCGTTGGGCCCGACAATCATCCATCTTCTCAGTAATACTTCCCCAGTGGGTAAAAGGTTCCAACGGACACACATTAAAACAGTATGATAAAACAAATTGGGAAACAAAAGATACGGAGCAATGGTTCTCCTTTTTTTGTATTTATTCGATAAGTGGCTCAATGAAGGATGTGCACCCCCTCTTAAAGAAGCCCTCTGCCGATCCTTCCTCTGTGGCTAACTATCGCCCGATCTCTATCACGCCCTTTCCTGGGCAAACTCTTGGGCAAACTCTTGGAAAAGCTGGGCATCTCCCAGCTTAACCTTCATACTGAATCTGTGGGTTGTCTCCATGACCATCAGCCTGGCTTCTGAGCGGCCAGAAGCACGGAAACTGCTCTGAACATCTGTGAAGACCTGCTCTCCAACCTTGATTCTAACCTTCCTTCGGTCCTCATTCTCCTCAATTTTTTTTCGGTTTTCAACACAGTTAACCATGCCATCCTGCTCAAGCTCCTCTGTGATAACCTGGGTATCACTGATCACGCCCTGGGCTGGTTGACCTCTTTTCTCACTGACCGACCCTCTCAGGTTCAACTGGGGTCCTTGCTCTCTTCTATCTCTCTCTCTACCTGTGGTGTTCCACAGGGGTCTAACCTCTCTCTGTGGCTGTTCAACCAATACCTGGCACCTCTTGCCCACCACATTGCTGCTCTCTGCTCCAAATTTCACTGTCATGCCGATGACACGTAGCTCTCTTTCAGGCTCCCCTCAGCCAACTCTACTCCGTCTCTCATTCCTGACTGTCTGTCTGCAATCCAGGAGTGGTGTGCCGCCAATGAACTCTGCCGTAATTCCAGTAAGACTGAGATCCTCCTCATCAGAACACCAACTCCCTCCTTTCCTTTCTCTCTCTGGCCGCCCACTCTGGGTACTCTTCCTGCTCCTACCTGTGAGGCTAAGAGCATTGGGGGTCATCTTCGGCTCCACTCTCTCCTTCTCTCCTCACATCTCCGACGTCTCTAAGAGGTCAAACTATCAGCTGCTTCTCCTCAGAGGTATTCTTCCTTTCCTCACTTTCCCCAGAAACTCACTGTCTCCAGAGCTCTGGTCCTCTCAAGGCTGGACTACTGCAACACCCTCTTTCTAGATCTACCTGCCTCTACTCTCCGTTCTCTACAACTTATCCAGAACAGGACTGCAAGACATGTCCTTGGCCTCGAGCCCAGGGATCGTATCTCTCCAGCCTGAATTCTCTTCATTGGCTCCCAGTGCCAGCAAGGATCAAATTCAAGACCCTCTGCATTGTCCACAAGGCTTTCTTGGGCCTGGGACCACACTACCTCCAACTCTCGCTTCCTAAGTATCTTTCTTCTCGAGCTCTCTGCTCATCCAACTCCAACTCTCTGAGGGTCAGTCGCTTTTCCAAGCAGAGAGATGGGGGAAGATCTCTTTCTTCGGCTGGGGCCTCCCTCTGGAACAGCCTCCCTGCCTCTCTCAAACTTGAGCAGAACCATCTGCAGTTCCGGAAGCAACTCAAGACATTCCTCTTTGCTTCCGCTTTCTCTCTGCCTCTCTCCTGCTGATGACCTGTCTGTTCCACACACTGGTCACCTGGCCATCCTCTGAAATTGGGCCCAGGCCCCTGCCTGTCCAGTTGCACCTCACACTGTCTCTTGGCCCCCCAGCACTTGTGATCTGTATCTGTAACCCTACAGTCCCCTTCCCTGCACTTATGAGTCACCCGTTGGCTGCATTTTTTGATTACCTGCACTAAGCCACCAGCTGGCTGCACTTTTTGAGGAAGTATATGATCTGTCCGTGAACATTTTGTTCACGGGCAGACTGCCCGCATCAAAACTGCTCGGGCACCTGTTTAGACTGTTCATTGAAAACAGGGGCCTAAGCAATTTTTGTTCCATGCCTCCATTTTTAAGATACAGGTGACTCCCTGCAAACCCTTTTGACCTACTCACATGAACATGAGGAGCGGGGGACAACCCCGAAACCCCTGGACATCATGTTCAGGTGAGTAGGTCAAAAGGGAAAAAGGTGAAAACGTCACCTAAAAAGACCCAATGAACAAATTGAAACAATCAAATTGGGTACTTCCCTTTTTGATTACCTGCACTTCTACACCCCCCCTTTTTGCACTTCTCCTCTTCCCTGCGCTTGCATGATCTGAATGACACAAGGCCTAGTAAGATTGTTGTTTTGTCCTCCCTGTATTTCCCCCCCTTGTCTTGCCTAGAAACACTTGTGTGCAGGCGTGTTATAAATGCCATATCATATCATTGAAAGAGTCAATGGTATGAATCCATTCGTAAGGGTAAAGTGCCCCCTTTACTTTCATGGGATTGGAGACCAGCAGGTCGACATTCACGTCTATAGCTGTAAGCAGCAAGTCACAGTGTAATCTTAACTTTCCCACGAAGCCCAAAAAGGGGCTTGCAAGGAATCACCTGCTCCCAGCAAGGAGGATACATCAGCACTGAGAGTGTCCTTAATTGGGAAAATAATCTTACGGTATAATGACAAAAGAGACCATTGTACCCTCGTTTTTAGAGACAATAAGCCCAACTTATACCTCATTGCTGCCACTGGAACAGCGTTAGGTATCCTCAAAACTCATTTCCACATACTCCCCTCTATAATGTCCAACCAGAAATATGATTCGATAGGCCAGAGCTCCAAACCGTAGATCAGTTTGGGAACAACTTTCCCCTTATAAAACTGGATAGCTGTCTTAATGGAAAATCTCCTGAATTTTCTGTCCATAGTTATAAGTTGGTTTGTTAGGTTTTTTGCTTTAACAGCGAGAACCTGCTGGAAATTTCTGATTGAAGGGTGTGCTGAGATATGATATCCCAAATATGTCATGCTCAAGGTGCCCCTTAAGATAGTGTCCTGGAAGAACCATCTGTATGAACTACGTTTCCTGCCCCTAGACAACTGCAGTATTTTGTTTTTAGAGGGATTCGCCAGAAGTCTGTTATCCCTTGCGTAAAGGCAGAGAGAAGCTCTGCATACCAATCCTGGAGTTGTCGGAGAGCAGGAAATCGTCTGCATAAGCCATCCATGATGATTTTACTGACCTAAATTTCGGTACAATGAATGCAGCAGGTTTCAAACTAGGTTGGAAACATAGAGATTAAAAAGGCCAGGTGCCAAAACACATCCCTGCTCTAACCCTGAGTGAGTATTAATCCGACTGGAAGCTTTTTCCTGGAATTCTCTTATGACTGCTCCACTGATATTGGCAGAGTAACCCTTGCAAAAACCAGTTTCAAAAATATCCAGTTTGCCTATGGAGGCTGCCCAGTCTTCCAGGTGCTGAAGCAAAACAGCTGCAAATATTTAGCTGTCAACATCTATAAGAGCTATGGGCCGGTAGTTCCCCTCCCTTCTTAAAAATGGGGACCACATATGATGACCGGCACGAGTCTGGAACACGAATCACCCTTCAAGATGGTATTTGTCAGGCCATTTGGTCCAGGTGCCTGAGAAGATTTATGGAAATTCATTATAGATAAAATCTCATCAGGAATTAACCAATTTTCCAAAGCTTTCTCTCTTTGGAGAAGCTTTGTTTCGTCTGATGTGTGCTTACTCCTAGTATATATAGCCTGAAAGTGTTTGACCCAAGAGGCTTCAGAGACCACGTTCAATTGACCATCCATGTTTACGGCTCACAGTGAGTTCACAGCGTCCCAAAAGTGGCGTACATCCCTTTTAATTAAAAAGTGGAGCATTAGCTCAGCATCACCTTGAAAGAGAGAGGCCTTGTGCTTGAGTTTATTTTTGCTATATTTCTCGTCTTGTGAATTAAGACTATTATGGTTAGTTCTAATCGCCTTTCTTTAGGCCCTTTTTCTCATAGCAAACGTAGCATCGTGTTTATGCAAATGAACAGTGCCCTGCTTCTTCTTGACAGCTGAACATGGGGGAAAAACTTTATACTTGCATTCAACAAGCTTTTCCCAAAATGTTCCACGTTGAAACATTCTGTTTTCCATTCATATGTTGTAGTTTTAATGTTTCCAACAAGGATCTATTTAAGTGGTACATTTCCTTAGGGGACCGGCGCAGCCTGTTTCCACTTCCATTCACAGCCAGATTAACTAAAGCGCTTCTTTCAAACTTGCCATAATGCTTTTTGAAATGAGCACTCAGCATGCAATGATCACTCCATCGGTTCCGAAAGATGTACAAATCAGAACAGGACAGAAATAAGGAGTAGTCAACAAATATGCAGTCTAAAGCGGAGGAACTACTACCCCTGTGCCATGTTGCTGAATTACCAGTAGCCTTCTCTATGTTGTTAAGTGCAGACCAATAGCCAAAAAAGACAATGCCCATTTCAGTCACGCCTGTACTTTCAAGTTCGAAGAAACAGAGACTGAGGTGGCATCCCACTGTGCCTCCTCAATATCGGGGTCTGGAAAATCCGCATTTAGGTTACCAGCTACTAAAACATGGCACCCAATGTTCCCGCAACGCCAGGTCATGATACACTTCACAATTGGCTGGAGGAATTTATTCAGGTTGCCCACACCCTTGTGCCAAAATATATTTATTAGGAGAAATGAGGCTAATTCCCCAACACTATGTACTTGTACGGCCAATACTCCAAATGGAAGATTGGGGATTACCACAGCAGTTGTGCCTATACCTGACCTGATTACAGTAAGGAGCCCACTCGCCAGACGGCCTAGCCGACTCGCCTGGGTGCATTGAAGAAATACTTGATATCCATCAAGCACAGGGCAGGCAGTCAGCCGAGTCTCCTCCAAGAAAATACAATAATTTCTCTTCAAACAGGCAATAGCTTCTGTGTTTGAAGTCAGGTGCAAGTTCCCTCGATAATTCCAAATGACAAATTATAACAATAGCAGGTTTCCTAAAGAGGCATTACTGAGGTCATTTACCTCCCTTATTCCAGTGCACCCGTGTTGCTCCAAACTTGTCGGCATTTGAAGCGTGGTGGCAAGTTAGACGGTTGTCTAACTCCTGGGGTATCTTAGCGCTTCCCTTTGGTTCATTCCACTCAATCTTGCGGGGCAAGTAAGGTTCACACTTTTCAATTCTGAATTCTAGAGTGTTAAGTCTCGAGGCTTCAGCCAACACTAAGTCCATAACCACACGTGTGTGGAAATGGATGGTACATAACCCCATTTTTCATCCTTTAG
The DNA here is from genome assembly GCF_040938575.1 of Ambystoma mexicanum. Lineage (NCBI taxonomy): Eukaryota > Metazoa > Chordata > Amphibia > Caudata > Ambystomatidae > Ambystoma > Ambystoma mexicanum. The sequence goes on along the minus strand of NC_090934.1, from coordinate 383,647,681 downwards.
GAAGCTCTATCCTCTTAATGTCAAAGGAGGAAAGTGCATTCAAAGCCGGTATCTCAGAGAAAATAGTCAGGTCCTTAGTTCTGTTCAAACAAACATCTATATCACGCTCAAACATGCTAAGTATGCACAAGCTATTCTCAATGTTCTCCAGCATGGGGTCTGGCATGGATTCACATGCTCATGAATATTCCCCATCGTCAGGCTGGGAGTCCTCGGTAAAGAAAAAATCAGTATCAGTTTCGTTTCTGATCTGTCTTTCTTAGTAGTAACCAATCACTGAACTCTGGGTCATACTGCCCCCAGCCAATGACTGCCCTCTCCCTAAGCCCCGCCTCTGGCAGCCATCCTCAGATTTTTACCGCACGCTCAAGTGTTGGGAGTCCTCGTGCTTTAGCTCTCGAGTTTTTGCTACGTTTTCGCACTTTTTCAAGAGATTTTCTCATTTTTTCGGTTTAATCGAGCCTCAAGCTCCACTGTTTCTACTTCCGATAACGGGGACACGTTTCGAATTCTTCTATGCCCCTCAAGGGTGAAGTTTTCATCGAGTTTACGCTTCTTGGAGGATTCTGGAAGATCTGCGGCCTACCTCAACGGACATGGCCCAGGACAAGGGAAGCTCGACGCCCGGATCCAAGCTGTCGGGTGCTGCCCTGGATGCGGATTACAAAACGTTTTCAAGGAGGACAAGCATTTGCGAGGTCTCTACTGCCTTCATGAGGACAAGACGCACGTGGAGAAGGACTGTGCTTTCTGCAAGAACCTTTCGGAACGGACCAAACAAGATCGTCGTTCCCGCCTCGCCGCCTGGCTGGAGAAGGGTGTCGGGGGGAAATTCTGCCGGGGTCGGCCGGGCCGTCCGCAGACCTCCGGGCAGGGAGGCCCCAACTCCTCCCGTATATCCCAGACGAGATAGAGTATGAGACACACACAAGGAGCAAGGTGACTCTGCTGTTTATTTAGACAAAACGGCAGGGATGGGTCAAGGAGCGTACGCGTTCGTCCTGACACACACACAATCGTGGGGCTCGCAGGCCCTTTTTACTGCATTATGACGCGCTACTTGCGTCACTTCAGAAAGTTAACAAAAAACCTATCGCCACTCTTAATTGGTTGCTCGAGTGGTAGGGTTAGTATAGTACACATATAGAGAATGATATTAGTGGACAAGGTGTAGTCAGGTGGTATATCTGGGTTGTCCCTACAATTAGATACATAAGAATTGTTACATGAAGACTCCTGAGGATTGGCTAGTATTACTGACGTCTGAGATAAGAGCCCCATGTTCTGATTGGTGCATCCGTGAGCTTCCCAGCCTGGGACCACCGTTGTTCCCAGCTCTCGGTGTACCTGTGTTTGCAACAATGTTTCAATATGGGTACGTGCAGACAATATGAGGATTTATTCATAGGTGGAAGGCTGACCGCTCCCACTGTAGCAGATGTCCATTGAGCCTTTCAAGTGTATCGGCCTGTGTCTCGTAGTGAGGGACTCAGACGCCTTTTCTCTCCTGGGTTTTGGCATCTCGTCAGGTTCGGCTTGGTCACGTGGGGAGGGACCGTGAAAGAGGCAGAATTCTGCACAATTAATATTGTTTTTTCTACTGCGCGTCTGGTTTAATTTGTCGGCGTGCCTTTATCGTTGAGGCGCGGAGTGCGAGGTTGCAACATCGTGCCTTTGATGATTTGTTCTTGGATGTGGGTTTGCAACATTGCGACCTTGGCTGGTTGCTCCACCGGGTTCTTTCTGCAGGATCAGCAACCTGACTCTTGCTTTGTTAATGTCCACGGGAGCTCTTGTTTGAGGCCTACTCGGGCCTGGTGCTTAAGTAGTCTGTTTGGTGCATAGGTGCTTTTGGGTTATAATGGCATATATTTCCATGACCAGTATCGTGTTTCCATTATACCTCTCATGGTGGTAACGGGTTTCAAGAGAAGCGTGAGCAAGCGTTATAGATGAGTTCATGATGCGTCTTGTGTTTCTGCGTTCTGAAAGCCTATGTAAAAATAATAAAGATGCACGTCCGTGAATATGCCTGTCGCCTACGTCAGAGCACTGAGTATGTTCTTCGTGTAGATTGGTGTGGAAATGTTAAGTGTGTATATTTGTACAGATGTGCTTCCCGTTGTCTAGGTCGTCATGGCATCTCTAACGACGTGTGGTTTTTAGTCTAGCTGATCCGAGCCGCAGGTGTCGGCATGGCCAGTGCGGGCTGCTGGGCAGGCAGGTGGACACATCCGTATGTTCCTGTACCAGGGTACCTGGTCGTCTGGTAAATGGACAAACTCTTCTCGCGGCGGGTGTCTGGGCCGTGACCCTCTAGGCCAAGCGCGAGAGGTGAAGGACGGGAGCCTGGTCTTCCATTCTCCCACTTCAGTCCCCCCTCTGGTCGACTTGTCGACCACAAACATATCCTTCTCGTTATCTCCTCTTACCCTCCATATCTTAGTTATCCCTCCGAGATGTCCATAATGGTTTACATGATCTTCAAATGACCAATACATATATTCACATGTTCCTCCAGGAGTACAGTATACCCATCTTCCTATGTAGCTCCTGGGGTTCCTTGGGTTCTCGATCTTCACTGATGGTGGGTCTAGATGATTGGTGATGATTTGGGTGCGCAACTTCTCCCTTTCTTGTATTATCACACCTGTATGCTGGCCGTCATCTGCTGGCATTAAGGGGTGCATTCCCACCATTTCCAGCAACTCGTCAGTCGTGCGTGCCTTCCGGGCCTTCCAAAATCTAATTATGATCAGAGTAGCTCCAGCCAAAATAGTACACCCCACTATTATTTTCAGTCCATCTGACAGCCAAGATGGCATCCATGACCATAATAGTGAAAACCAGCTCTTATCCTTGTCTACACCGTTACTTTCATCCATCATTTTGGAGTGCATCTGGGCCAATTGTGAAACTGCTTCTGTCAGTGTACCATTGTCAGCATCGTTGGCAGGTATGAACGTGCAGCAAGATTGTCCTATCTTTGCACAAACTCCTCCTTCCATTGCTGTGAGAAGGTCCAATACATATCTGTTCTGGAGTGCTACCATCCTTACAGCTCGCAGTTCCTCTTTAATTGCGTTGAACCCATTTACTGTTGAATTGATGGTCATCATTAGTTCCCATCTGGTTATTTGGAGCCATTTTGCGTTTGCGTATGCCTGCAGTCCCGGATGTATTATTGAGGAGAAGAACATTGCTGCTCTGCTGAATAGTCTGTGTTCTGGCGGTATTGATGTTAGTTCCGTTTCCGACCTTCCCCACAGGTAATTTCCTGTCAGTGGCTCTCCTTGTCTTTTTCTCCTATTTAGGACAGTATCATTGCTGTTGGTCCTGTTCTCTTGCTCCTTCTGAAGTGGTGCAGATCTCTTTCTTCTCCTATCCCCTTCATCCATTTTAGGAAATTTCGCCACATCGACATTCTTCTTAGGTACCACTAGTGATGGTACATTGACGTGTACCATTGTGCACACACCATTCCACAGGGGGGGCAGTGTATGATATGCCTTTTCTCCGCAGGCCCAATAATGGTCCATTATTACTGCTGTTCCCGCTCCCCCCTCAGGTAACTCCATCACGCTTGCACAATTGGTGTTATATCCTACGTCCACCTCTCCTTTATGCTGGTAGCATACTTTGGGCGCAGTCAATGGTAGTATAGTTATTGGGTCTTCATCTTCTTCTACCCACGTGAGCATTGGTACATACTTGATCCACGTCGTCCAACATCGATGATTGTGTGTCTCGATAGTTGAGATAGTTTCTTTTGTTACCATGTTGCTGCCAATCACTCCTATCTCCCAGCTGTTGCCCAGATACACCTTTCCTATTATCGTCAGTAGTGGCCTCTCCCAGCATCCTTGTTTACCCGGAACTTCAGTGGCGTACCAATCACATGGTAGATACTGCAGTGTTACCTTCTTTGTTTCTCCTTTTGCAGGGCCACTTGTTATGTACCTGAATGCTTCAGCATGTAAACTGGTCTTGTGATAACTCAGATAGGTCTTGAGGAAGTTGTTTTCATATGGGTATGAGTCTCGTGTTTTCCATGTCATGTGCACTACTGTTCCTTGAAATCTTCCTTTCGTTTGGAACAGGGCCAAATATATTATGCACTGTGCTGTTTTTTCATCTATTTCTGTGGCAACAAATGTTCGTGAAGCGCTCATGGCGTATGGTATTAATGAGCAAACGTAACAGCTATCCTCGGTTGTCTGCTTACCAATACGGGTCATGTGCTGGTACCATATGTTGTTTGCGACGTGTGCTGAATCTTGTACATAATTATCAATACCTTTATTGTCTGAGTATGTGCTGCGTTTAACTCTATTTTGCTTGGGTGCAAAATTACTATTACCACCTGACGTAACACCTGTTGCAGCAGGGAACGGGGGTATATTAGGTTTGGGTGCAGCAATAAAATCGATAGCATAGCTGTACTGCCAGACAGAGGCAGCCAAGAACCCGGTGATCATAAAAATCCCTATTATTTTTATTACATATGCTAATCTCACCGGCATTTTGCTCTTACCTTGCTGCAGTCCTGGCAGCGTATTCTTGCGACGTTAAAGTTGCCCGCCTAAAAATTCTCAAAAGTGCTCGTTATTAAATGTTAGTTTTGTTTCCTTTAAGCTCTCCCTATCAAGTAGTCATTCAGTGCCCAGGCGAAGAGCTGCTCCCACGCTACTCTAAGTGATCGGTCTCTTAGGACCGGCAAGTATGGGCGGAGGTGGGGCATGTAATATTCTATGGCCAGGAGGAAGGCTGTGTAGTAGACACGTACCCTTCTTCTTTTTAGGTATGTTGGCCTTTTTATTTCGTATACAAATTGGTGTGACAATTCTTCTGGGTAGTTATCGTCTGGCAGCACCATCTACGCCTGTACACTGAACTTGTTTAATTAGCTTTTTCTTAACAATACAATATTACGCAGTTCCTGTATGTGCGAGAGAAAAAAGGAGAACATTCACGTGTTTACATGTGTATTGGTGCAAGCAATGTCCTTCAGTTTTAGTTACAACTGTACTTAGCAGTCAATGGGGGGGGGTTTGCGCTCAGATGGCGGAAGTATTTTTACTCTTTGAGCATGTGACCATGGGGTGGGCAGTATGGGGATCACCCCCTTCTTCGTCAGTTATCGTCTCCGAGGGAACAATTGGGTCGTTGTCTGTGGTGGAACTTTCTTCCGCTGTCGGGGATGTTGTTGCTGTTCTTCCAATGGACCTGTCGTTGGCGCTGGGGCGGGTCTGCAGTTTGTAGATCTTTACGTCATGTAGGTGGTTCCAGGCACGCTTATCCTTTAGTTTTACTGCTCTTGTTGATACGTCCTCTATCAGATGGGGGCCAGTGAACCTCTTCTCGTTCCACTTTCTATTGAAATTGCGAAGTAGCACGTGGTCACCTTTGGCAAGTTTGCACAAGTTCTCCTTTCCCAATTCTGTACTTGCGCCTTTTTCTTGATTGCTGGTAGACCCGCCCCGTGTGCGCTCGAGCTGTTGAGACACAAATACGACACTAGTAATCAAAGAAGACACATATTGATACATTTCATCACCTAACACACTCGCTGAACTTTCGTGGTCGGTGAATGCCCTTGACGTTGGGGTTAGGGGAAGGCGCATTTGACGTCCAGTAACCACTTCGTGAGGGGTGAGGTGGTGGTCGGACCCTGGCCTATTTCTAAGTTCAAATAAAGCTAACGGAAGGCAATACAACCAACTTTTCTTTGTTGTTTGTTGTATTTTTGCAATTGCCTCCTTCAATAAGCCATTCAGGCGTTCACATACGCCATTAGCCTGTGGGTGGTATGCGCATGCAAATTTGTGTTTAATGTTCAGCAGGGATGTGATATGTTGGAACATTTCGTTTGCGAAATGTGGGCCGTTGTCTGATCTTAACACCTCGCACACTCCCCACCTGGGGAAGACCTCCCTTACTATGAATTTGGCTGCTCTAAACGCATCAGGGTGTGAACAGGGCCCTGCTTCAATCCACCTAGAAAATGGGCATACTACTACAATCATATACCTATTACCTTGACATATGTTGATCATATCAACATAGTCAATGTGAAGGTGCCGAAAAGGTCCTTCTGGCCGGGGTATGGTACCTCTTATCACTTTTAGAGTATGACCGGCCGTAAACTGTTGACATGTGAGGCAATTGCTGATAAAATTTGACACATGAGAGTTTAACTCAGGACAAAACCAATCTTCTCTAATTCGTGCTGCTATTATTTCCTTGCCTGTATGGGCAGGGTGATGTAATTGGCTCAGGGCGGTATTTAACAGTGCCAACGGTATTACAACTTTCCCCGTGCCACCCTGGCGCCATAGTGCGTCGGTTGGGGACATTGTACATCCTCTTTTTACCCATACTTCTTTTTCGGCCATTGGTGCAGCCGCTTGTAGTTCCATAATCTGTGTGGCTGGGAGATGGGTGTACCCTTCTTTTATTAACATCTCCCTAGCTATTCCCCTCCCTCTCCCTCTCTGTGAGTCTGTGGGGTTCCATATCTCACCAAAGTATGCAGCATATTTCGCATGTGCGTCTGCTGCTGCATTCCCTTTTGATACGTAGTCTTCTCCATTGGTGTGTGCGGTGCACTTGACTAGGGCTAGTTCTTGGGGGTCGTTTATTACTTCAATTAGTTCAGCCAACAATAGGGCATGTTGTACTGGAGTGCCATCAGCTCTCCTAAACCCTCTTCTTCTCCATTTTGATAACCCTGAGTGGACAGTGGATGTAACATATGCACTGTCGGAATATATGGTTACTCTTTTATTAAAACTTTCCTTTAATGCCAATATTAGTGCAACCAGTTCCGCGGCTTGAGCAGAGTAGTGCTGTGGTAATTGTACACACTTCATAGCCACACACACCGGCGCCTCCATCATTTTTACTACTGCTGCCCCAGTCCTTCGTATCCCATCTCCTTGATCAATAGTTGATGACCCATCAATAAACAAAAGCTCACCTCCCTCTAGTGCGTTTTCTTCAACTTTTCTAGTACATGAGTACATTTTAGTTATTTGGGTGCAGTCGTGGGCGTAATCTCCCTCTTCAATTACTTCTGCTAGGAACCTTGCAGGGTTAACCGTGCTACATCTAACAATTGCTAGTTCAGCCTTATCTCATAACCTGATGCCCTCTGTGTCGTTAGTGTGGACTTAGGTTTGTTCAATATCGCAAATAGTGCATGTTCCACAAACAGTGTAGTTGGGCACCCCATAGTTATTGCTGATGCTTTTTCTACTGCAAAGGCAGCTGCAGCGAGACCTTGTTCACAAGGGAAGTGGCCTAACATCACAGGGTCTAAGTGTCCGCTGTAAAATGCTACTGGTTTATATCCCATGCTCGTTTTTTGTGCCAATACTGCCTTCATCACTGCTGAGTCGCAATGTGAAGATATAAAAAAGCGTCGCTCATAGTCTGGGGATGCCAGTACTGGAGCAGTTGATATCGCGTCTTTCAATTCGTCAAATGCCTCCCTCATTTCCATAGTCCATCCCAACTTTTTCTCCCCTTTATTTGCTTCCTTCAAACCCTCAAGCAGGGGTCCTATGTATGAGCTGTAATCAAATACCCATGCTCTACAGTAGTTGCACAGCCCCAGAAATTGCTGCAGTTCTCTCAGTCTGTGGCACGGGAGTGCTTGAGATGGCCTTTGCTCTTTGTGGTGCAATCCTTCTTCCATGTTGGGATATCAGTTGGCCAATGTAAAGTACCTGTTCCTGACAGTATTGTATCTTTTCCATGTCTACCTTGTACCCCTTTTCAGCCAATATTGTCAACATCTTTAAGGAGTCCTCTCTACATTTACTTTCGTTTGTACTGCAAATTATTATGCAAATTATTATGTCATCCACATACTGTAACACTGTGCTTTCCACCTCAACGTTACCCAAATCCATCTGTATTACTCTATTGAAAATTGAGGGTGATTCACAATACCCCTGTGGTAATCTGGTATGTTTCCACTTTGTATTTCGGTAAGTGAAGCTTGTCAGATCTTGTGAGTCTGGGTGTAATGGTATTGAGAAAAAAGCATTTTTAAGGTCAATCACTGTAAATCGTGATGCTTCTGCTGGAATGCCACACAATATTGTGGCCGGGTTTGCTGTTACTGGATACTCTGCTTCTACTATGTTGTTTAAGGGTCTGAGGTCCTGTATGAAGCGCCAAGACCCCCCTTTAGCCTTGCGCACCGGGTACACAGCTGTGTTACATGGTGATTCTGAGGGGACCAATATGCCATTGTTTATAAGGGCCGTTATGGTTTCATATATGCCTTCATCTGCCTCTTTTGACAATGGGTACTGTTTCACTCTTGGTAGTATGGCACCTTTTTTCAATTTTATCCTTACACCCCCTATGCTTTCTATGCATCCCACGTCATAAGGGCTAATAGTCCATAATGATTTGGGCACCTTTGACATATCCTCCTTAAAAAATGGGACTGGGGTGCCTCAAGTGCCATTGCAATTTTCTGTGCTACTTGTTTGTGAGCCACTCTTAGCCATATTTCTACACTCATCATGAACACCATTTCATCTTCTTCCTTTTCTTCTGAGAACAGCTCTTCATCTGACACCTGGGTCAGCCTACATCCTTCTGCTAGTGCTATCACCGCCCTCCATGCTCTCCCTTCTTTATCTTGGGCGTGCACAGCAACATAATCAGCTGTTGCAATAATGCTCTCAATGTCCATTACAAACACCTTCCCTTCCAGTTCATTAACTGGTGTTTCTGGTCGGAACAGATAGGCTGCTGGCCTCCTCCATATTTTCCCTTCTATCCCTGGCATCCATGCAAATGCCATGTCTGTGCCATACTGGAATAGCTCGCCATCTACTGGCTCCGCCCTAATCGCTGTCTGTCCACAGTATGCTTGCAAAATCTGTCGTGCTGCGAGCATGTTAATCCCTGGAGTAGAGCAAATTATGCCATCCTCTGTAAAGGAGATCGTCATATTCAACCTGTTCATTATGTCTCTCCCCAGTATATTTACTGGTGAGGCACTATAATACAAAAGTGGGACTGACAGATCATAATCTCCAATAGATAATGGAACGTTATCAGTAAATGGAACCAACCCCTTAGCCCCAGAAAATCCTTGGGTGTTCATGGCTTCGCCTGACATTTTAAATTTACCTTCCCTTATGCAAGACCGGGTTGCCCCGGTGTCAACAAGAAATGATAATTTTTTGTCACCTATCGTTACCTCTATGCGTGGTTCCTCCGCACTATTAGGTGTTACTGACAGGATGGGACACACCAAGGCCGTCTGTGGGCTGGCCTATTGGGGGTACAATGATTGGCCATTCCCTGTGTAAGGGTTGTGTCCCAACACCGTCACCCTACCCAATTGCGTTTGTTGAGTTTGGGGTGGTGGTTGTATTAACGCTACTTGTTGTTGTGGCGGTGGCAGTTGCTGTGTTATTTGTTGTTGTGGCAGTGAATAGGTTTGTGGCTGTTGTGTTGTTTGTTGTTGTGGGTCACTCCCTTTTTGTGACATCTGCTGTTGTTGTATGCCCTGCTGTTCTTGTGAGGTCCTAGGTTGTGCTTGTTCATTCCATGCTGGTGTTCCTGGCCTGACCCTACATGTACGTGACATGTGTCCTAATAGTCCGCAGCTCCAACACACGGGTGGTTCCCTGCTTTGCCATGGGAAGCTCCCTGTGTTGTCCTGGTATACGGGTTGCCCTGTGGGGTAGTAATTTCTAAGTCCCCCAGCCTGTTGTTGGGTATTATATCCGTATCCTCTCCCCCTCATAAACCCTCCTCTCCCTCTGTTATAACTATAATACCCAGTTCCTTGCATGGGGTACCCTCCTCCCATGTTTGGTGCGTGTAATTGCAGAGGCGGCACTTGCTGTATTACACCTTGTGGAGGCGCTATTTGGGCGGGATCTTGTGCAGCCACTACTTGCGTTGGGCTTTGGGCCATTGGTGTGGGCGTAGTTATTAGTGCCCCTTCCATTGTGTATTTAGTAAGTTTTTTCTGTACTAGTTTGGCCTCTTCTGTTTTCCTATCCTCTTCCTTTTGTTTCATTTTTCCTTGCCATGTCCTGCAGTGATGTACTATAGTCAGTTGTATTTCTGGCCATGGTTTTGCTTCCATCCCCACTACTTTCTTCAGTTGTTTCTGAACCCCTTCTGGGAGCCCTTGTACTAGTATATGATAAAATATGGCTGGTGTTTTGTCCCATTGTTCTCTAGTTTCCATGCGCCACTTCTCTTGAATATCCTGGATATAATCAACAGGGTCCTCATTTTCACCCATCTTACGGGAAGTAATGGCTCCTATGTCTGATGTGTCTGGGTACTGCACTCTCAGTGCCTGCCATAGCGCATGTCTACAGTTTGCAAATGGTGCCCCATCATGCGATGTGTTCGTTATTGTTACCCCATGGAATCCCGCTCTTTTCCAAATGTCATCCGCTCTATCCCCTAATATTGATATTAACAGGCCCTTCACATCTCCTACTGCTAGTTTCTGTCCTGCGGTGTGTTTTTCCATTTCATATATCCACTTACCCGCACCTCCACTTAGTGATGGGAGCCTACATTTTATATTTTCTTTATCCGTATGTTTCCAAGGTACATACTGTGGTCTAACCCCTCCTCTCTCCAACAGTGGCATTAAATTCTGTCTTGTGTCACCCTTTACGCTCCATAATATTGAGTCTTCACACCCCTCCTCTTCCCCCGTTTCCTTTACTACTTCAAATTCTTCCTTACTACCTCTGCTCCTACCTCCCTCTTCTTCCTTTCCCCTTTTTTCGTCATTTCCTGTGTTCAATATGGGTATGTCTATTTGTCTGTCTTGCCTGCGACTAGGGAGGTCCCTAAGCCGACATGCATAAGGTGTAAGTTCGTTCATGAAGGGCGCGAGCTTTATTCTGTGCAGTGAGCGTGCGGTGGTTGAACATGTATGGTGTGACGTGGGAGGGCGTGATGGAGATGTTGGTGGCATGGTTTCATGGGTTTGTGTTTCCCCTATTCTTTTCACTCCCTCCTTACTTCTCTCCAGCTCCTCCCATCTTCTACTCATCCAGGGCGAATCTATGTTTGTTCTAGTGAGGTATAGCTTATCTAAGCTTTCCCTTTCACTCTTTCTTCCATCCTTCTCCACTCCTTCTTCCTCCTCACTGCAAAAGTCATTCATAAATGGCACCCCCCACTCTGCCTTTTTTCCTTTTATTGTTACTGTTTTTAAGTCTATTAAGTCTCTTTCTCCCCTTTCGTTGTTACCAACTGTTCCCCCTAGTACTGATGTTGTTGCTACCTCTCTATTTTTATATACATCTCCCCATCTTTCACTCTCCCTACTCCTCCCTTCTCTTCCCCCTTCACTTCTCTCCTCCATTTCCCTACTATTTTCCTCCCTTTTTCTTTTCAATTCCTCCATTACTTCGTTGCTCATCTGTTCCAATATTCTTTCATCCTCTTTCTTCCTTTCCCATTTCACCCTTTCTCTTTCTACTATACTCTCTATTACCTTCCCCTCTTCATATTTCTTAGCTGTCTCTGATAGTACCCTCCTCCTCCATATTTCCATTTCCTTTTCCTTTTCTTCTTCTTCCTTCTTCTTCTCCCTCAGCACTACTCTTGATACCCTATCTGCTGCTGCTTTTACCCTTTCAGCTTCTCTCTTTTGCTCCTCATTTCGTTCCCTTAATTTTTCCGATTCGTTCTTACCTTCTTTCCTTTTCCTCACTCTCTCTCTTTCCTCCCTCTCAAGTTGTTTGATCAATTCATTCTGCTCATCCCTTAGTTTTGCTAATTTTTCCTCCAAAATCTCTTCCTTCTGCCATAGTAGCTCCTCTCCCCTCATTTCACTCTCTCTGGCCCTATCCTCGTCTGTTCTCCTTACCGCCTCCCTTTCTTCTCCAGTTAGTGAGCCTCGTAATTTCAATAATATCTGTGCAGCTACCCACTCATCGTTTCCTATCTCTACAGTCTGCTCTTCTCCAATCCTTTCTTCCCCCATTGGTATCTTCCTATGAGCCACATATGGTGGAGGGCTGTATGCCGGGTTCGAGTATCCTTCAGCCGCCCTGAACTGTCCTTCTATTTCTCCTAATTCTCTTAAAGGGTACAACCCTCCTCCCTCTGTTTTCACTCCCAGTGTTATGGGTGTCTCATTGTTCCGTTCCTTTTTTATGTCGTTTGATTTATCAATCTTTTCTCCTCCCTGTCCTCCGTTCCCCGTATTCTTTGTGCTTTCGCACCCCTTTTCCCCATCCGTTCCTTCTTTCTTAATCTCCTTTTCTTCCGGTGTTTCCCCCATAGTGAACATTCCATTTGGTCCTGGTCGGGACCCCTGGAACATCCTCCATAAGTTAAACACCTCCACATGGTTTGCCAACTTCTTCCCCTTGTATGTATTGTGCAGATGGTTTAGTAGTGAATGTTGGGCATATGGATCGAAACTACCATTAGGCGGCCATGGTGTTAACATTTTGTTGTCCGTCCCCTGGGTCCACTCTATGCTGTACTTAATTAATTTCTCCCTATGTGGTGGCAGTGTGGTGCATATGTGTTGTAATGGGGTAGTGAGGGTGTTCCCCCACCCTCCCGACCCTCTCCCGTATGACATAGTGGCCCTCCCCTTGTTACCCTTCTCTTTACCAGCAGTTTACAATATACAACCTCGTATTGCTTACCTTGCCCCGCAAGTGTGGGGACTTACGACAATCCCTTGACAGATTATGCAATAATAATAAATATGATGTTATATTATATTCCTTCCCCTACGGCCCCCTGCGGCCGAAGCGCACGCAGCCCCCTGCGGCTGCGTACCCCTTACGACGATCTTATACAGTCGTCCTGTTTCTCCGTTCTCCTCCCCCTTTTACACTTGCCGTGGCCGGCGTTCTCTGTGCGCAGCCACGCCCCTTTCCCCTTCTCCTCTTTCAATCCACTCGTTTATCGTTTATCTCCGTATCCGCTCCTTTATCATTTTTCTCTTCCCCACCACTCTCAACCCAAAGTTTCTTGTGCTCGCGATATCTTATTAAATCCCTACTGGTGACGTCACCGATTTCTTCGAGCTACTGGTATATTCTTGTTATGTTCTTTAAGTTCAAAATACACTTGCAACCTATCCCGCTAACCCTACAGCTGTCTTCCTGTCTCTCCTGGAACAAGGTAATCTCATCAATAATATAACCGGACTGCGCACGCTGCGTCGCCTCGCGTGTGATACGCCCCTCAACAGGAGGGCTTAACCAGCCAATTATCTTCCGTTTTGGGCAACTATGTAACTAGCTACCGCCCACAGGGAAACGTCATCTACCTATCGAGTTTCTTGCTCGAACAATAGGAAACCTCATCTACTCATTGATCAATAAATGTCAAGTCGTAGGAAACCACACACACCCACCCTCACACGTAGTCGCAATTTAGGCCATCAGTGTCTTACGAGCGGCTGCACGTGATGTTTTCGTGCCCCGCCCCCCTCTTTCGCGTAACGTTAGCCAACTGTTCTCGCACTCGTTCCGCTACCATTCATTCCATTGGCAACACTCAGTTAAACCTTCGCCGCACATCTGTACAATACCTCCCTCCTCCCTTATTTACTTCCTCCCCCTCCCTCACAATTTCGCATTGCTTGTTGTGCGTGTCATGCTCACCAAGTTCTCTCGATGCAGGGCCGCTCGACTGCGTGCACCCCTCCAAGCGGCTCGCCACCTCCCCTCGTCTGGACCACGTCTGGACACTCGCCGACCGCGGGCGGGATACTTCTCAACCGGCTCCCGAGGGCCAATATCCGGATTGCGCTGTCCGGTCTTCTCGCAGCTCCGCGATGGTCCTGTAGTCCTCAGAAGGGGGCAACGGCAGAGGGGGCCGCGCCGCCGGGCCTCCTCGCAACGGGAGTGCCTGGAAAAACTAAAAATAAAAGTTGATCTTAAACAGATCTCAGCAGTGCCTCCAACTTGTCGGGGGGAAATTCTGCCGGGGTCGGCCGGGCCGTCCGCAGACCTCCGGGCAGGGAGGCCCCAACTCCTCCCGTATATCCCAGACGAGATAGAGTATGAGACACACACAAGGAGCAAGGTGACTCTGCTGTTTATTTAGACAAAACGGCAGGGATGGGTCAAGGAGCGTACGCGTTCGTCCTGACACACACACAATCGTGGGGCTCGCAGGCCCTTTTTACTGCATTATGACGCGCTACTTGCGTCACTTCAGAAAGTTAACAAAAAACCTATCGCCACTCTTAATTGGTTGCTCGAGTGGTAGGGTTAGTATAGTACACATATAGAGAATGATATTAGTGGACAAGGTGTAGTCAGGTGGTATATCTGGGTTGTCCCTACAATTAGATACATAAGAATTGTTACATGAAGACTCCTGAGGATTGGCTAGTATTACTGACGTCTGAGATAAGAGCCCCATGTTCTGATTGGTGCATCCGTGAGCTTCCCAGCCTGGGACCACCGTTGTTCCCAGCTCTCGGTGTACCTGTGTTTGCAACAATGTTTCAATATGGGTATGTGCAGACAATATGAGGATTTATTCATAGGTGGAAGGCTGACCGCTCCCACTGTAGCAGATGTCCATTGAGCCTTTCAAGTGTATCGGCCTGTGTCTCGTAGTGAGGGACCCAGACGCCTTTTCTCTCCTGGGTTTTGGCATCTCGTCAGGTTCGGCTTGGTCACGTGGGGAGGGACCGTGAAAGAGGCAGAATTCTGCACAATTAATATTGTTTTTTCTACTGCGCGTCTGGTTTAATTTGTCGGCGTGCCTTTATCGTTGAGGCGCGGAGTGCGAGGTTGCAACATCGTGCCTTTGATGATTTGTTCTTGGATGTGGGTTTGCAACATTGCGACCTTGGCTGGTTGCTCCACCGGGTTCTTTCTGCAGGATCAGCAACCTGACTCTTGCTTTGTTAATGTCCACGGGAGCTCTTGTTTGAGGCCTACTCGGGCCTGGTGCTTAAGTAGTCTGTTTGGTGCATAGGTGCTTTTGGGTTATAATGGCATATATTTCCATGACCAGTATCGTGTTTCCATTATACCTCTCATGGTGGTAACGGGTTTCAAGAGAAGCGTGAGCAAGCGTTATAGATGAGTTCATGATGCGTCTTGCGTTTCTGCGTTCTGAAAGCCTATGTAAAAATAATAAAGATGCACGTCCGTGAATATGCCTGTCGCCTACGTCAGAGCACCGAGTATGTTCTTCGTGTAGATTGGTGTGGAAATGTTAAGTGTGTATATTTGTACAGATGTGCTTCCCGTTGTCTAGGTCGTCATGGCATCTCTAACGACGTGTGGTTTTTAGTCTAGCTGATCCGAGCCGCAGGTGTCGGCATGGCCAGTGCGGGCTGCTGGGCAGGCAGGTGGACACATCCGTATGTTCCTGTACCAGGGTACCTGGTCGTCTGGTAAATGGACAAACACTTCTCGCGGCGGGTGTCTGGGCCGTGACCCTCTAGGCCAAGCGCGAGAGGTGAAGGACGGGAGCCTGGTCTTCCATTCTCCCACTTCAAGGGCACAGCAGGTGAGAAGGCAAAGAAAAAGTCTGAGCGGGCTTCTAAGTCCTGTGAGGGCACCCCGGTGACGGGGGCCCAACAGAAGGCCAAGCACCGCGAGTCCGCGGGCACCGGGAGCACTGAAAGGTCGGGCTCTTCGGCTGCCAGGCAGGGCGTGACTTCCGCGGCACATTCAACTACGAGCCAGCGCTCTGGTTCGGGGAAGAGGAAGTCCAAGAACCCGGGTAAGCTGCTGGGGTGGCCCCGGTCGATCTCGAAGGGGGAGCGAGGCGCTGACCCTCCCCCCAAGGTGAAGGCCCAGGACGCACCTAAGGTGGTGAGGGCTTTGATCCAGCCGGCAAAAGCCTCTATCGAAGTGGTTGCTGCGACCCTGGCGAAGCTGGCTCAGACTACGCCAGTGGAATCGGCCTCTGGGCCCAGAGTATCCCTGCCACCGCAGAGGGAATCCTCTTTCCAGCCCATCGTTAAGACCCCCGTGAAGTCCCCGGCGGAAAAAGAGGGGGGGGCGGTGGCCATTACAGACTCGGAATCAACCTCTGAGGAGGAGCTGGTGGAAACCGAGAAGGGCCTCAACGAGAGGTTCGATCCCAGGGGGCGGTCCCCCCTGACGTGATCGAAGATAGCGACGATGGCGATGAAGAGGGCCCAGTGGAGCGGCCATCCCGTCCGTCGCAGCCATTACCCGAGCCCCAGGATAGCTCGGCGGCCATTTTGTTGGCGATCCAATCCTTATATACCGAGATAAGGACGAGATTACCACAGACCCCGACAGAGGATCCAGAACCGGGCCCGTCGGGGAAACCCTCCAAACAAGCGGAGGAGAGTCCACCCCTCTCCGCCCTTACGGATACAGCGACGGGGATGGACGACGACGGCGGCGATGACACAGCAGACATCCCGTCATCACCCCCCCCCCCTCGGGCTTCTCCAGCCGACAAAATTGGCTACTTTCACGCCATGATAACCAGGCCATCGGAGCTCTTCCAGCTCTGCCCTGAAGAACAAAAAAAGGAAGGGTTTCTTTACCAACGACGAGAGGCCAAGAGGAAGACGGTCCTCGCGGTGTCTTTGCTCGATGACATCTGGGACGAGGGGCTTGCTGTCCTCAAGAACCCTTCCACGACACCCGCCAAGAGGGACAGGTACGAGAAGAAGTACCGAGTCCCCGATGCCGCCCCCTTGTGCCTCAGGGCCCAGCCCACGCCAGACTCTGTCGTCTCGGCAGCGGCTAAGAAGAAAGCAGCGGGTGCGGCGGCTTCAACTTCCACTTCCCCGCCGGACAGCGAGGGCAAGAAGTTGGACTCCATGGGACGAGTCATCTCGTCGGCTGCGACGACTATTAAGGCGGCCAATGCCTTAGCGATCGTGGCCCGCTACGACAGGGAGCTCTGCTTCAAGACAGCTCCCCTGCTAGACTTTCTACCTGACGACAAGAGGGAGGAGGCCCTACAAATCCTGCAGGAAGGCGAGGTGGCGTCAGATCATGCCATAACGGTGGCAACGGACATTGGCGATACTGGATTTCGCCAATTGGGCAACGGAGTTTGCCTCCGACGACGAGGATGGCTCAAGGCGACAGACTTTCGCCAGGACGTCCAGACCAGAGTGTTGAATATGCCGTTCGACAGCAACAACCTTTTTGGTAAGGCTGTGGACGAGTCTCTCCAGGCCATCAAGACCGACTCAGAGACTGTGGGATGTTTTTACCCATGCATCCAAGCCCTACCATAAAACTGTGCATTACTGGCATTGAAAACATCATGATGGCCAGAACTCCCCAGAGAGTGCACAGGGAAAACATGAAGAATAGGCTGCCACTCATTTTTGCCTATGTTGTGAGCACAGGAGGGCACTGCCTAAAACCACCATTGGGCTACACACACAGTAGCCTGAAACCATTGGGAATGGCAATGCTGATTGCCAAAAGCAACCCAGAACTGTGAGGAATTCATTTTCTTAATGTCAAAAATGGATGCAATACTGGTGCTCACCACTATCAGAAAGCCGGCGTTTTAAAACCACCAGACTTTTGTGTAGAACTGAACAAATGAACCCAAACCAGGCCAAGGAAAGACTTGCTAAGAGGTAGATACAATGTAAAACTATATTCTGAAGTGACTTGAAGGAAGTAATTATTTAATGTATATATAAAAAATAGCTGGGGATGTCAGCAGCTTAAGTGAATTTGGGTTTAAAGCCACTAAAATCAAAATGTTTAGAATAAATGAGTGACCTACTTGTGAGTGTCACATAGGTTGCAATTGTTTAAATGTCATAGTTCTTAGAATCAGCATTCTAGCTGCATGTGCAAAAATTGTCAGTTTGATTGGAATGTAGAAACTGGGAACTAAAGTGACATTTAGCTGAATTCTGCCTGACAACTACCCCCGACAGGAGTTGAACTAGCTCAACAACTCTTCCCAGGCCTGGCTGCATTCTGCTGCCCCTGCCAAAAGGAGATGACACCTCTCTGATTGGATTAGGGGAGGAGCACCTGGGGACTACAGAAAACTAAACAAAGCACTGTCCCTGGCTCAGGCAAATGTTATATTGGGGGAGTCGTAAAATGGCTTCCTCTTGGGAGAAACTGGGAGGGGCAGTGCCTGTGAGAGCAAGCTGAGCTTGGGGGAAGTGGATAAACCAGAAATTCGACCATGTGCTTTGGAAAACCACACTCCTTTGGGGCCAGAGCATGATTTTAAAAAGATGGAAAATTCAAAGTGCGGACTTGTCAAAATTATATAAATAACATCATCATTCTTGTGATTTTTCTGTGCACATTTTAAGAGGTGTTAGGACCCTGTGGTATGTTCTTGGGGATAGTAGCGGAAAAAAGGTTGTTACTCCAAATGTATGCATGTTAAAAATCTGACACTTTATCATCTGAAACCCATATCCCTGGTGCACATATGTGTAGAATCTGGAAAGGTTTAGAGGTCGTTATCTGGATGAAAAGGGGAGAATTCTGTATTTTTTTTTTTTTTTTTTTTGCAATCCATTAGACTTTCTTTATTTCCCGTCCAGCTGCTCAATCATATGGTAGTCTTCATCAGACACCCCCACAGATTTAGCACATTGAGGTCTTGTTCCCAATGTATTTGTGTTGTAAGATATTCCGATGTCAGAGCCAACAATCAACACTCTTTACCAATTGGATGAACTATTTAAAACTTATGAGAATTCTGTCATAAGTGGACACGACATCGTACAAAGACAGGGATCGGATGGTTTGGTGCTACAGAAAATATGAAAAATGGTACATAGATAAATATGTATTTGGGTCAGAAATAGATTTGTGTGCAATTTGACAAGGGGAGGTTCCTCTGACCATAAAACCTACAGCATCACTCTGACACTCCATTTCTTTCCCCCAATCAAGGGAGAGAGGAAAGCTTGGCCAATGATAAGTGAGAGGGGCAGGCTTAACTAGGCCCAGGCACACACCCATTTTCAAAACACATAAAAGGAACATTGAAACCCAGGTAGACACATTCACTTTCCACTTTCTTGCGGGACGCTTTGCCGGGAGACTCCAGACTTCAAATCCATCAATCTCCAGAGACCAGAGATCCAGAGAGACCAGAGATCCAGAGAGACCAGAACTGTGCAGTGCTGAGAGCAGAACCAGAGACCAGACCGCTGTGAAGAACCGCTAGCGGAAGTCCAGCCAATCCTGACCCGATCGGTGACGAAGTCGCATTCCTGTCCAAAATCTAGTGCGAGTATCCAGCTAGCACTGTGCCAAAACCAATCTCTTAGTTTAAAATAATCTAATCCAAACTATTTTAGCCTATTAGAACTGCCTCCTAGAATCGTGTCATTCTGTCATCTTTAAAACTGAAAACTGTCATCTGTCATTCTGAGCTTTAAAATTTCAAATCCAAAAAACTACCTTTACTAAATCGGCCGTATCTCCGGAACCGTTTGTGCTAGGGGCGAGTTTTAACTGTCATCTTAAAGCTAAGATTCTAGGCTTTCCAATGAACCTAGATGCATGCGACTAAATTTGCCGCGATTTGACGTTTTGCTTAATTTCAGCCACGTGTAAAAATATTTGTCCTTGCTTTCCTTGCTGAAATTCGTGTGCAACCTGATAATCATTCATAGAGCATTGCTAAAGTGATCCTGAACTAATTTAAGTATCTCTCACTCACCCTGAACCTCCTATAGGGAATTGAAAGCCTTTTTAGCATATTTTTCACTTAATTGCAACCACATCAAAGTATATTGCCTGTGTTTAAAACTCCTACCTGTTTTCCTCTAAGCTTGCTAGGGGGGGAACTGAATTATATTTGATTGCATTCCTGAGAACTGTGTGCTTTCCTCCCATCTCTTTACCTTGCATAGAGGAGGGGTGGGGGGTGAATTGTCAAAGAAAAGTGATTACATTGTCTTTTGTTGAAGTCATATCAAGTTTATTTTCTGTACTGCATTTTCATTCATCATTGCATTGTCCTTGAAGCCATAAAAGCATTCTCAGCAACTTTATCCTCTCTATATCACTTCTAAGACATCAAAAAGAGTGTACCACTGTAACATTATCCATTGTTGATCACTATCATCCTCACAAGTTTGTTATCAAATATTAATTTATTATAAAAGTGTGATATATATATATTGTTTAATATTCAAATAAACCTTTTAATTTGCAAAACAAACCTACTTCTTGGCTCAGTGGGGTCAGGGGGATTCTAAGAGAGGGGTGTTATATAAGGGTTGTCATCCAGAGTAAACGAACTGGACATAAAAATATATCAATAAGGGTTTCCCTCAGCATCCTAGACTAGGCATTGACTTAGCTGTAGTGTTGAATTGAATCCGCTTACAAGACGGCCCTGGTCCTAGGGGTACTTCAACAACGACGGCCCTTTCGGAGCTCCGGAGGCAGACAGGGTGCCTCCAAAGGATCCAGCGGTGGCTCTTCCACTTACCGCCAGGTGGCCCGCTCCTCTTCCCAGGAGGCCTACAGAGGTCACGGCAAGCAAGGGGGATCCCGCCGTTGTCGCCAAGGAGGCCAAGGTGGCAAGGCCGCCTCCAAGCAAGACTGACCCGGCCGTGTCGTCTTGCCCCCACCGACGCACCCCGGTGGGAGGCCGGCTGACGAAGTTCGTCAGTGTGTGGGATTCCACCTCGACCGACATTTGGGTGCTGGACACCCTGGCCAACGGGCACTCGCTGGAATTCCGAAATAACTGCCCTCGCATTCCTCCTGTGGCCAGGAAGGAGAATCACGTCCCTCAACTGCTGTTGGAGTTAAGGGCGATGCTCAAGAAAGGTGCCATCGAGCTCGTCCCCAGGAGGCACCGGAGAGGACTCAAGGTACTTCCTCGTCAGAAAGAAGACAGGCGGTTGGCGCCCCATCCTGGACCTGCGTTGGTTAAACAAATATATCAAGGCGCAGAAATTCAGGATGGTCACCCTCCAGCATGTGCTGGGACAGCTGGAGGAGGGCGACTTCCTATCGTCGTTGGACCTGGAGGATGCTTACATCCACATTCTAAAAGGGCACAGGAAGTTTCTCAGGTTCGTGGTTCAGGGACGCCACTACCAATTTAGAGCCCTACCCTTCGGATTAAAGTCGGCACCCAGGGTATTCACCAAGTGCCTGGCACCAGTGGCGGCGCGGCTGCGCCTGCACGTCTACCCCTACCTGGACGACTGGCTAATCCGGGAAAGGACAAGAGAACTCGCCGTCGAACACACAGCGAGGACCGTCCGGCTGCTCACGGAACTGGGGTTTGCCATCAACTACCCCAAATCCCACCTGGTTTCGTCGCAAGTTGCACGGTTTCTGGGAGCGAAGCTCAATAAAGTGGGGCAATTGGCCTCCCCGTCAGAGGAGAGGATGAAGGCCATTCTGGGCAAGGTGCGGTGCCTGCTAGCCACGGACGTGGCCAGGGTGAGGTCCATCAAGTCCCTTCTCAGGATGATGTCCTCATGCATCTATCTGGTACCCCTTTACAGACTTCGGATGTGTCCCCTACAGGAGTTCCTCGGCGCCCGCTGGTTTCAGGCGACGGGCTGCTTCGAGGACAGGATCCCTCTCGACGAGGAGTTCCGTCGGGTGATCCTATGGTGGGGTACCCGTGCTCACCTCACTACAGGCACGGACTTTCAAACCCCGGTGTTTCAGGAGACGGCGACGACGGACGCCTCTCTGGAGGGCCCTCACCGGAGATCTCCGCGCAAGAGGCCTTTGGCTCCCGGAGGAGAGGTCTCTCCACATCAACATTCTGGAGCTCCGAGCAGTGTTCTGGGCGCTCAAGTCGTTCCTTCCGTCCCTCAAGGACAAAGTGGTGAGGATCTTCACCACCAACAACACCACCACAATGTTCTACATACGGAAGCAGGGGGGCACCAGATCCCCAGCCCTATGCAAGGAGGCACAGGATCTGTGGCACTGGGCCGTCGCCCAGAGGATGTTTGTGGTTCCTTTCCACTTGGCAGGAATAAAAAACACCATTGCCGACTCACTCAGCAGGGAGCTGCGCTCGTGCCACGAGTGGGAACTATGTCAGGACCAGGTGGATCGACTCTTTCGACGATGGGGCAAACCCCGGATCGACCTTTTCGTGACGGCGACGAACTCCAAGTGCCAGAGGTTCGCCAGCAGGTTCCCGCAGCCGAGGAGCATGGGCGATGCTCTTTCGTTCCCCTGGGACGGCCTGTTGCTATACGCGTTCCCTCCGTTGCTGTTGTTGCTCCGCCTCATCAACCAGCTCAAGAAGTCCAGATGCAGAATGATCATCGTCGCACCGGCGTGGCCGAGGCAGATCTGGTTCCCGGACCTTCTGGACTTGTCAACGTCCCCACCAGTCAAGCTGCCGGCGGATGCGGATCTTCTCTCCAGAGAAGGAGGCACCATTCTCCATCATGACCCACAGTCGCTGAACTTGCAGGCCTGGCTCCTGCAGCACTAGAGTTTGGAGGGTACGATATCCCGGCTGACTGCAGAGAGGTTCTTGCAAAAGCCAGGGTGTCCTCAACTCTTAAGTGTTACGGTCATAAGTGGAAGAGGTTCTCTGTCTGGTGCCGTGCACAGAAGATTAACCCTCTGTGGATTACGGCCCCTCAAGTACTGCCGTACTTACTGTCGCTGGCCAAAGCTCGTCTGGCTCACGCCTCCATCAAAATACATCTGGCTGCCATCTCCCGATATACCAGGACTACGGGACGGGCGTCCTTGTGGTCTCATCGCCTGGTGAAGGAATTTATGAAGGGACTATTCAGATCGTTCCCGCCGGTGAAGGCTCCTGCTCCGGCCAGGGAGCTTAATGTGGTGCTGACCAGGCTCATGGGGGCCCCATTTGAACCTATGCATTCGGCGCCTTTGAAATTGCTGTCATGGAAGACAATGTTCCTCGTGGCCATCACCTCCGCACGACGAGTGGGAGAGATGCAGGCCCTATCTTGCAAGCCTCCATACTTGACTTTTCATGACACGAGGGTGGTGCTGAGGACGCACCCCTCCTTCATGCCCAAGGTGCCGTCGGACTTCCACCTCAACGAGCCCTTGGTGACGAGCCCTTGGTGACAGTTTTCTTCCCGTCACCTTCGACGCCGGCCGAGAGGACTTTGCACTCGCTGGATGTAGCTAGAGCACTGAAGTTCTAGGTGGACCACACAAAGATTTTTCAGAAGACGTCACAGCTGTTTGTGAATTTTGGGTCTGTGAATCAAGGGAAGGCTCTCACGACGACTACCATTTCCAGATGGCTCTCCGGCTGCATCATGCACTGTCACCGGTTGGCAAACCGACCGCTGTCCGGCCGTCTGAGAGCCCATTCGACCAGAGCGATCGCTGCTACCACGGCGTTGCTGTCTGGTGTGCTCCTGCTGGACATCTGCAGGGCTGCTATGTGGAGGTCGACGCACACCTTCACAAGATTCTACTGCGTCGATCGGGACTCCAGAGAGGAGTCCAGGGTCAGCCAAGCAGTGCTGCGCAACCTGGTCGCCCAAGGTGAGCCTGGTGAGGAGGTAAGAATTGCTTAATGTTGAGTTTTGGATGTAATGCTTAATGTTGAGCCTTTGCCACCTCCCGTGGTTGTGCATGTGTGTACTGCTATGCATTCTTTTATTCATGAGCATGTGAATCCATGCTAGACCCCATGCTGGAGAAGGAACAAGTTACTTACCTGTAACTGTTGTTCTCCAGCATGGGTCTGGCATGGATTCACATGCAAACCCTCCCGCCTACCCCTCTGCGGCTCTTCACTTGGTCATACTGCCACTTTGCGTGCTACCAGTCATTGGCTGGGGGCATTATGACCCAGAGATCAGGGATTGGTTACTACTAAGAAAGACAGATCAGAAACGAAACTGATACTGATTTTTTCTTTACCGAGGATTCCCAGCCTGACGACGGGGAATATTCATGAGCATGTGAATCTATGCCAGACCCATGCTGGAGAACAACAGTTAGAGGTAAGTAACTTGTTCCTTAACCTGCGAGTAAGGGGGGAAGCCTTCTATAGTCGTTAGGAGTATAAGTGTTTTTTCGAGGCACACAAATACCAGGCTCCATGTCTCCAACACCACCTCTTGCATGTTGCAAAATACTACGGGCCATTAAGTTGCATCCGCATGGCTGAGCCATTTTATGGAATAGTATGGGAGCCACTTTGCGATCCATAAAATGCACAATCATCTCATTGTTTCTTAATCCAGAACATTTACACATGCAGTCCTTCTTTATAGTAGTTTTTTTCTCTTTTCTTAGACAGCCAGGCCAGTAGAATTTACCCAGCAAACTCTCCCTGTCCACTTTGATATTTTGGTCGAATTGCCAATTGGTGTCGCTCGGAGGGCCAGCCACCATCAGGTTCTGTCTACATCTGCTTTGACCGGCGGTACCTAGCTTTCCGGCTTGGTTTCCCAATCAGCACTTTGGATCACTGCAATGTGCGGACCTTGGATCATGGACCAAGGAGTAAGCCCTGCCGTTGATATTCCCATCGGTAGTTTCTGTCGGAGATGATGCATCCAAAGAAGCAAACATGGAACTGGCTGCTCTAAAACCCAAAGGCCCTCTGCCTGCAAGCATAAAGCCCTTTCCAGGGTAACTGGTTTTGAGGCGAGGTCCACTTGAGTTCCAGTTGTCATTAAATTAGGGTCCTGAACAGCAGTATCGCTACTTAAGACCACTTGTGTGGCCGACAGGTTAACAAAGTTCGATTTTACTGGTAGTTGACCCTGAGTAAGAGAGGCGATACTCTGTTGAGGATTTACGACTGGAGTAGTCCTGGCAGAGCTCAATAGGTGCCCCAAGACGCCCAGTGTCTTCTGCCCAGAGCTTCTTAGCATTGATTTGACAGTTCCTGGAAGATACGTTCTGCCTTCTTGGCCTCTTTTGGTTTGTTGTTTTCTTTTTAAACATGTTACCGCCTGACCAGACGTGCACCCACTGTCCCTTTTGAGCTGTAGTCTTAACACACGTTGCAGAGCCTTCCACAATGACTGATGGGACTTGAGCGACCTCACCCCACCACAACCGACAAACCCCCAGGTTAGGCCTCTGCAGCAGGATCTTTGAGAGGGGCACCCAATTCTTCGACATAGTCCCCTATAACAATAGGGCCCAAGTTATTTAAACACGCTTTGGGGGAATAGAGGGGGCTCAGCAGGTGGGGGGGCATAGGAAATCACCCATAAGATCCAATTTTTTTGCAATTGCATTAAGAATACTGGAGTGTTCCTTAACTTAATCGTAAATGTTGGAGTGACACAAATGAGCTTAACACCATTTTCAAGGCTGACACAGTTGATGGTAAACAAATTCTTTCATCAACCTCCTCTAGTGTATAGTGAAGGCCAGATCTTGCACTGTGGTAGTTAACTTCCCCAGAGTCCAAACAAGAAACCCCCTCGCAGTCTTTGGCTAACAAATTCGTTATTTCCGTGTGCAGCCCATTGCAGAGGCATCACATGATTGTTGCACAACACTATCTGGAGGCAAAGGCACTGGGTTCAATGCGTAAGATTCCGCAAACTCTTTCAGACTCAAATCGTTGACATATGAGTGATCGATTTGTGCTGTCGCTTTTGCCTTGGCAATCGATTTTTTTTATTTTTTTATTTTATTTAATGTGTTACAGTTTAGTTAATAAACTTTACACATATATGGCAAAAGAGATACAATAATGAGATTAAGATTACACAATTAAATAAAATGGCAATGCTAATAACAATAAATAAATAAATCTAGCCTAGACACAATCATACATTCTAAGACCTAAAAAAAAACAACCTAAATCATCCTAAATCAAGCCCTGTGGATATCACATCAGAACTCACCAGGATTCGAAATACTAACAATATTTGGAAGAAACAATTAGGAGTTAGAATTCACAATTACAGGATTCACAATTACAGAGTAATGAGTAGCCCAAAAAAGGGTTCTAGTAAAGATGTATCCCATCACTACTCCTGAGTGTAGATAATGCCACCTATTCAGATCCTAATGCCCAATTTTCCCTCTATGACCAACCAGATGTTGTATAAAGCAGTTAGAATATGGATATTTTCGGAATTTAGGCAGTGATGCCAAAATAATGCCATAGAGGTTGCTGCAGAGTCATGGGTATACTTTCCCATATGGTGATGTATTATGCTTGTCATACTACTACATTGAGTCAGGACATGTCTTGCTGTCTCAAGAACTTTATTGATTTTACACAATCTGCAAATCCTAAGTGTCGACTGCAATTGATCTCTCCGGCCTGTGACCCATAGGGTCGGGAGTTGGTCCAGTCTTAATAGGAGTACAAAGCGATGCAGTCTTTTGCAAGGGCATAAATTAAGGTAATCTTGCGGTCTCATATATGTGTACAACCTGAATTTCACAAATTCATAACTTTTCAATGCACTGAGGTGGGCAAAATTTTCCAACCAGTCCCACATATCTATTCGCTTATCAAGGGCTCTCTGAACTTGCCTGGTGTAGTCCCCTTCGCGATACGTCCATCCTATATCAGCGAGATATCTTAACATTATAGCAGTGGGTGAGAGGGAATTTTGTTTTTTACATATTTCCTTATCCACAGCAATCAATACTGGATTTGTTGTACCACTACGCAATCGCAATCGATTTTAATTATGTGCTCTAAGCCAGTTTCCCATAGAAATCTGTTATTTTTTGGCCCACTATCGGGGGGGTGTTTAATAGTTGGTAGCAAAGGTTTCTCACAGTATACTTCCTGCGGATTTGCCAATTGTCCTGGAACTGGAAGAACCCCACGAACCTCGTGGCGAGATCTGTTGTCGCCCGGATTAGTCAGCAATTCTGCAACAATTACATCCTCCCGAGTAGAAACGTAATTTGCAGCCGGGCCCGTTGGTGGAGGGCCTGCAGCTTGAGCGCAGGTAATAGATCTTTCTTTAGCAAAAGGAGGTGCTCCACTCAGACTTCTCAAACCCAACCGACCCGTTGTGCAGAGTTAAACAGGGGACTCAAGCGCTCTAACACACCACAACCACTTGCAAAGGTA
Organism: Ambystoma mexicanum; assembly: GCF_040938575.1. NCBI lineage: Eukaryota > Metazoa > Chordata > Amphibia > Caudata > Ambystomatidae > Ambystoma > Ambystoma mexicanum. The sequence continues at coordinate 383,620,687 of NC_090934.1, read as the reverse complement.
CTCACGCGGGGCCTCTGTTCCCAACAGAAGGATCCAATCTCTCACACCAGTCCAGTTGACACCAAACCCGGCCACAAGGACCACACACTGCAGACTGCTTCACTTAGCAGCCACTTTGCAGGGCCTGCAGGTTTTGTGGGTAGTAGGTATGGAGCCAAGCGTCACCATAGATCCCGGCCCAATGGGAGCCCAATGGGAGCCAAATGGAGCCTAACAGCAACCTCTCCTGCAGACTGCTTCACTTAGCAGCCACTTTGCTAGTGAATGTTTAAACTTGTGTTTTATTTAATATAAGAGGAAGGCATATTCTTCCCCTAGCTCTAAAGTGTATCTTGGCCCTTTCTTAAAAAATAAAGAAGAATAAATGATGCTCATCAGTAAGTCTTACAAACCTAACCCAGTCCTCTGTCCCAAAAGCCTCATCTAACGTAAGTGCTTACCCTACCACTAAAAAACAAGAACTAACGACATTTTGACCAGGACAAGTCTCCAAAGGATTCCTTTCTCAATAGCTGAAATGTTGGTTGGCTTCTGACCCCCTCCCATATGTATTTCTGGAGGTTTCCAGGCCTTGTGACTGGCTGGATAATTCAAAGTTCCAACGCAAATGTCTTTTAAGTCTTTCTCATTTTCCTTGTACAACAGTCTTTGCCTATGCCAATTGAATGGCGATTTCTCCACTCTTGAGAATGGTTTCTTTCAATCAACCTTGGGGTCGTCTGTCGCTCTCTCCACGTTCTTGTCCTGATTTGTTCACCCCTTTTGGGGTCCAGATGCTTGGGCACTGTCATCCGTCTATGTACAAAGAACTGCTGTTGTAAATAACCTGTTAATAGTGTAATGTGCAAATGTAAATCTGTTTTTATTGAAAATGCTTGTAACTTTTCTTAATTGTACTGCGCCCAGATACCTCAGGGTTGTGAGCGCCATATAAATGAATAAACAATACAACAATACAATAGATTATTGTCTCTCTTACCTCATCTTGGGGTCGTTTGGCTTTCAGCCCAACCCCTCATAGTTTCTGTGGGGTATTGTATCTCTTCCCCCTTCTTGGAGACCTTTAGCTGGTTCCATGTAATAATGTTGCCACAAAAATATCGCCGAAAAATGGTCGTTTTTTGTGGCGACATTATTGCATGGAACATGCGGGGGACAACCCCGCAACCCCCACATTTTTTTTTTTTTGCCCCTATCGCCACATATATGGTCACCCAAATAATATCGCCACAACATTTTCCCGGCGATATTATTTACGGCAACCATATATGTGGCGATATTATTACCCGATACCCTTTAGCTTTCACCCTGCAGAGGGTCTTCTGGTCTCTCACCCCACCATGGGGTATTGTATCTCTTAGCCTTGCTTCGGGTTGTTTGACTTTCACCCTGCCTATGGTCTTTTGCTTTCTCACCCGCCATTGAGTATTGTAGATCTTATCCCTGTTTTGGGTCATTTGTTTTCACCCTGCTTAGGGTCTTCTAGTTTCTCAGCCTGCTGTGGGGTATTGTATCTCTTTGTCGTCCTCCCTGCGCCCCGTCCCTCCCATGTAGCTTCTGTGTCGTTGCAGCGTCTGTCGGAGGAGCCACTCTTCGGCCTCTTCTAGGGTTACCTGCATCGGTTTGTCACACTGGCCTTCTCCTAGGCCAAAGGCTCATTGGTTCTTTGGCTTCATGGGCTGCTGGTGCCAGGCAACTGCTTCCGGTCTAGGCAGTGCTCCTCTGTTCCCTCGGTCAAACCCAACAGACTCCAGGCTTGTTTGGAGCTAGCAGCTTTCTGCAGGCTCCTCTGCACCAGACGCCTTCTGCATCGAGCTGCTGCATGTGTCTGCCCTCCAGGAGGATGTCTCCACTTGCGGCCCGCTCTGCCGGACTTCCTCTTCTTTTTCCTTCTCCTCCTCTCCTGGTGTTGCTCCCATGGCGTCTTTATGGTTAAAGCTGAAACGAGATTGGATGAACCGTTGATTTTTGTATTTCACGTAATGAGTCTGACAACAGTGACAGAAACCAAATCAGCCATTTCTAAAGGGTAAAACGTGCAATTATGCTTATTGTAAGGGTGGAGAATGAGGAGACTGACACACAGGAGGCATGTTTGTTGGCATAAACATTTATTAGTAATGAAAATAAAGAGAAAACCTAACATTCCTTAACTCTTTGAGGTGTTTCCCTACCTCAAGTGATTTGCCAAGATGTCTGTGTAAATCAATTGTCCACCGTCCTGTGTCAAAGTCCTACTTCTGTCCCTCATACTTGTAACTAAGCTAAAGAGGTAGCGGAACTGCTTGACCCAGAAGAATGTCTCCCTTCTTCTGGGCAGCAGATCACAGTTCCAATTGTTGGTGGGACCTTTTTACCTGAGGGGAATGACTTCCTTACTCGGGTCTCAATTCCTTTCCAAGGCCCAAAATAAAGTTCCAAGTTGAAATGCCAAATAAGCAGTTCAACTCAAAACAGTAAAGTTTCACCTCAAACATCAACACTCCGTATTGCACATAGTTATTTTCACTATTGCGTTGCTGGAGAACGTCTCCTTCTCCAGGTATCTTGTAAACTCTCTATTCCTCCACCCACAGTCTGGGGAAATGACTTCCTTCCCCTGGACACTCTCTTCACTTTTACGATTTCTCAGTGCCAGGGGAATTACCCCTTTCCCCTGGCCTTTCTTGGCTTTGTTCTCACACTCTCCTGGTTTTTACTTTCACAATTCACAACACGAGGGAGAATGGCCCCCTTCCCCTGGCCTTCCTCATGCTTTTTAACACAGTTCACAATGCCAGAGGGAATGTCTCCACCCCCCTGCACTTTCTAAGGCTTTTTAACAGAATAGGACATTACTGTGATTAATTTACCGACCCCACCAAAAGACCTAAAACGCATCCCACGAAAAGTTCGAACTACTGAAGGTTTGAACTTTTCGTGGTGTGTGTTTAGGTCTTTTGGTGGGGTTGGTCTAAAAAAAAAAAAGAAAAAAAAAAAGAAAAAAAAAACCCTGCCAGGTACTGCCACAAAGAAGATTACTACTGATGCTCTCCTGCTTAAGGTTTGGGTTCCAGACCCTGCTCTCTCCTTTGTACTTCACTCCTGTTTACTGTCTTGCCAGGTACTATTGTTTAAAATATTCCTTTGTTATATATGGGTCCCAGACACCTGTTTTGAAGTTTCTGTTGCCCCCTTCGCTGACCCCGACAACCCATGTACCGGTTGTTCATCTTGGGGTGGTTCTTGGGCAGTTCTGAGATCCTCTTTGGCTTCCCTCGCCCTCACTCGTGGCACTTGTGGCGGCTTTGTAGCATTTTGTTCTGAGCGGGCTGCGTATCTCTGCATGACTCCGCTGTCTGTCTTATTCATACGCCGGGACTCCTGTTTCCCCAGATCTCTAGTTGGCCTCAGCACGGGGGGCCCGGGTAGGGCCACCTTGGTTGCTCTCCTCATGTCCCAGACAGCTACCTCTCCTTCTTTCCACGCTGAACGCCTTCCGAGCTCGCTGTTCCTCCTGGGAGGGTTTGACAGCCAGGTAAGTCCTTCCTCTGTCTTTATTTGGAATGGGTGAGGACATCTAGACAGCTCATTCAGGTTTCAATAGGGACTCATCATGACTTCACACCTTCTCCTCTTCTCAGTACTTTTCACTGAAGTCATAGTCAAGTCATCCCTACTCTTCCTCGTCTCAGTGACTGTTGCCTTATCAACCTTACAGACATACATGGAAGAGTGTAACATGGAGTGGTGTGGATTTGGACAATTGGGGTATGAAGGAGTTTGGTGGAGGTCTAGGATACTGTGTTCTCCAGAGATGTCCTTCCCGATCCCCAGAGGGGGAGTCTCTCCCCATGAGATCCTCCAGCTGAGTACCACCCCCAGGGTGACCCGTGTAGCAGTCTCACCTCCCTGGCCTCATGGGAAGGGGCTCCCCCTCTGGGAGAAGTGACGCTATCTCTGGATGCGTCGCATTATATACAAGTACAATTAGTACAGTTATAAGTACCACTATAAGTACAATTATACTGGTCAATCCACATATAGACAACAAACAGATGGGACTTTTCATATGAGGGAGGATGAATTAAATCTGTTTTTGGGAATTCCTTGGGATACCCCTTGCTCTGTCCCCTAGGGGGTTTTAAGAATGGTGGGCTCATTTCCCAAGTCTGAAAGGGGGTGGCTCCACCTTGGGGAGGAGGGACGAAGTGAATATAGTTAAAGTAAATGTGACAATTAAGCGCTGGCGAAGTGAATCCGGGCTAAATAAAGAAATCCATCCATTGTAACTGGTGTGAGACAGGCATGCTATCAAGACAGACACAGACTGAAATATATTTGTTTAAACACCTTTAATTACTAAAGTTCCTGGGTTGGTGTAATGCCTAACTGGCACCAACACTAAAGGGATGGTTTGCTTAACTGATGTTTCTAATGGCAGTCAATATCTGGAAGTCCAAAATACAAATCTGTCTGTGTCTAAACCTATGCTTGCTCTCACTCTTTGACAAAAATGTGTATAGGAAGTCTTTCAAAAGCAAATGTGGTGGTTCAACAAAAATAGGAACACCAGGATTGATTTCAGGCTCTTCTCACCAGGTGTAGGTTGGGCAGCATCAAAAGAATGATTACTATTAGAAGGGACTGTTCATAGGACCTTCTCCACAGTTCAAACAATGTCAATGTCTTTAATCCCTTCGGGTTCCCTTCCCCAAGCTTCAATTCCTTCAGTAACACAAAATAATCAAGAAGTCACTTTGATAGGCCTTTTAGGGTTTCCTTCCCCAAACGTAGGCCTCTTCCAAGTTCAAACACAAATCCAATTCTTAGGCCTCTCAGGGTTCCCTTTGCCAAGATCAGGCCCCTCTTGAGTTTCAAAACACGACTTCAGTTTGTCAGGTTGTACCTTTCGTTCATAGATAGTTCTGCCAAGGGGTAGCATAAGAGACTTTCAAAATCGCCAGGTTCTTTGCTCCTCTTAAGAGCAACCACTCCTAGCTTTAACTCCTCTTTTATTTTCTGCTCTTCCTTATCGTTATCTTTTCCTTAGGGTCTTTCTGCACCCCTTTCTTGTTCCCCTCTGTTTTCTTGATTTCTTTCTCGTCCCCAATGGCACTTTCCTCTCCTTCTTGTGCCCACTGTCACCTTCTTTAGTTTCCCATGCACACTTGCACTCTTTACCTTTCAGTGCCCACTGGCACCTTTTTGAGCTTTCCCGTGTACACTTGCACACTTTCCACTCTGTTGGGTCACCTGCACCCTCTTTCGTGTCGGGTCCCTCGCGCCCTCTTTAATACAGTTCCTTCACTTCGCACCCATTGCACGCTCTGCTTTCTTGCTTTCTCTTACTTTTCCTTTATCTGGTCACTCTTCTTTCAATCTAAATGCTTTACTAGTTTACTTTAATTTTATTTCCTCTTTTCCGCTCCGTGCCGTTACATGCGTTCTTTTCGCCTGCTCCGTTTCAGTCAGCGGCGTGCTCCTGAGTCTCTGTCTCTCTTACTTTTGAGACTCACCTGGCAAGCAACGTGTTGACAAGCGGTCCCTTCTGGTTGTGCGGGCCTGAGCTCAGGGTCTCACCACCTGCCCCTCAGATACCCTTGGGGCCAGCACAGGTCCAAGGGAACAAGCAATGTTCTCATGCTTCGCTCTGGCTCTCTGTAGACATGGCTTTGCAGCTCCTCAAAAACACTGGGCCAGCGTCTCGCCACACCGTTCCCTTCTGGGCCGTAGCTCCTGCTGCTCTCTGCTCCTTGGCTCCTCTCGTCCAAACAATATCCCCAGCTCGCTCTCTCCCCTGTGTAGAACCACACCTTTTATAGTTAGAAAAACAGTCAAATGGAGTCAGGTTTGAGTGATAATTAGTAAATGCCTGACTCTGACTGACTATCAATGGGGCAACTTAAGTTCTTTCTACAGCCGGTTTCCCTTACATTCCCCATGTTATTCCTATGGGAAATCTTCTCTGCTCCCGGTTGCCTCTTCCTCGTCCATATATTTTTTGGAAATGGGGAGGGGGAGATGGAATGGTTTTGAAAATTATCTTTATTGGTGGCATAATCATAGCATGACTTCCAGAGGAAAGAGGGGAATCTCCTGGCTCTGTTTTTATACCACTGGGGTGATTCCCCTTTTGTTAAGTTTTTTCCTACTACTGGTCCCCTGCCATTAAGATACTGATCTTGGCGGCCTCTCCTTGGGTCTAAAATGTGGGGCGATAAATAGGTGTTCGGTTTAAAGTCATATCGTTGTTTCCTCTGACCCACCTCCCTTCCAACTATTGTTCTAATAGGATATTCCGCCTCTCTCTCGGATCAGGGACAATGGGGCCTGCATATCCTATAAAGGCTTCAGGGACTTCTTCCTCCTTTCCTATTATCCTGTTGAGATACTGCGTCTCACTTGGGGTATTTCCATGATCACAACCCGGGACTTCCCTACCCAGGTGATCCTCCATCGCTCGTCCCCCCCTCGGTTGGGATCCGAAAGCAACGGCCCTCCACTGGCCATCTGAATAGAGAATTCTCTGGGTCTACATGGGAGAATACCCGTAGGTTTTCACACTTTGAAGCAGGTTAAGACATGTTGATTCATTGCCACATTACAGGTATTTGTGGGGATGATGTCAGTAGACTGAGAAGAATGATTATTGCTTTATTTTGTACTTTCTTCAAACCTAATGGGAAAATGCATTGCTGAGTTGACTAACTTGCTAGCTATAGATGAAAACAGTAGTTCCATCTTCATTCTTAACGTAACGGGGACATCATCATTGATGGTGCATGAACAGGGTTCCTGTTCGTTTTCGGTTTAGCAAACAGATGTATTTTGTTAATTACATGGGAATTTCTATTTTTGTTAATGCTTTGAAAATGCACGATTTTTGCATATACTTTTCCTTTATTTGTAATGGTCAAGCTCACGTTTGTTTGTTTTATTCATTTTTTGTGCGCGCCAGACCCAAGGGTAGCAGGGCGCAATGACAAGAAAATGCAAAACGTACAGGTTACATCAGCGCACAGTGTACATTAGAAATTACATTAGGGCACGAGGTTGCATCATAGCACAATGTACATTAGAAATTACAGTAGGGTCACACAAATAGATACAAAATATACAAGTTCAAGTAGGTCGATCAGAATTCAACTGTATGGAATGATGGTCTATTGATAAATATCAGTAGGAGGTAGATAAAACCGGTCAACTAAGGTCAGTCAAGGTAAGGAATTGAATGACTTTTTTCCTGAAACAAAAGGTAGGGCAGGTCCGCTCTGAGGTCTTGTGGTAGTGAGTTCCAGGTTTTTAGCTGCCATAACCAGGAAACTATTTCCTCCGATAGTAGTGAGTAGTGGAATACTATGTGGCCTGGATCATCATTAATTTTATTTGAATAAAAGGGCATTTAAGGATCTTCAGATTTTGTTATCTGTGTTGTGGTAGGTCAGAAGATGAAGGCAGAGCAATATTTTCCATTTTAAAGGATGTTTATGGAAAGCAATAGACAAATGCCTAACCTTCCCTATACTAAGGGCTTCCCTGCCTAACACAGCTGAACTATGGTGCTCATTGTCTTGTCTGAAGTCCAAGGTAAGTCTGTCCTCCGCCCAAAAGGTAACCCTTACTGACCCTACCACTTATCCTGAATCACTAAAGGACAGGAGAATGACACCCTTCTCCTGGGGCTGCTTCGCCAGCAAGTATTCCTCAGTATAGAATCTTTAAGTAGCTTCTAGCTATTTTCTGTACCAGTTTGTTTAGCTCTTTCAAGGGATTTCTCCACGCACCTTTCTGTAGTTCTGTTTGAGCTCTCAAGTTTCTCTCTCTAGGCGCTCTGGCCTCTGAATCTTTATTTACTCTGCTCCTCTCAGGTATTGTTGGAAACTGTTCTTTCTCCTGCATGGGGTCTTGCATGGATTCACATGCTCATGAATATTCCCGTTCGCCAGGCTGGGAATCTTTGGTACAACTAAAGCAGTTTAGCTTCAAGCTAAAACTGCTTGTTGCCTCTATAGCCTGTTAGTGCCACTTTGGGTCATACTACGCCAGGCAGTGACATTCATCCTTCTAAGCTCGAACCCTGGTGGCCATCTTCTGATTTTTACTGCACATTTCTAGTGTTCGGAGTCTTTGTGTTTCGCTCCTTGAAATCTGACAGCTTTCTACCGTTGTTTGCCTATTTTTGCAAGAATTTGTCTCAATTCTTCTTTTTCAGTCACGTTCTGATTACCGGTGGTGGGGACACATTGCCACTGCCATCTTAACGGCGCCTGGGGCCCGGGGCACACACATCATTGGACCCCCCCCCCCCTTTGGAAGGCCATGTCCTACTCCCTCCTCCTCGAAACCTATGTCACACCCCCCAAAACCCAAGCTCCCTCCCAATGTGAAAAATGAAGAGATTACATACCTTGAGTCAAATTCAACATTTTCATCTAAGCTTTAAATGGATTATCAGCTTGTTAAACAAATATAAACATTATACATCTCTGTGATCTGTTTCCCCAAGAGGATGCTATATTAAGAACATTTCACTTTGTTTTTTTCAAATAATATATTAATTTTCAAAGTAAATAGAGGAAAAGGATTTTAAGCAAGCATTTATTCAACAAAATGAAAACCTAACAGTTCAACCTAAAAATAAAATCCTGCATGAAGGCATGTAACAAACATCAACATTCACTTAGCATGTCAGTTCAAAGCCACGCAGCAAACAAATTCAAGTGATCCTAGAACGAATGAGATGACCATGAGGATATGCTTTCTTCTGCCCAGGGCTGATGTGCCTGAAACACTGCCAAGATTAAACTATGTTTCCTTCTAGATTTGCGTATTGCAAAATCATTAATTATGCCAGAAAATTCTATCTCTTGAACTATTTCAGACTCAATGGTTAATAGAGCCAAAGAATTCAGTCTGGGCAGGTTTAGAGCTACCGTATGTATAGCGACTGACCAGTTCCAAACAAAAATGTACAATGCAACTTCCTCAGCTAATGATGCCCACTAACATAGATCGTTTGATCACTGGGACATTCCATATATTTCCATATATTTTTTTTCAAAATCAAACTTTATTGCCATTTTAATGAAAACAACACAGGTCAGCAATAAATCATTCTTGTATAACCAGCACAATTGAACCTGTCCACATCCCTTGCTCCCCATTCCCCCTACCCCAGCAACAAACTTCCCTTATGTCCATAAAGTTCCAACAAAGGATGGTATCCCGTTTCCCACCACAAGGGTACGCCTATCTGTGAATTGGAGAACACCCCCCTTGATCCACTTCGTTCTGCAGAGCTCCCAGCATATCCTTGACCGTGTTGATCTCCCCTCGTGGAGGACGATCCCCCCCCGCCCCGACTCTGAACCCCTTCCTTGCCCCTGCCACCCTCACGGCCCGTATTTCTCAAAGAAGGGGAGCCACAAGCCTTCAATGTCGGACCTGGACTCGTCCAGGAGGTGAGTGAGAAATTCCATATCATAAATGGCTCGGGTCTTTAAGACCCATACCTTTTCCACCGGCATGCTTGTGCTTTTCCATAGTTGGGCCAGACAGTATCTTGCAGCGACCATCATGATCTTGAACATGTGCCCCTGATCTGATACCGGTTTCTCCTCTATACCTACCCCGAAAAGGAGAAGCCATGGCAAGAACTCCCTCTGAATCCCATATACCCCTTTTATGCATGACAGAACCGGCCTCCAGTATGTCCGGACCTTTGGGCAACACCACCGCATATGGATATAATCCCCTCTTTCCCAGTGACACTTCCAGCAATGTGGGTCATACCCCTCTTTTATTTGAGAAATCCGCGCTGGGGGATAGTGCCATCTGTGCAATAGCTTCAGGGCCTGGTGTCTATACTGGAGTGATGTCGTGGAGTGATTAGCCACCCTGCACATCCGTGCCCACAAGGCATCCTCAATATCCCTACCTAGATCTTGTCCCCATTTGATTCTAGGCGGGAGGGGGTCACTGGGATTCGCCAACAGGATCCTCCTCTACAGTCCAGCTATTAGCCCCCTGGATCCCCTCTGTGTAATCAGGTAGTTTTCGAAACTCGTCAGTTCCCTCCTTATACCCCATCGGCCCTCCATAAAACCCCCATTCAGATGCAGGAAACGAAAAGGGAAAAATGTATGAAGTCCCAGGCTCTCCTCCAGACTACCCAAGGAGATGAAGGTGTCCCCCTCCCACAGTTGTCTCATCCTACTCAATCCAGTCTCATACCAGGATTGGAAGGCCAATGGTTTTCAATCCCATACCTCAATGGGGGGGGGCAGATACAGCTCAGGGGTGATGGCCATGTTCTGAGCCATCTGTTACCCCCACCCTGCCTCCATATGGACCATAAGACATTCAGAACCGGGTGATGCAGCACTCTCTTAGGAATACAGGCTCTAGGAACCCACAGCCATTCGTCCACTGTGACGGGGGCCAATACCGTGTTGTCCATCAACACCCATTGCTTACCCGAGAGTGGGTTGAAGTGGTCCACTAGGACCCGGAGCTGGGTCGCTCTATAGTATGCCGCCAGGTCAGGAAAACCCACTCTCCCCTCCTCCTTTGGCAGAATCAGTGTCCTATAGGCTATCCTGTGTCTGGCCCCCGCCCCAAGAAGTCTCAGCATGGCCACTTTCACCTCAGCGAAAAATGACACCGGAATCACTACAGGTAGCATCTGAAACAGGAACAAGAATTTAGGGAGCACCACCATCTTTATGCAGTTTAAAAGTGCCACCAATGACAGCCCCTAGCTCAACCATCTCACCATGTCTCGTTTTATGGTTCACCACAGAGGGAGGAAATTCCTAGGGAAAACATCCTCGAAGCGCTGTGTAACTTGGACCCCGAGGCAACAAAAGGTATCCTCCTGCACCCTAAACGGTAACCCCCCCCCATTGTATTCCCTCTCCCTATCTGACAGCCTCCCCATTGTGAATGCCACTGACTTTCCCAGGTTAACTTTGAACCATGATAACCTCCCGTATTGCTCCAAACAGCTCATCAAGAGGGGAACCGATTGGGACGGTCTGGTAATGTAGAGCAGGGCATTGTCAGCAAAGAGGCTAATCTTACAGTGAACCCCCCGACCAGTACGCTTCTGATCCCCTCATTGTCCATGACAGCTGCCGGCCATTTTTCCATGAACAATGCATAAATCAACGGGGAAAGTGGACACCCCTGCCGTGTGCCTCTTTGTAGGGGAAAAGCCTGCAATTCCATCCCACTAATCACCACCTTGGCCGTCGGGTTTGAGTATAAGGCCGCCATCCAGCCAGTCCACCTTGATTCCATCCCTAGGGACGCAAAGACCTCCCCCATAAAGGACCAGCTCACCCGATCAAACGCCTTCTCGGCGTCAAGGGCCAACAGAAGTACCCCTTCTTCCTTTGCCGCTGGCGCACTGCGGACGTGGAGCGTCTTTTGCATATTATCTGCTCCCTGCCTGTGAAGTACGAAGCCTGCCTGGTCAGGCTGAACCAAACAAGGGAGGCAAGACTCCAAACGCGACGCAAGGATTCTAGCTAAAATCTTGGCATCAGCGTTGAGGAGGGAAATAGGTTTGTATGAGGCACAATTGGATTGGTCCTTCCCTGGCTTCGGGATAACTGCTATGAGGTCCTGAAGAAACGGTGGTATTGTCATCCCCCACTATAGAATTGAACAGCCTGGCTAAGGGTGCCGCCAGTGGGGCTTCATATTGTTTATAAAAATCTGCAGTGAAGCCGTCGTCCACAGGGGCCTTCCCCGTTTTCAGTCTCCGGATGGCCCCCAGAACCTCCTCCTGGGTTATCTATCCCTCCAAGGCCCCACTTTCTGCGCTTGTAAGCTTGGGGAGACAACGCTCAGCCAGGTTTTGCCGGGGCTGCCCCCACTTCCGGCTCCACCGGTTTGGTGTATAGTTCCCTATAGTAATTAGCAAAGCATGTCACAATGTCCTTCCCCCCCCTTCACGACATATCCTCCAGCGTCCCTTACCCTTTCTATTTTCCTTTCCACCCTACAACTCCTGACCCTATTTGCCAGGAGAGTCCCCACCCTGTCCCCCTTTTCATAGTACCTCTGCCGTGTATACCTCATCCTCTTTACCACCTCCCCTATCAAGGCCATATGGAGTTCCTGTCTCTTGTCTCTCATCTCTACCAGGAGCCCAACCTTGTCTGCATCCCGTTGGGTCAACTGTGAACGCAGTATTCTCAATTCTTCACGTAGCCTATTTTCGATGAGACCCCTCCCTCTTTCTGCACGACCCCTCTGCAATAAGTAGTCCCCTGAAAGTGGCCTTGGCTGCCTCCCATACCGTTGCCATCGTCGTCTCCCCATTGTCGTTGGTTTCGAAGTACACCCGTATCTCCTTCCCCAAGAAGTCCCTAAACACCTGATCCCTCAGCAGAGTATCGTTGCACCGTCATCGGAAACTCAGCAAGACTCTGGGAGATGCCAGTTTGCCACTACCAGCTCATGGTCTGACAACGTGATCACCTCCAGCCTGGGCGCCCCAACCTCCATTCCATATTTGTTAAACTGTGCAATGTGTCACATAACAGTCAGTTTTAAAGGCTTGTTCGCATGACATACTGGCCGTTTTGAAAATAGTTCACAAATCAACAACCAATTCCTAAGCATGAGACATAGTAACCAGTTAAACAAATATGCTATAAAGTCTGATGGAGTAAACACAAGGTCATCACATATGATAGCTAGAGTTAATGTACTTAAAGAACCCATATTTCAATGAACAGAATCTTCACCAACCGGTCTCTGCGCATCAGAAGACAAGTGCATCTTTCTCATTCTGTCTTTTCTACCACACAATCTTATTGCCTACCCTTTATATTCAGTCTAGGTCTCTCTCTCTCTCGCTCCCATCTATTGTCCTCAACTGTTTCTCCTTTCCCCTACCTCAGTATCTCTTTCTGTCATGCTTGGTCTCTCTTGTCCACCTCCCTCTGTCCATGTCTTCCTTCCCTCTTATTAAACACTTTGTGTCCAAACCCAGCTCTACGGCTTCAGAAGCCCCATCCCCCACCTTCCACCCCATTCCGAAAGAATGCAAACACAATTCCTCCTATATACCCACGCCATCATCGCTGCCAAAATCGGTCTGATCATTGTACCCTCGTCTCAGACTTGTGCACATCAAACCCCCTTTAGCCACCACCAGGTAAACCGGCGGCCCGTGCCCACCGCCTTTAGCCCCTCCCATGACAGGTCTTGGAAAGGCCCTGGACTGTCCCGTTCTCACCGACACGCAGCTCCCTCCCAAAGTCATACGCCCACTTTCAGGCCCTGAAGTCCATCAGAGATGCAAAACTCAGCCCACTGCTGGCATTTGGCCCGGATTTCGACAGATCTGGGATCCTGCAAAACATGTCTCCCTAGATCTGCGAGAGCCATTTGTACCCTTCATTATGTTGGTGTGGCAGGAGGGCTTTAAAGGTGTCATGCTAGCAGGGGGAGAAATCGAGTGCAAAATGTTGCTATTTGTGGACGATATACTGGCCTACCTTATGAAAGTCCAGGTCTCCCTCCCGGCACTAATGACCCAGATTGCGGAGTATGGCTGCCTCTCGGGACTCAAAATCAATGTGGGGAAATCTACTATCTTGCCGATACTGAAGCAGAGTCCCCTCCTAGACATGAAAGAGAGTTACCAAGGCATGAGAGTTAACTAGGGGAGCATTCAATACCTGGGCATATTGGTAACAAGGAATCTACAGGAGATGGTGGAGACTAACAATAACCCCTTCCGCGCTCAGCTGACCTAAAGAGATGGCACTCATTGATACTGACGTGGTACGGCAGAATGACCTCCATAAAAATGAACGTGCTCCCCAGACTGTTATATTTATTTGCAGCCATTCCCAGATAGCTCCCAGTAAAGTTTTTCTTGGAAGTTATAGGAGAGCTCTGTAGATTTATATGGGGGAACAAGTCTCCAAGGGTGAAAATGGCAACCCTTACCCCTCCAAGGGACAAAGGGGGATTTGGATTCCTGTATATATGCTTATATTATAAGGCGGCAAAAATCAGGGGGATGCTGGAACACATGAGGGAAGATCTGAGGACCGATTCGACCTACCTGGAAGACCTTGTTGCACACCCTCTGAAGGTCAGGGATTACTTCTGGTCTCCTCTCAGATCGATACCATAATGTCTCCGGTTCCACCCCACACTGGGAGTTTTTGGTCAGTCTGGTGGGAATCCAGGGACATACAGGCTTATACGTCGTGGCCCTCCCGTATATCCTCAGTATGGCGCACCCTGTTTAATTTGGGACACCAGGGATTCCCCCGCTCACAGAGGTGGTTGGATGCAGGTGGGTCAACTGTTTGAGGGTGTAAGCTTCCAGGAATGGGTTAAGGTACGGGATGTACTGGGAGGGGACTCAATTTCTAGATTTGAATTTCGATTGGATTGTGTCCTCCAACGAATTCCTCATCTTGTATGTATTCCATCCAGCTTTGCTGCTCTTCGGAAATTTTTGCGGCAGCGGGTGCCGTGCGTCGATGTCGTCGAGTCGATGGTCCCTCGAAGGCCTCCATCGAGGGCGACATCATCGGGTGTATAAGTAGCATGCGCGGCGCCCGTTGGCCTCAGTTCCGTTTTTCCGCAGTTACGTTGCTTCGGACATTCGGCGCACCTCGAGTTCTGTCAAGAAATATGATATAACGAGAAGTAATTATGTCCTCGTCATCGACGCCGACCCCGAGATCGGGTTTTAAGAAATACAAGTCGTGCGGCTCAAAAATGTCGATCACGGACCCGCACCGCAAGTGTTTGTGGTGTCTCGGGGAAGGCCATGACATGGAGGCCTGTTCGAAGTGTCAGGCGATGACGGGGAAGGCCTTGCGAGAAAGGAGAGGAAAGCTACAGGTAGGTAGGAAGGATCGAAAAGCCTCTAGCGTCGCGTCGAGACCCCATGGGGAAAAATCTCCTCGACGCGAAAGGCATCGATATTGATCCCGAAGCGATTCTCATTGCTCGTCGTCTTCGTCGAAGAATCGCCCCATAGGTCTCCCTCCACCTCGTCATCAGACGAGTCTCTGAAAATGAAATGCCCCACAAAACATTCGTCTACCGAAGAGTGGGATGCATTCAGGGTCAAAATGATGGAGGTGTTTGAGAAGGCAAAGCCTCGGTCCGCGCCTTCTTCGGAAGCCAGCCGGGAGCGTCATCGCTCCGACACTCGCGCGCCCTCGAGCCCGGGTGATCGTAAAAGGAAGGATAGGGAACCTTCCAGGACGCTGAGCGATAAACGCTCGAGTCGAGTCGACCGCTCGAGGTCACTGACGCCGTCCGAGACCTATCACACCTCGAAGGGGAAACCGTTGAAGGCCGCCTCAACGCCCTCGAAGCAGACCCTGTCGACAACCACTGTTATCGACGACGTCTACGCCGAAAACCTCGGCGCCAAAGGCTCCAACCAAGCCAGGGCAGCCAGAAAAAGAGAAGGAGAAAGTTACAAAACATATAATTTCTTCAGAGCCTGGTACTACACCTCTCCCTCCTCCTCTCCCAGAGAAGGTTTTCAAGCCTCTCCCTAGGAAGGAGTTTTTCAAATCCTTGACCTCAATTTTTGAGGAACAGGAGAGATCCAAGGAGGAAAATGTACCTTTTGGATTGGAATATGGCACCCCAAATGTCCCAGAATGCTTGATCTCAGAGGAAAGCAGAATGAGGTATTTGGTGGAGTCTTTACACAATGCAAGTGGCATTGACACCTCTCCTGAGAATGACTTTGGTAGACCAGATCCAGGAGAGCATGCCAGTCCATCTTACCGTCAGTTAATGACCAAGGTGGTAGATTACTTGGGATGGGCTAGACCACCAGCCCAATTCGTCCAGGACGATTTAAGAGACATATTGGACCATGGTCCCACTGAAGACCCAGTACTACCTTTTCATGTGGCCTTACAAAACAGGGGGGCCAAGAATTGGGAAACTCCGGATTCTATTCCTCCGGTAAATAAATCCCTCGCATCAAAATACCGCCCAGCCAACTCGAAGTGCATAATCCCGCAGCCTGCATTTTGGGCAGATGCAAACGCAGCCACAAAAATAAGCCTCTGAACAAACTCAAAGACTTGATCTACATAACTGCGAAAAGATGCATAGCCATGAGATGGAAGAGCTCTAGAGCCCCGGTCGTGGCGCAGTGGTGGGGAGACCTTACGAGGTGGATAGCGGCGGAGACTGGCGCATGGGAAACTGCAATCCATGAACAGAGACTGGACTCCAGCGAGGAACTACACCGCTGGGTGGCGTTAACAGTGCCACTGCTTCATCCTACTGCTTTGGACGATACCTCGGATGGCTCGGACCGTTTTAGCCATATATCCGGTTCGATATAAACGGACAAAGTTGACCGTGGTCTTGGGTTGGGGGGGGGTGGGAATGCGTAATCCTTGTTGATAAGTGTTAAATATTACAATGATGATGACGATCATAGTTTGTTTTATTGTCAAAAACAATAAAGAAAATAAAAAAAAATTAAAAAAAATGAAAATACCGCCCAGCCAGTAGCGACCCCAGCTATCTGTCAAAATATCCAACTCCCGAGAGTTTGGTCATACAGGCAGCCACAGCTTCCAACAAACTTGCGTACCCGTCTATCCCTCCAGACAGGGACGATAAGCGTGTGGATGGTTGGGCACGGAAGGTATTTTCAGCCGGGAGCATGGCTTTAAAATCTGCCAACTCTGCATGTGCCTTGGCAAAATTTTCGTAAACTCTGTGGGAGTGCATCGCAATGGTGGCGGAGCACATTCCAGAAGGGGAAGAAAGGGAAGGTTTCCTAGCCATCGTTAGAGATGGAAAGGAGGCCATGCAGGAATCTCTTCAATCTGGATTGGACACTGTGGATAGTGTAAGCAGGTCCATGGGCACTAGCACGGTAATGAACAGGTTTGCGTGGTTACGGAAGTCGGATTTTGCACCGGATGTACAGAACTGCCTCCTCAACATGCCTTTTGACGGGTCTCACCTTTTGGCAACAAGGCTGACGAGAGTATTGAGAGGTTGCAGACCTCAAAAGCAGCTGCCAAATCTTTAGGAGCTGCTATTGGGCAACCTCAGCCTTTTCGTGCGCAAGGGCAATCATGGAGGGGACGATCCTATCGTTATTACACCTCATACGGGAAGACGAGAGGAATGGCCAGTCAAAGGGGCCAAAGAAAGGCCACTCGTGGTGGACGAGGAAAACGTGCTAAGCCAGCTCCAGCTGCAGCCTCTTTGCCATCAACAGCTGCAACATCCGCCACAAAACCACTTTGAGGACTTGCAGCACAAAACACCTGTAGGGGGCAGGCTGTCGCAGCATCTGCAAGAATGGCGAGCCATTACTTCAGATGTTTGGGCTCTAGAAATAATAGCCCTAGGCTATTGCCTTCCTTTTCTAAAGCAACCTCAAAGCATTCCACCAGGGAGATGCCTGTTGAAACTTTCAAACCCGCTCCTACAGCAGGAAGTTCTAACCCTGCTGGTGAAAGGTGCTATAGAACTAGTACCTGCAGCGGAGAGGAACAAGGGTTGGTACTCCCCGTATTTTTTGATCCCCAAAAAGGACGGAGGACTGAGACCCATCTTGGACTTAAGAAACTTGAACAAGTTCCTCAGGAAGGACAAGTTCAAGATGGGTACCCTTTCTCAGATCCTTCAGGCCCTTCAACTCCAGGACTGGTTGGTGTCATTGGACCTCCAGGATGCTTATTTTCATGTGCCCATTCATCTCAAACACAGAAAATACCTGAGGTTCGTAGTTGGCAACTCACACTATCAGTTTCGAGTCCTGCCATTCGGGTTGACCTCCGCCCCGAGGGTCTTCACCAAGTTAATGGTAGTGGTGGCAGCGCACCTCAGGAGAGGGGGGATTCATGTCTACCCCTACCTGGACGATTGGTTGATCAGAGCGCACTCTCCCGAGCAAGCACTGGATCATCTGAAAGTCACCTGCCACTTCCTCCACAAACTGGGCTTCTCCCTCAATTTAAACAAGTCTCAAATGACACCTTCCCAACAGCTTCAGTACATAGGAGCTGTATT
This sequence comes from Ambystoma mexicanum, assembly GCF_040938575.1. Taxonomy (NCBI): domain Eukaryota; kingdom Metazoa; phylum Chordata; class Amphibia; order Caudata; family Ambystomatidae; genus Ambystoma; species Ambystoma mexicanum. The sequence goes on along the minus strand of NC_090934.1, from coordinate 383,602,654 downwards.
AGACTCATCCTTGGGGAAGAGCTCGCCTCCCAAGCCGAGGGCTCAAAACATTCTTCAGATGGTTTCCAAATTCCAAAATGCCCAAAATCTCCAGGTTTACGACTTTTTAAGGTTGCTCGGCCTCATGGCATCCTGCATCTTTCTAGTGCCAGAGGCACGCTTGAGGATGAGATCCCTTCAATGGGCCCAAAGACTCAGTGGTCCCAGTTCTCAGGTCAAATGACGGATCTTCTTCAGATTCCGAACAAGGTCAGACAAGACCTTCTATGGTGGACCTGTGCAGAGAACATCCTAAAGGGAGAACCTTTTTGGCAACCATGGCCGGAGATCACAGAAGTGACGGACGCCTCACTCCTGGGGTGGGGAGCACATGCCAACGATTTGACAATAGAAGGTTGTTGGTCTCCATCGGTAATGACGGACAACACAGTGGCCATGCACTACCTAAACAAAAGAGGAGGTGTGGGGTCACTACCCCTGTGCAGAGAGGCAATGCAGCTCTGGTATTGGGCGATTCAGGAAGGAATCTCTTTAACGGCAAGTCATCTAGCCGGCGAAGAGAATATGACGGCAGATGCTCTGAGCAGGCAGAGCACGGTGTCCCACGAATGGGAATTGGCTCAGGAAGTCATTCAAGAGATCTTTGCCCTTTGGGGAACCCCTCAGGTAGACCTATTCGCAACCAGTACCAACCGAAAATTTCCCCCAAGAGGAGCCCTGGGGGATGTGTTTGTGGTGGATTGGAATTTCCCACTATTGTACGCGTTCCCTCCGATTCCCGTCATTCCTCAGGTCATCAGGAGGCTGAGACGATTCGGGAACCGCATGATCCTAATTGCTCCGGATTGGGCCAGGAGAACATGGTATCCGGACCTTCTAGATATGTTCATCTGTCCTCCAGTACGTCTTCCTCAGAAAGAGAACCTTCTCTCTCAAATGGAAGGTCAGGTTCTCCACCCAGAGGTCAGAACACTCAACCTTCATGCTTGGTATCTGAAAGGCTGAGATACAGGGATTGGAACCTTCCAGATGATGTTATGGAGGTGTTGCTTTCGGCAAGAAGGCCAGCAACACAGTCTCTGTACCGTTGCAAAAAGTTTTGCAACTGGTGCAGGGAAAAGAATGTCGATCCTTTTCTATGTTCTATTCCGGAAGTACTATCTTTCCTTCTGACCCTAGCACATAGAGGTCTGAATATCAGAACAATAAAAGGTTACCTTGCAGCGCTTTCCAATTTCAAGCGCTCATCGAAAGAATGCTCCTACTTCAAAATTCCTTTGATAACACAATTCTTAAAAGGTCTCACTAATGTGTTTCCTCCTCACCCATTTCAAGTACCGATTTGGGATCTAAATTTAGTCTTAAAATTCTTAATGTGTGCCCCTTTTGAGCCTATGCACACGTGCCCATTAAAATTATTAACATGGAAAACAGCCTTTTTAGTTGCTCTAACATCAGCAAGAAGAGTGAGCGAATTGCAGGCACTGTCTTCTGGGCCACCCTATACTGTGTTCCATAAGGACAGAGTTGTATTGAGGGTTAAACCATCATTTTTACCAAAGGTAATATCTGATTTTCATTTAAGTCAGAAAATTGTTTTACCCACATTCTATCCTCCACCTCATCCTTCTAAGGAGGAAGAAAGATTACACAGACTGGACCCAAAAAGAGCTTTAAGCTTTTACATCTCTAGACTTTCTAGGCTTAGAGTGAACAACCAGTTGTTTATAGGCTACACAGGAAGAAAACTGGGTCAATCAGTAACAAAACAGACAATTTCACGCTGGATCGTGCTTTGCATTTCAGAATGCTACAGACTAGCACAAAAAGACCCACCAGAAGGGTTAAGGGCTCATTCCACCAGAGGCATCGCCTCTTCCACAGCCCTTCAGAGAGGTGTCCCGATAAGGTCCATTTGCGAAGCAGCAACTTGGTCTTCACTTCACACCTTCTCAAAATTCTATAGCCTGGATGCTTCCCAGTCTAGGGAGCTGACTTTTGGAAAAGCAGTGCTTTATTCCGCCATCTAAAGGCACTGGTGAAAAAAAAAAGAAATCTGACCCCTCCTCCAGAGGAACTATGCAAAATATTGCTTTGGGAGCCTATCTAACATGAGGAATACGTTGGAGGACACAATCCACTCGAAGAACAAGTTACTTACCAACTGGTAACGTTCTTTCGATTGGATGTTCCTCCAACGTATTCCTCATCGCCCTCCCAACCGACCCCTCTGTAGATTTTTTCCGTGTTATTGCCATCTCAAATCTTGCAAGGCTGATACCTGTCTGCCGGCACAATCTACACAGTACAAGATCACAGATACAAAAGAGGGGAAAAACAGAACTGAGGCCAACGGGCGCCGCGCTTGCTACTTATACACTCGATAACGTCACCCTCGATGGAGGCCTTCGAGGGACCATCGACTCGACATCGACGCACGGCGCCCTCTGCAAAAAAAATTCTGAAGAGCAGCAAAGCTGGATGGAATACATCTAAGATGAGGAATATGTTGGAGGAACATCCAATCGAAAGAACGTTACCAGTTGGTAAGTAACTTGTTCATCTCTGCATCAAGGGTATCCTGACGGTACTAAAGTAGGGGAAAGGGGTAGCTAGAGAACTAACTGCTGTGAAAAAAGTCCTAGACCAATCCACAACAAGGAAGGGCATACTGTCCAAGCTATACAAAGCCATGAATTAGACCTGTTTACAGGGGGGACAACCCTTCCAGAGGTATTGGGTAGAGTTGGTGGGAGAAGAGACCCCTGAGGAGGAGTGGGCACAAATATATAGAGTGGTCTTCCACGATAGAACACAACTTTAAACTGCTAATGGGATGGCACAGGGGCCCGATGAAATTGTCCAAAATGTTTGCGGGAGCATCACCTATGTGCCCTTGGGATTATGCGAACCGGGGTCCCTGGCCCACTTGTGGTGACGATGCCCCAAGGTACAAGTATATTGGAAAGAGGTGTTGGGCTGGATGGAAGAGATCCCGGGGATATGTTTAGGCCTAGACACAATGTCGTCTCTACTAGGGCTCCCGCAAAAAGATAGAGAAGAACATAGACAACCGAAGATGTGGGAAGCAATGTTAAGAGCGGGGAGATTGGCCATAGCTCAAAGTTGGAAAAATGAAACGCTCTCCACGAAAGTGGTTTGGGAAGGAAAAGTACAAAATATGATGATAATGGAGAAGCTTACTGCGGTAGTGAAAGATAGGATGGACGAATTTCAAGTTGAATGGTGTGCCTTGCTGCTCAAATGGGGGCTGGAGGAAGGTAACCACGTAGACTAACCCATTGGGTGAACAGAGTGGATTGGGGAAGCGATGGGGTAAAGACCCGGAAGGGAGCCGACAATGGCAATACACAGACACTATGTGATTCTTCTCCTCTGAGGCATTGATCTATGAAACCTGCACCATTGAACAAGAGTTGACTGAGACGAGGCGTTATGGGTGGCGGGAGGGGGGATTTGGTAGATGAAGAGGAGGGGGAAGGGGCGGGAGACTTAGACTGTTATTATCAAAGTGTGTTACACTTACAGCTTTTGTTATATTGAAAATGTCTTGGTCTCTTTATAAATGTTAATAAAACAAAGTTTTAAAAAAAGGTGTTGTGCTGCTAAAAACAGGAATGGAACCAAGCTCATTAGGATGTGGGGCTGAACACTTAATCACTAGCCCATTCAAGCGTCACATCAAGATGACTGTGAAATCGCTTGGTTTAGATTATACTCTCCAAGAATTCCGGAACATTCAAGTAAAGCTTGAGTTTTAAAAGGTGTACACCTTTTATACTGTTCTTGCAACATTAAAGGAATGGCTCCTCCCTTGGGTTATTTTCTAGGTGTTCATGACTTCCCTTCTCGGAGGCAAATGGTGATGTGTGGTGGGGATTGAGGGCAATCCCCCATAGGCCGACTGAATTCCATTCCCCTCCCCCTTTTACCGCTGACAGGATCCCACAGTCAACAAAATGTCATTTCCAGCAATGGAATGGCCAGCAACTTTTTTCACACAACCCACCCCAATTGGCCTTCCACTAACATCGCTTACCCTCTCCCACCTCTGTCTAAAACTCTGGGGTTCCTAGTCACTGTGACACCACCTCTACGCCATGCTAATCTGTGGCAGTTGTCATCATGGAGCGACTGTTGTCTCGCTTTATTTAATACCTTTGCTCCCAATGCTGATTTGTAGTGCTATCAAGTAGCCTGCTAGAAACATAGGCACTATTCAAATAACCGACTGCATGCACAACCTAACTCTTCACCCTGTCTGGGACGTGCTGCATGTTCATAACAAAGGCCAGCTCCATCTCGACACAATATTTTATAGATCTTTCAGTGTCTTTAAGTTCACATGCAAACTAGCTCACTGCATCCTTTTCAGGATTGGGCCAAAGTTTTTAGCCAAGTTCCTTAACCCATCTCCTCCACCCCCTAGCCCACATAATAATAAAAAGTTAAACATCTTCCAGGGGAGCTGGACTATCACGTAGCCGTCAAGTTCTTGTGCGCTTTCATATCTCCACAGTAATAGGATGGATCGGCGCGCCCCACAACAAAAACTATCACATTAATAGAGAGTAACGATGGGCAGGCAACTTGGTTAATTTAGAAAGCTTGCTTTTCTTCACAGATGATGCAATAGTCTAATTAAATGTTGCTGTGCCATGCTGTGAAGCATTGACCATGGAGCCCAAATGGGAAGCCTGCTGTTTTAAGTCCTCTGCTAATCAGACATGCCTTGCTAACATTGAATGGCAGTGGAACAGCCTGCCTACACATTTCCTATCCAGGTACACTTCACAAAATGTGTGTTTACTTCTTGGCCACTTCTAAACTGGAGAGACTGCAAAAAGATTGTATTTGAAAAATATCTAAAACCGGGTTCTTGTTTTATACCACAAAAAAAGGCCATTTTAAAAATGCACAAACTCAAAACAATCTAAAGGGGCGTCTCGCCTTTTCATCCTTTGTTAGTTGATGGATGAATGACGTGGATAATAACACTTACGAACCCACAAGGCTGGCAGCAAGCGCTACATATCTTCTTGCTGGCACATTTACTGTAAATGGTTTGGAGAGAGCTCCAATCAACGTGACCATCACGGTTAATCTGGAGGTGGTAGCTGTTCTTGGCCGCGGCAGTGAACAGGTGCATGATCGTGTCTGGATTGGCCCACTTCGTGATTCATCAGCTGGGGGCAAAGTCTACCTAGGTTTGTTTGAAACTAGAGTTTGCGGGAAAGGGAGGAAGCTGGGCGACCTGATCAAAGTATTGGCAGGGGTGGGGAAGAAATTAAGGTGTTTTCCCCCTTGAAGAAAAAGTGAAAGCGGTGTCAGGCAACCAAAAACGAGTGTCAGCAAAAACAGAACTGCTGCACCAATAAAGCCGGGGACGGTGCGAGTGTTTCCCCTTTACCTTGGCACCTGCATGCTCACATTACTTGTGTGCTTTATTTCTGAGTTCTATTACCGGGTGTGGAGAAATGAAATGCTATAATGTGACAGATGCGAGGCCTCTGATCGCTTACTGTCGGAGTGCGGGTGCAGAGGTTTTTAAAGGCATTTTTTGTTGCTAAGAAGTCTCTCTCTCAGGCCAGGCCTTCCGAATCGGACATTCTTTAATTTATTCTGCCCCAGTGCAGCGGCCAGCATTTGTACAGTACACCGACTGAGCACCCTGCTTGGTGCACGCTCAAATAACATTATATTAATAGCACATATTGCTACTTACCGGGCAGCAGAGCTCCGGGTTGACAACTTCCTCAGTGGGGCAGAGGCACGTGTCGGTAAGACACATCATGTGCCCAGCCCAGCAAGTCCAACAAAGTGAAGGACAGGAGGGCTCCCCCTGCCAAGGATCCCAGGTGGGAGGCCCCCTCAAAGGATCCCATGATGGGGGCCTGAGGCACGTGCCCCAATTTGCCCTCTCATAAAGACGACTCTGCCTGTTGCCGGAGGAGATTCTTACTCCATCGTCAGATCTGACACGTGGTCGCCACAGGCCCAGGCTTGGGCCTTTGCTTCAACACCATGGCAGACGCCACAAAGAAGAGTTTCTTCAGGTCCTGTGAAAACTGCTGTTGCCTGAAGAATATCTTCCTCAAAGATCAGCTCCTCCGGTGCATTTACTGCCTACATCCGACCACGATGCAGATGGATGTTCTCAAGCACGGAAGGACTACCATAGGATGTTAGTGATGTGGATCGAGGAAGCCCTCTAATGTGGCCTCTGGGCATAGTCATGCCTCTTTCAGGGCCAGCAGGTCCAAAGAGTGTGCTCTCTCTAACAAAAAGAGGTTGAGGTTCTTTGAGGGTGCTTCCCTGGTGAAGATCCTAAAAGGTGAAATTGTCACATGCTCCAACGCCTTTTTCGTCAACGGTCGCCGCGGCTGCTGGACCCAGTTTGGAGAGAGGAAGGTCAACATCACAGGCTCCGTTGACGGTGAGCCTACCGGCAGGTGGGCAGGTTCCATCCACGAGGAAATCACTGACTCCAGCGGCCAAACACAAGTCCTCATCGAAGGGCAAGCGCCCAAGGACCCGTCAGCGGCCCCTCCGTCATCGACTTCGTCGACATGAGCTTCCTCGACGACTTCATCCATCAGGACCATTGTCCTGTCAATGACCGTCCCGTCAACAACTGCCTCACTGTCCACCTCATCTACGAAGAATGACTTTCCATCGACAGCTTTGTTCCCTTCACTACGACGGTTACCACACCCAGAGTATCCTTACTGCTTAGACCCCTGTCGGCAGCTCTGTGGACAGTCCTGTCAACGACGGCACTCTTTCCTGCTCTGCAGGCTCCAGTCATTGCCTCTTTCCCTAAAGGCTCAGATTTGGTGAGGGAGATACTTCCAGCTCAGGATTTCTTGCCTTTTCACCCTCGCCCCTCCCAGACCGGCCAGAGCGTCACCAGCTCACTACAACAGTTCAGAGCAATACCTGCTGCTGAGGGTTTTTACGTTGACCAGGAGGGTGGTCAAGGGGAGTATGACCCCATTGTGCCATTACCTCAGCAAGGGGTGCAATCTCACCAGCCATTTCAGACTTTTAGCCATTCACTTCTGGGCCCAGCACCTGCACCGAGGGATATGTATTTGGACATTTTGACCACCTTGCACACACTGCTGGCTGAAATCCAGAAGTGTCTACCCATTGTTCCAACAAGGAGCACTCTGAGGCCTCCTCAAGCCCAGCCGACGTGCCTCATCCGGCCCCTGTTACCCCTCGGCCATTGCCGGTGGCACCGCCTCCTGTGGTGATGAAAGTGGCACAGACAGACACTGATACTGTCACAACCGGTACGCAAGGCACAGATGAGTTTGAAGATTATGTTCCTGCAGATGGGGAACCTAGTAAGACTTTGCCCCCAGCTGATGAATCACAAAGTGGAACCCCCTGATGTCGTGGTTCCCTCTACGGCCTCTCTGCCGGACGAGATCGGGTTGTTCCACTCCATAATCTCGAGGGCGGTGAAGCTGTTCAACCTAGTATCGGAGGAAAAGAAAAAGGAAGGTTTCCTTTTCGAATGACAGGAGTCCTCTAAGAGGACCATCATTTCAGTTCCCCTGTTGGATGGCATTTGGGAGGATGGCCTGTTGGTCATGAAGACCCCTAATATCAGGCCTATAAAAAGGCATATTGCTTTGAAAAGAAGCACCGGGTTCAGCCTCCAAGACTCCACGGTCTCGGCCGCCGCTAGGAAGAGGTCCTCAACCTGTCTTCCACATCTATGGTTCTTCCGGACCAAGAGGGTAAAAAGCTGGATGCAACAGGTAAAAGCATCCTCATGACAGCAGCTCGATCAAGGTCGCCAATGCCCTCGCCATTCCCTAGAGGTATGACCGGGAGTTATGGTACAAGTTGGGGCCCATCCTCGACTTCGAGGATAAGAAGCCGAAGCCCTGGCTCTGTTCCAGAAGGGGAGGTGGCCTCCGACCATGCAATCACTGTCAACCGCGAGATCGCTCATAGAGGCTTTCGCCAGATGGGAAATGGTGTGGCCCTGTGCCCCCAGGGTTGGCTCAAGGCCACCAATTTCCACACGGATGTGCAAGCTAAGGTTGTTTGACATGCCGTTGGATGGCGACAACCTGCAGGCCATAAACACTGACACTGAGACTCTACGTTCTTTAGGCACTCTTCAGCAGAGGAGGCCGTCCTTTCGCTCCTCTAAAGGGAAAGTCGGTCTTCGAAGGTTCAAGCCATGCTAAGCAAATGGTCAATAGAACCAGTCCCTCAGCCCCTGCGGGGCTACTGACTGTACTCCAGATACTTTCTGGTTTGGAAGAAGTCAGGAAGGTTGAGACCCATTCTAGACTTGCGACGCATCAACAAATTCCTCAAATCCCGAAAGTTCAGGATGGTCATGTTGCAGAACATGCTCGACCAGCTGGAGGTATGAGATTTTCTGGCAATCCTCGACTTGGAGGATTCTAACTTCCACATCCCCATTCACTCAAGCACTGGCAGTGGTGTAACACAAAATGTGGGGGCACCCCTGCGAGCCATGCTGAGGGGGCCCCCTCCAACTCGGCAACAAATCTCAGGTTTCGCCACACTGTGGGCCGGCCTAGATGATCACGCTTGCGCAATACGCACAAACGTGCTGCGGAAGGGATTTGCCGCACACTGCACTAGAAGAAAGCTATAAATATATGTTTTAATGCAATATACAGCACACTTTCTGAGAAAAATTGGTTAATAAGCCAGAGTATTTGCAATTGTTTTCTAGGGTAACACCAATCAAATAGATGCAAGTCATCAACAGTGCACAGGAACATTAATGCTTTGCTATTAAAAATGCCATGCCATAATGAAAACATGTCCAACTGGCTGCACAATGTAGACCAGTGTAGACCCGAAATAACATTACAGTAATGCATGCCAGGCCACATTTAGACATACCTAGACTGGTTGTACCAAAATGCCAGTTTAAGTTATCACACTCATCAAGAAGAGAACACACATTCAAGCCCGCGTCTAGGGGGCCTCTAACAACACAGCCAAACTCTTTAAAATCTGCAAGGAACTAGTCAATCCTACTGTGGTCTTTACCTCTCCTGTTCCCTCCCAGGCCCTCTGTATGGCTCTGCCTCTCACTTCTCCGCTAAAACTCAGGACATCCTGTCCTCCATCTCCTCTTACTCTACCTCTTCCTCTCTCAGCCCCCCCTTTGGCCATCTCTATCTCTCTTCCTCCTTTTTCCTCTTTCTCTCTGACAACACCTGACAACGTTTCTGACAAGTCTGATCTATGAAAGTGTCGTCCAAACAGGTGCTCGCCTGCTCCTCCAGAACCATCAATGACCACCATATTGACACCCTCGCTCCAGCCTTGGGTGATTTCTGTAATCACTCTTGCCACTGGAATGTTCCCCTCTCCCCTTAAGCACTCCCTTATGCACCCACTCCTCAAGAAGACATCTGCCAATCCTGCCTGCCCAGCAAACTATCGCCCAATCTCCATCAGCCCTTTCCTGGGCAAGCTGTTGGAAAAGCTGGCCATCTCCCAGCTTAGTCTCCACACTGTTGGTTGTCTCTATGACCATCAGTCTGGCTTCAGAGCTGCCAGAGGCACGGAAACTGCTCTCCTGAACACCTGTGAGGATCTGCTCTCTAACCTGGATTCCAGCATTCCTCCTGTCCTCATCCTCCTTGATCTTTTCTCTGCTTTCGACAGGGTCAACCACACCATCCTGATCAATCAACTCCTGAGAACCTGGGCATCACGGATCAGGCCCTTGAGTGGCTGAACTCCTTCCTCTTGGACTGCCCCTCCCAGGTCCAACTTTGTCGCTTTCTCTCCGCTCCATCCTCTCACCCTGGTTTTTCAACCTCTACTTGGCCACTTTGGCCCACCTGATCTCTACCTTCTCTAACCTTCAGCGTTATGCGGATGACACTCTGCTTTCCTTCAGGCTCGCCTTAGAATCCTCTCCTCTCGCGCTCATTACTGACTGCCTATCCGCCATTCAGGATTGGTGTGCCTACAGCGATTTTTGCCTTAATGTCAGTAAGATGGAGATCCTTCTCATTGGGACTCCTACCCCTGCTTTCCCTCTCTCACTCTGGCCGTCGGCCTTGGGTCCTCTTCCTTTGCCTTCCTGCAAGGCAAACAACCTTGGTGTCATCGTTGACTATACTCTCTAATTCTCACCTCAAATCTCGGATGTCACCAAGAAGTCCCACTACCAGCTGCTCCTCCTCAAAGAGTCTCTTCCATTTCTCCCTTTCCCCCAGAAACTGTCTCTAGAGCTCTGGTTCTCTCTAGGCTGGACTACTGCAACAGCCTCTTTCTAAATCTGCCTTCCTCTACTCTCCACCCTCTGCAACTAATCCAGAACAGAACTGCAAGGCCAGGGGTTACATCTCTCTAGACCTGAAAGCTCTCCACTGGCTCCCAGTTGCTGCAAGGATCAAATTCAAGTTCCTTTGCATGGTTCACAAGTCGTTTAGGGCCCGGGGGCCAGCATTACATCCAACGCTGTCTTCCAAAATATCTTCCCTCTCGAGCCCTTCGCTTAGCTACCTCCAACTGTCTAAGGGTTAGACGCTTCTCCAGGCAGAGAGTGGGGGGTAAATCTCGCTCCTCTGCAGGTGCCTCCCTCTGGAATAGCCTCCCTGCCCCTCTCAAACTTGAGCCGGACCACCTGAAGTTCCGGAAGCAGCTCAAAACGTTCCTCTTGTCATCTGATTTCTCTCTCTCCCTCCCCTGCTGGTCTACCTGACCTACTGACTGGTTGCTTGGCTACCCTCAGAGTCCCACTGAGTCCATACTCTTTCTTGATTAGTCATCCTCGCACTGCCTCTGGGCCTACCACACACTTAGGGGCACTAACTGTAACCCTACAGTCCCTTATTCTCCTTGCACTACCCAGAGCATTGCTGCCTTGTTTTGCCCTCCTCTCTCTCTTGCACTTCCACTGCCCCTTTCCCCTTGCACTTCTCGTACTCGCACAATCTGAATGACACAACGCCCAGTAAGATCGTTTCTCTTGTCCTCCCTCTACCTTCCATCCCTTCTCTTGTCGCGCCTAGAAACACTTTTGTACATGCGCGTTATAAATGACATATCATATCATTTGGATCCCAGATGCCCAGAAAAATATACAATGCCGCAGTAAGAAACGGCTAGACTGGCAGCACCCAAATGGCAGTCTAGTTAGGTAATTACACTTAGCAGGACTGCTTTATCAGAAATGCCCAGTTAAAAAAAAAAAGTACCAAACTGAGGAATGACTAGACCGGCTGCACCAAAATGCCTCTCTAGCCACTAATACCACATATCATGCCTGCTTAATGATGATGTGTTATTTATATAGCGCCTTTATCCAAAGCGCTTTACAGTGCACATATTTACATACAATATAACCCAACCGAAATTGGTACTCATTAGCCTGGACATGGACAGCCATTATGATTTGTTGCACAATCCGGAAATCGTGATGTGGGTTTAATACTTGCATGCCAGGGGAGTGATTGGAAGGGTAGAGAGGGCACAGGAGACCACTCATTCTCACAACAGTCCATAGGTTGGTGCTTTCAACCTTAAAGAAGAGAGTTAACTACTTGTAACATTGAAGCTACACTAGAATGGTCTCATTAAAATGCGTATAGAAATGAGATTCCCTCAAACAAATAGGTTTGCCCCTCCCCAACCGCAATGAAGTTTGTTAGGGAGAATTCTCTCTTTAGGCTGAATTTCCTAACCTAGTGAGTCCCCCAGCAGCTTTGCTGGATTTCTGGAGTTTGTTTTTTTCTCCTGCCAAGAGTGAGACTCTTTTTCTCCCACTCTTGGACATGATTTATGGTGTTCCTTTGACTGTTAATGTGTTTTATGGGCTATGGGGTCCTTTACTCCATAGGGTCTCATGTGTTTTTACTATGTGCGTTACACAGCACCCTCCGTGCAGTAACACAGGGATGTCATAGTGACACCCCACCATAGACTCCATACCCTTGGACTGACTACTGTCTCCCAGGGCATGTAAAGTCACCATTGGCTTTACTAGTCCCAAATTATTAACAGAAACAAGTACAAACCATCATGTTGTGGACGTACTGGTCGGGGCAATTCGATTCCCCCGGGTTCTGTTAGTCGAGGGGGGACGTCTCCGTTCCCCCTGATCGAGTTTTGGCTGGTGGCAGTGGAAACTACTTTTTATATTCGACCGCGAATATTTCCCTATGGGATTTTCCCATTGTTCGAGGCTACCAACTTTAATTATTTAATTCTCATAGCCTCGAACATACCGCTGGTTTATTTAATTAATATTAATTCGCTGGTAGGTATTTTTTGCCAGGACTCGATTCTAAAATGGCGTTTGTGTTCTCTTCTGTGACTCCAACCCAAGTCGAGCCCTTTGTTCCACTTTTTGGCGAGCTTCTCCACAGAAGCCTCCAAAAGTGGTGCCAATCTGTCTGGGTACCACAGGGGGTGTTGGAGGGGGTTTAGGCACCCTGGACTGAGTTACCTTGGTAACTCAAGTCGCACTCCCCAAGTGGGGAGCCGGCCGGCTCACCACTTAGCATGTTTGATTGACAGCTAGGCTGAGTGAATGGGGGTATGCTGCATAAAAGAAGGGCTTTGGGGACTGGAACTTCAGAAGTCGCCACAGGACCTGAGAATCCGACGAGGGAGAAGCTAAGCCGACCTACCACGACGACACTACCGGTGGAGCCCTGCGGAACCGACTCACCTCACATTGCTATTTTTGCCATCTGATCTTGTAACAAAGTTTTGAGCTGTCGTATAAAATGCGCCCGGTTACCCTTGGGTCTGGTGCGCAATATAAGTAATATAAGTAATAAAACAAACAAACAAACAAACAAACAAAACCACTTCCCGACACCAGAGAAGATCTCCTGGCTGGAGAGGCTTCTTCTCCTGACTGGTTGGCACAACCAGTTTACCTTCTTTTCTTCGCACCCCAGACTGGTTTGTGGTCAAACTGCCCGTGCCAAGCACCCCGGCAGTTGGATAGCCACTCACCACTGAACTGCGAATCAACGGACCGCTCCTTGTACCTGAGAAACTCCGCGGCTGGTTTCTTCCCTGGCAGTGCAACGGACTCCTGTCCCCGACGAGATCCTCTCTTCCCCCGGACGAAGCACCGACTTGCATCCGCTGCCAGGAACAACTGCCCCCGCTGGAGTGTTCTCACCACTTTAAGGTACCGTGTCCGCCAGGCCTCCCTTTCTAAAGATTGCTACAAGATAATAATAACCCCTTAACCTTCTGGACTGGGCTGGCCGCCTTGACCCTCTAGCTGGTCCCTTTGCTTTGGTCAAACTCCTTTTTGAACCGTTACAAGACTTTTGTGCACTGCAACCGTGTGACCTTGGATGCATTTCGTTTTGATCCTCTTAAAGCGGATCCGGCCTACTGACTCTGAATTCACGGTGTTACTTTGCCTTCCTCTCTTGTTGTGTTCGTGAAAAAGTGTTGGGGTCTGTTTCGATTTATGCTCTGCTTTTCTCTCAGCTTTTTAAAACGAAGTATTAGAGTGCCATCTACGTTAAGCGCTCACCGCTGTCTGAAAATAAGTGGGACTTTACTTAAGACTTGTCTAATATTCTTTTAAGGGAGTGTATATCTTTTAGTGACCGTGTTTTTGAATTGCTTACTATTAGTGTCTGTGTGTTTTTCTAGATGTGGTTTTAAATAAATAATGATATCTCTTTTACACCAAGCTCTGGTCAGTGTTTACTTGTTCTATTGTGTTCTCTTGACCTATTGTGAATACTCTGTATACTGCCTAACTCTTCTTGAGGGAAGTCTAACTGCTCAGCCACAGCTACCAAGTGAATCTGTGTGGTACAGACTGCTACCAAGTGGGTTTACTGCCAAACACCTGTAGTCCTAAATCTTTTGCAGTGGTCCCAGAGGGAACTGCACAGGTTTCTGCCTAACAAAGTTAGCACCTCTCCCAACATTTGAAGGGTTAGCCCCCCGAAATGTGGGTTTTGTTGTGCCCCTGAACGCAAGCACACACACCGTTCACCATATAAACACACGCACACTGAGCCATCCATACAGTTAAGTGTGCACCCATTCACCATGCAGGCACACCCAGGCAGTCACACATACATTTAAGTATGCACCCTTTCATCATACCCTCACAAGACAGCCACCTACACATTTAAGTGTGCACCCTTTCACCATACACTCACACACGCACACTTCATGGGGTTGAAGGGAGCCCTAATACTTGAAAAAGAAATTGGGCCTCACTTACAACTATGCCGGTCCGGAAACAACTGTGCCGGTAAGCTTACCACCACCGTTGTTTCAGGACTGGCATATTACAGCTCTGCGGGCGGAACTACACCCGCCCGCAGAGTTTTCACGGAAGCACCGGCACCGTTATTAACGTGCCAGTTCTTCCTTGGTCCCCATTCCCATAGAGTCTCGTAGGACTCTATGGAAATGAGGATGGGGACTTAACATTTGCCGGCACCTGACTTCCCAGACCGCCGGGGTTGTAATCCTCTGGTGTTACTGGGAAGTCAGGAGCTGGTAAATCATCACGGTCCGGCGGCAACCTGCCGGTAGCATTGCCACGGTTACCGCCAAACTCGTAATGAGGCCCACTGTTTCTTTTTGAAGTCACTCTGACTTCATAAAGACATTATTTCCGTTAAGGACAGAACCATAACAGAAATAATTTCTTTGTGTAGGCAGAGTGACTTGAAAAGTAAACTGTTTCTTTTTGAAGTCATAGGGCTCACCCCACCCCATGACATGGAGGCCTCCAGCCTAGGGTCTTCCATACCATGGGGTGGGGGAAGCCCTCAGACTTCAAAAAGAAAGTTTCTTTTTGTAGTCACTCTGCTTTCATAAAGAAATTATTTCTGTGACAGAAATAATTTCTTTATGAAGGCAGAGGGAATTCAAAAAGAAAAATAAAATTGTATTTTTTTTTTTTTATTATTTTTTTTTTCCTTCAAGTGGGGTCCACTCCCAGGACATGTGCTGGCGGGGCCCCCCGCACCGCGGGGGCTGTGGGGGCCCCTGTTACGCCAGTGAAAGTTCCTGTGTTTTGACATTTGGCCTAAAGTTGGCACCGAGGATGTTCACCAAATGCTTGACTATGCTTACCTTGACGATTGGCTAATCTGATCTTGCGCTGGAAGTCGTGCACACTGCAGAGACCATCCAGACCCCGACATCCCTGGGTGTTAGGGAGAATTCTTCTATGGCGAATTTCCCTTACCTATAGAGTCCCCCAGCAGCTTTGCTGGATTGAAGGGTTTATTTTTTTCTCCTGCTAAGAGTGACACCCTTTTTTCCCACTCTTAGACAGATTGCTAGTGTGTGTTTTACGCTATCTTGTGTGCTTATGGTATATGGGGTTTTCCTCACCCTCATAGGAATCGTCTTTTTACATGTGTGGTACACAGCACCCTCCGTGCCGTACCACTGGGGTGTCGTAGCGACCCCCAAACATAGACTCCATACCCTGGGACTGACTATTGTCTCCCAGGGCATGTAAAGTCCCCATTGACTTTACTAGTCAAATCTTATGAACAAAACCAGTACAACCCATCTTACTATGGAGGTACTGGGAAGGGTTCATCGTTTTTCCCTAGTGTTCATTTTCGAGGGGGTACTGTACAGTCCCTCTCTCAAAAGTTTCTGGCTGGTGGCAGTGGTTAATACCGTAAATATTCGACCGCAAATATTTCCCTATGGGATTTTCCCATTGTTCGAGGCTACCACTTTTACTGACAGCCTCTAACATACCGCCGGTTTGTTTTAATATTAACTTTACTCCGGTAGGTTTTTATTGCCAGAACTTTGATTTAATTTCTTTCTTGTGTCTTTCTCTATAGTCCTAACCCAGGTCTGGAATCCTTTGTTCGTCCTTTTGGCGGGCTTCTGCACAGAAGCCCTCCTCTAGGCGCCACTGAGTCTGGAGTAGACAGGATGTGTGGGAGGGGGAATAGGCACCCTGGACAGAGTTGCCTACGCAACCCAAGTCGCACTCTGTCCTGATAGGCTGGGGGGTTCTCCCGCCAGGAGAGCCACCCCACTGTGTGAGTGACGGCTAGGCTGTATGAATGGGGGTCTTGCTGCATAAAAGCAGGGTCCTGAGGAATGGAGGACAAGACGTTGCCACTGGAACTAAGAAGCCGAAGAGGAGAGAAGCCAAATACATCTGCAACGACTGAACCACTGGTGAAGCCCTGCTGCAGATCCTCACCACTTTTCTCCATTGACTCGAGAAGATCTTCACCTGCAAGATTCTTCTTCCCTTGAGCTGCTGGGGCCAACCAGTTCGCCAATCACCTTCCAGGACCTGCCTTGGTCGAATCGCCAGTGCCGAGCACTAGGAGACCGGATAGCCAGGCACCCGTCCACCCATATTGCGATTTAAAGGAGCGTACCTTTTATTCGTTTGGCAGCACCGCGGCTGGTTTCATCCCTGGGCAGTGCAGTAACTTGAACCTTCCTCCACGACGAGAGCCTCTCTTCCTCTGGTGGATCTCCCGAACTGCAGGAACTACTGGCACCGCAGGAGCCTCTTCCACCTTTAAGGTACATTGTTCCGCCAGGCCTCCTATCATCTAACATTGTCTTTCACCTTCTGCAACCGCCTTTTCGAATCGTTTAACAAAGACTTGACTGCAGCTACAAGAACATTTTGCTCCTGGGAACTTCACCCTGTACCACTGACTCTGGCACAGGCCTATTGACTCTAGCTAAATCCGTTACAACTGCCTTCTCTAGATTGCTTCTCACCTAGAAATGTGTTGGTGCACCTAGCTTTTATAACCACCTTTTTCTTCCCTCTTTTTAAACTTGTGAAGTGCCATTTTGTTTGGTTTTCACCTCAGTATTATACATGCTAAAGTACTGCCTTGCCCAACTTGTTCACAATCTTTTTTTTTTTTTTTTAACTTCTTTTTATTGGTTTTACAACATAACCCCCTTTCTTCCCTCTTCCCTCTTCCTCCCCCCTCCCTCTCCCCAAAGGCAGCCGCAGTATGTTTATGGTCCGATGCCTCCTCGGGCCTGGCTCAAACAGATGTCGAGTTTATAGTGGGGGGCCGGTCTCTTGGCGACCTCCCTTCTTTCCCTGGGAGTTTCCTCTGCTTTCTTCCATGTGTGTATTCGCTGGCCTTTCCAGGTAGGATTGCATTGTTCAGTGTGTGCGTTGGTCCCGATCCCGTCTCCTTCTTCCCATTTCTTCCCTTTCTCTAAGTTATGTGGTGCCCCTTCGGCGTGGGCGGGCCAATTTCTTAATTTCCTGAGTCGCTTGGGTCGTCCGTGTCATCCCTGCTTCTGCTGCCAAACAGGTCTTGCACCAGAGAGTTCCATGCTAGTAGTCTGGTCCCACTGTTGCTCTCCCCCTTTTGCGTGGCTCTCGCCCAGACTGCTGTCTCTGCTATTGCCCATTTTTGTAGGTCGGCCCACCAGCCCTCCCTCGAGGGGCCTTCGCTCTTGTTCCATGCCATCGCTATGCGGCGTTTCGCTAATATTGTCATTAAGTCTTTCATTTTTGCCACATGTGACATCTGCCGGTGCCCCCTTGGGAACAGGCCCAATAAATATGTTGCTGGCGATCATGCTGGCATATGTATATCTGCTGTCAGCGCCTTTTCTTTCACCATATTCCAGAAGTCTGTTATCTGCGGGCATGACCAGAACATGTGCACCATGTCGGCTTGTTCGTCTCCGCAGCGCGGGCAGCACCGGGTCTGTCCGTCTCCCATCCTCGACAGTCTCTTGGGAGTTAGGTATGCTCTATGCACTATGTAGATTTGCAGTTGTCTAAACCTGGCGTTCCTGGACACCTTTTTTGTGTACGTGAGGACTTTGTTCCATTCCTCATCTTCGAAGGGTTGTTGTAGTTCTTCCTCCCATTTCGTTCGTGCTTTTAATGTCTTTTTGTTGGTGTATCCCAGTAGTTGCTCGTAGAGTCTGGACACATTGTACCATGCATCTAGTTCTCCTTCGGTGTCCTCAGGCTCCGGCATGGTGTTCCACCTCTCCTTTATTGTCCGAACTAGGCTATTGTACAGGATGAATTGGCCCCTGTGTACATCTTGTTCATCCATCAGGGTCTGGAATTCAACCCATTGTCCGTCACGCCACAGGTCCCCTACTTGTGCTACTCCTTTGTCTTCCCATTGTGCTCTATACGTGGCCAGGCTGGCCACTCGGGTGTCTACCAGCCCCGCCAGTGGGATATGTCTTGAGCAGGGGTCTCGTATGCCTTGTGTCTTCCAGGCTCTTTTCCATAGTGTCCGGCCTAGTTGGGCTATATTGGGTAGGTCTTTGGCTTGGGCGGCTTTTATCCATAGTAGTTCTCTCAGGTGGTATCTCCGGAGTGTTGGTCCCATAAGTATTGTGTCTATCGAGGTCTCTTCACCCAGCCATCTCACCACAAATTGGAGTTGTGCTGCCAAGTAGTAGTATTCAAAATCTGGGAGTTTAATGCCCCCCCATTCGTAGCTTCTTTGTAGTGTGTCTAGTGCCACCTTGTTTCTCCCCCCTCCCCACAGGAAGGTTCTCGCCATGGTGTGTAGGTGTTTGAAGAAGGACCTTGGTATGTTATATGGGATGTTTGTAAAGTAATATAAGAGTCGGGGTAGGACCGTCATTTTTAGCAGTGCCGCCTGGCCTATCATGCCCAACGGCAACGTCTGCCAGAATTTCATGGCGTTTTCGATTTTGTCTAGGGCTACTTGTGTGTTACCTGCATGTGTTTCTATGGTGTCGTGGTAAATGTCCACTCCCAGGTATTTGAAGGTGTTCGGGGCCCATGTGATACCCAAGTGCGGCAATTGATCCGTCGGTATTGCGCGTAGGCCTGCCAGGGGAAACAGTAAGGATTTTTCCCTGTTGACCACTATTCCGGACAGCCTACCAAACGCGCGCAGCGCCTCCAGCAAGTCCTGCAGGTGGGTGCGTGGATTCTGTATGTAGAGGAGTATATCGTCTGCGTATATGGATATCTGGTGTATTTCCCCATCTATCTCTATGCCCATTTCTTTGTAGTGCATTCTTAGGAATACTGCGAACGGCTCCAGGGCCAGAATATATAACATTGGGGACAGGGGGCATCCCTGTTTTGTGCCTCGCTCTATGCTCCATTCCCTAGAAACTTGTCTACCCGTCTTGACTCTTGCTCTCGGGTCCTTGTATAGTAGTTCTATCCATCGTGTAAACCCTCGTCCGATCCCGTAATGGGTGAGTGTTCCCAGGAGCCAGTCCCATCCCACTGAGTCGAATGCTTTAATTGCATCTAGTGAGGCTACGGCACACTCCCCTCCCTCTTGGTTCGTTTTTTCTATAACATAATGGAGTCTGCGTAGGTTCCAGGACGTGTTTCGTTCTGGCACGTACCCTGTCTGGTCTGTGTGGATCAGGGTGGGTAGCACTCTTTTAAGGCGGTTAGCTAATGCCGCCGTCAGGATCTTGGAGTCCTGGTTTATTAGGGAGATCGGTCTGTAGGAGCCGCATTCGAGGGGCGGCTTACCTGGTTTAAGGATCGGGATTATTATAGATTCTGACATGCTATTCGGGAGTCTTCCTTTCTCATATGCTTCTTCTAGTGTTTCTAGCAGTCTCGGGGCTATGTCGTTTTTGTATTGTTTATAAAATTCCCCCGGGAGCCCATCTGGCCCCGGAGATTTCCCTGTCGGCAGCTGGGCGATCACGTCTGTTAGTTCCTCTACAGTGAGAGGGGCGTCTAACATTTGGGCCTGTTCCTCCGTCAATTGTGGGAGTCTGATTTCCGCGAGGGCTTCCTCTAGGTCCCCTTCTTCCGCCTCCCGGACCCTGGAGTATAAGTCCTCGTAAAATTGCGAGAACACCTCGTTTATTCCCTCTTGGGATCTAATCACCTCTCCCTGTCTATTTTGAATTTCATTAATCGGCTCCCGCCTAGTTTCCTGTTTGGTTAGCCAGGCCAGGAGCCTGCCAGGCTTGTCCCCCTCAGCATGTAGTTTCTGTATATATTTCCCATAGTCGAGCCGCCCTAATCTTTCCCAGGTCTCCGCACACTGTTGTCGCAGGGTGGTGAGGTTCTCTCGTTCCGCCCCTTTCTGCCCCGCTTGTCCTTCGGCCTTCTCGATTTTCTTTTCTAGCTCATCTAGTTGTGCTAGGGTTTCTCGCCTGAGACCTCCCATTTTCCCCATCGCCTCACCTCTGACTACCACCTTAAAGGCCTCCCAGACCGTTCCTGTGCTTTCCACACTACCCACATTATGTTCGAAATAGTCTTCTATTACGTTTTGGATGTGTTCCTGGAAGCCTACGTCCGATAATGCCTCTGCCCTTAATCTCCACGTGGGTATAGGGGCTCTCCTGTGTGTGTGCGCCCATGTGATTCTCAGGGGGGCGTGGTCAGATAGGGTTCGCGCGTGTATGTGTGCCTCAGTAAATTCCCCTAGTGTCTCCTTGCCCGTAAACAGGTAGTCTATCCGTGTGAATGTCCCATGTGGGGCACTATAATGCGTGTATCCCCTCTCTTCCCCATGTACCTTCCTCCAGATGTCTTCGAGGTCGAGTTGGTCTAGTGTCTGTCGTAGTGCTCTCGCTGGTGGCGCCGCTCTCTTGTACTTATTGTCCGACCTGTCCAGCCGGGGGTCCAATGTACAATTGTGATCGCCTGCCCAGATCACCGTTGCATTCCTGTACGGGGCCAGCCAGGACGGAAGCGTCCTGAAGAAGGCCGTGGCGTCATGGTTGGGAGCATAGGTGTTCACCAGGCATATCTCCCGATTTTCTAGCATCCCGTGGACTACCAGGATTCTGCCTTCCACGTCTTTTTCCTGGTTGATGAGCTGGAATGGGACGCCCGGGGCGACCCAGGTTATTACTCCCCTTGCGTAATTAGAATATGTTGCACTATACATCTGACCTCCCCATTTTTTCTTTATTTTAGCTTGTTTTTCGGCCGTCAGGTGCGTTTCCTGCAACAGTGCAATGTGGGTCCTCGTTTTGTTCAACCAGGTATAAATTCTCAGCCTCTTGACATATGCATTCATCCCTCTGACGTTCCACGTGACAATCCTCAGGTCATCTCGGTCCTTGTGGGGATTAGCGCTCGCGGTCTGTTTTTCCCCATGGGCCCGCTCAGTGTCTTATTCTCTTGGTTTGCTCTTGTCGGGGATTTGTGTCCCTTTCTCTGGCTGTTGAGTTTTGAATCGTCTATTCGTCCGCTTTCTCGGGTTGGTTCTCTTGCTGTTGGCTGCACTCTGTTGTGGACGGTCTCACCTTGTGCTTTCCACCAGCTCTTTGTTTGTGGGTGCTGCTCCCTGAATTTGCTTTTCATGCCGATTCTTTGTGTGTGACAACTGTTGTTTCCTTTTCTGCTCTTCTTCTTTCCTTGCGGGCTTAGCCTTAACTTTCGAACTATTATAACTATTAACCTAAATAACATCAACAAACGCCCAGCCTCCCTTTGTAAGTCTCTTTACTGTAGGCTTTTCAACTTGGAGGCTGTCGGTTTCCCCATTTCGTTATTTCCCGGTAGGGTGTCTCTACCGCCTTGTTCCCGTAGTGTTGGATTCGCATGTCGTGCTCAGTTCTAGTCCCTGTTTTGCCGGGGGGGGTTTCTGTTTCGCTCATTTCTCTCTGCCAACTGCGGAATCCCTCGTTGGTCCATCCACTCCTGGGCGTCGGTCGTTGTCTCGAAGATCTGTGTCTTTCCGTCATGCAGTATTTTTAGTTTGGCTGGGTACAGCAGCATGAATTTCACCCCTGCCGCTCGAAGGCGCTCTTTGGTCTGCCAGAACTGGGCTCTCTGTCTTTGTACGAGAACCGTATAGTCTGGATATATTGTTATCCTGGCCCCGTTTCTTGTTATGTTCCCTCCTTCTCTTGAGAAAGTCAGGATTTTTTCCCTGTCCTTGAAGTTCATGATTTTTGCTATCATTGGTCTTGGTGGTGCTCCTGGGCGCGGTTTCTTAGTTAGCGCCCGGTGTGCCCTCTCTACTACGAAGCCTTGGGACAGGGTCTCAGCTCCCACTTCTTGGATCAGGAGGTTCTCTATGTAGTTCGTGGGGTCTCTACCTTCCTCCCCCTCTGGCAGCCCCACTATGCGTACGTTGTTGCGCCGGGCCCTGCCTTCTGCGTCTTCAGCTCTGCGTTCTAGTATATTGATTCTCTCCAGTGCCTCCGACATTTGTGTTCGCGAGGTGGTTACTTCCACTGAGTTGCTCTGTACTTGTTGTTCTACTGTTGTCATCCTCTCCGCCAGGTTCCTCGTATCTTGTCTGAGGAGTCCTACATCCACCATCACTGCGTCCAGCTTGCCTTCTATCGACGTCTTTAACGCCCCTATGGCTTCTAATATGCTGCCTTCCACTTGCCTGATCTCTCCTTGCGTGGCGTATGGCTCCGGCGTAGCTTTCTCCCCTGCCTCCGGTTGCTGGTCATCACTTTTGCGGGCAAATGTCTCCATGACTGTTTGTCTTCCTCTGCCGCTTTTTGGCTTGTCTGGCATGCTGGTACCTGCTACTCTTGGCCTGCAGTTGGGTCCTGCTTGGTCGGGGTCTGTTTGCGCTTCGGTGAGTTCTTACACGGTCCTCGCACTCACTTTCGCACTTTCCTGCGTGTGTTGGCTTTTAGTGAGCGTCTTCCTTCTGTTTCTTTTCCCCCGTTGTCCGTTTGCCGTGTCTCTCTGTAGTGTTCTCTTCCCGCACGCCTGTGGGTACTTGCAGTCTGTGTTGAGCGTGGGGCGGCTCTTCCCCTAGTCTCTGCCTTTGTTCTGGTGTTGTGGCGGGGGGTCCGTCGTGTCGGATGGATTTGTGGCTCGTAGTTACTGTTGAGGTACTGCCCCGTGAGTTATGTTCTCTCACCCGCTTATTAGTGGTCTTTGGGGCAGCCGATTGGGCCGGGGTCTGGGTCTGTGTGTATTTCTTTTGCACACCTCGTTATGTCGGTGGCTACCTCTCTCCTCTGTGCTGTCCCTGTTGGGCCTCGGCTCCCCTCGCAGGCTCCGCAGTCTGTCTCTTGTTTCCCCGGTCTTCGTTCTGATGACTCGGCGCTGCCTCACCTCTCAGGATCTCTCGCTGCTCTGCCGGGTCTCCGCTGCTGCTGCTCACCTCCGCGTCGGCAGGGGAGGGCTCTTCTTCGGTCCGATCTGTGGGCCGCCTCCCATTCATGGGTCGCGACGTTTTTACCTTCTCCAGTTCGGTGCCACGCGATTTCTTGCAGTGCTCGGGCTCCTCCTTCGCCTGCTGCCGTCGGTACCTTGACCTTCCGCCGCTCGGGGTGGTGCTCCGGTCCTGCTCGGGCCGGGTGTTGGTCTGCTGTCTCCCTCGGCTCCGCTCTGTACCGGCAGGGAAGGGCTCTTTTTCGGTCTGGTCTGTAGACCGCCTCTCGTCCTCCGCTGCCTCACCTCTTGGGATCTCTCGTTGCTCTGCTGGGTCTCCGCTGCTGCAGTTCACCTCCACGTCTGCAGGGAAGGGCTCTTCTTCGGTCCGGTCTGTGGGCCGTCTTACGTTCTCCACTGCCTCGCCTCTCGGGTTCCCTCGTCGCTCTGCTGGGTCTCCGCTGCTGCTGCACACCTCCGCGTTGGCAGGGGAGGGCTCTTCTTCGGTCCGGTCTGTGGGCCGCCTCCCGTTCTTCACTACCTCGCCCCTCGGGCTCACCTCCGCGTCGGCAGGGAAGGGCTCTTCTTCGGTCCGGTCTGTGGGCTGCCTCACGTTCTCCACTGCCTCGCCTCTCGGGATCCCTCGTTGCTCTGCTGGGTCTCCGTTGCTGTTGCTCACCTCCACGTCGGCAGGGAAGGGCTCTCCTTCGGTCCGATCTGTGGGCCGCCTCCTGTTCTTGAGCCACGCTGTCTTTACCTTCTCCGGTTCGGTACCGCGTTGCTGCGTGCAATGTTGTCTCGGGTTCTTCCTCCACCTGCTGCGGTTGGTGCCTCGTGTTTCCGCCGCTCTGGTGGTACTCCGGTCCTGCCTGGGCTGGATGTTGGCCGGCTATCTCACCCGGCACCGCTCTTCTCCTTCGGTCCTTCTTCGTGTGTTGGGACGCAGGTCGCTATTTCAGCGTTGTGCGCCCGCCATTTTGTTGGTGGTGCCGCGCGTCTCTCCCTCTTCCCGTTTTCACTCTTCCGACCTCCGTTTTTTCTCGGGTCTTCTCCCGTGTGTGCCTTGGGTCTTCCGATGCCTTTTCCTGGCGTTTGTTCGGTATTCTACACTTTATTTTGGCCTTTCTCAGGATCGTTAGTCGGATCTAGTGGGAGCCTCTCGGAGTCTGCTCACGCTTGCATGGCCGCCAAGCCACGCCCCCAACTTGTTCACAATCTTATTGGGAAGTGTTGCTGGTGTGTTTAAGAGTATATTCCTGTATAACTTGGCCTTTCCCTCCCTTTTGAGAAATTGTTAGAGTGCCATTTCTGCTTGGTTTTCACTGTGCCGTGTTGCTCAGTTTTCACTCTTGCTCAAACTTGTCTACAATTTAAATAGGGAGTTGTGTATACTTTTCTTGACTGATTTAACTTGCTTTTATAATAGTGATTTGTGTGTGAACATCAGAGTGTGTAAGATAAATATATATATTCTTTTTGATACAAAGCTTTGGTCAGTGTTTCCTTGTTCCATAGTATTGTAGTCCTAATGTGTAACCCTGAATAGCACTCATCTCCCCTCTTGAGATAAGTCTGACTGCTTAGCCACAGCTACCAACTAAATCTTTGTGATACAGACCGATACCAAAGGGGATTTATTGCATATACCGGTAGTCTTAATCTTCTGTAGTGCTCCCTAAGGGAACTGCACAGGATTCTGCCCAACACTGGGATTCACAATAAACTATCAGAAGTCTTGTGTAGTGCCATCTCAGAACGCGCTATTCCTGGGTGCCCGCCCCAACACATTCTTGTCTAGCGACTCCTTCGGAAGAGAGATTGAAGGCCATCCTGGGAAAGGGCCAACGGCTGTTGAGAGCTTCTGTTGCAACAGTCCGGTCCATCCTGGGGATAATATCCTCCTGCATCCATCTAGTTCCCTTTTGCAGACTGCAGATGACACCCTTTCAGGATTTTCTGGATGCCAGACTCCAGCACATGGAACGACTAGATCACCCTCAATCTGGCATTGCGTCAGGCGCTGCAATTGTGGTCAGTGCGCCCGCATCTCTTGCAGGGCGCTCCTTTTCAGATCCCAGTGTATCAGGCGACAGTCATGACCGACGCCTCTCTGGAGGGCTGGGGCACCCACATAGGAAATGATCACACCAGAGGCCTCTGGCTCCCAGAAGAGAAGGCGTTGCACATCAACGTCCTGTAACTGCAGGCATTTTTCTGGGTCCTCAAGTCTTTTCAACCTCAGCTCCAGGGGAAGGTGGAGTGGGTCTTCACAGACAACACCACCACTGTTTTACATCAGGAAACAGGGCAGGAGGCGCCCACGCTCTCTCTAAAGGCGCAGAATCTGTGACACTGAGCTATTGCGCAACGGATGCTTCTCGTCACATTTCACCTGGCAGGCGTTCAGAACCCCATTGCAGACTTTCTCAGCAGGGAGCTGTGGTCCTTCCACGAATGGGAGCTCCAGCAAGCGCAAGTGTCTTGTCTCTTCAATGAGTGGGGTCTCCCTCAAATAGACCTGTTTGCGACAGCTACCAATGCCAAGTGTCATAAGTTTGCCAGCAGATATCTTCAGCCAAGGGGTCTGGGGACGCCTTCTCATTCCCTTGGGAGGGCCTCTACTGTATGCTCTCCCTCTGATTCCTCTGTTGCTATGAGTGATCAACACACTCAGGCGTTGCTACTGCAAGGTGAGCCTTGCTCAAGCAGATCTGGTATTCTGACAGTCTCTATCTTTCTGTGGTTCCGGCCATCTAACTGCCTCCAATTACAGACCTGCTGTCCAGAGAAGGAGTGTCAATCCTCATGGCCTGGCTCCTGCAGCCCTAGAGTCTGGACACTATTCACTGCCTTTGGAGTGCAGAAAGATTCAAACCAGGGCCCCTCTACACTTGCATGCTACAAGCACAAGTGGAATTTATTTGCAATGTGGTTCCCATCACAGACGATTTCTCTGCTACCCATGGTGGCTCTGTAGCTTCTCCCGTACAATCTCTTGCTGAACAAAACTTGCCTTGCTCATGTGTCTATCAAAGTCCATATCCTGGTATATCTGGGCTCCAGGCAAGCTCTCCCTGTGGTTGCACAGGCTTGTTAAGGAGTTCCTAAAGGGCCTCTTCAGAACATTTCCTATGGTGAGGGCTTCTGCCCCTGCATGGGAGCTAAATGTGGTACTGTCGAAGTGATGGGGCCTCTGTTTGAGCCTATGCATCGGGCCTCCCTGAAGTTTCTGTCATGGACGACCTCCTTCTTGGTGGTGATCACCTTGGCCAGACGGGTGGGGGAGATGCAGACTCTCTCCTGTAAGCCTCCGTATTTGTCAGTTGAGTCGAGTGTGAGGCTAAGTGTTCTGATATGATATGATATATGGCATTTGTAACGCGCCTATACACAAGTGTTGACTGGTACCCCCTTCTGCCATTTTGTTGCATTGCTTGGACAGCTGATTTCATCGGAGCACTTTGCAAGTAATACTTGCTCTGGGATCATTGCTCTTGGCCTGGAGGCTATCCATCGAGCTGCAGTCTGTTTATTGTGCCTGCCTCCAAGGAAAATACCGGCTAGCACCTCCTACATAAGCCCACCTCGAGCACGTCAGCGCGCGTGTCGAGTGTGAGGCTGAGTGTCTTGTGGCGTGTGCCGTGTGGAGTGAGGGCTCCTTCCTTTCCTATGTGGATTGTTTTCCATTTATTCTAGGTAAGAGATTTTACTATTCATTTCTGCCCTGCATTCTATGTTAAATCATGACTCGCAAAGCTTCATTATGTAGCGCTGCTACTAAAAATAAATTCTCTACAAAGATCTGCACCAAGTAGGGCTCGACTACTAATTCATTGCACAGTCCTTTATTGCAATCAGAAATCACAGCTTTTTTGGATTCCAAGCCTTCAATTGAGACTCGACATTCTTCTGTAATAGCAAATGACTCATTAGATCAGTCCTTATCACAAGCTATTCACAACAACAATTCCTTGTTGAAACTAATTGTTAATTTGAAACGTACTTCCCTGGGAGGTGAACAGAACTTACTTGACCAAAATATCCTGGACAATATCATTGACATTAATTTGTCTGATTCTCCTGACATAGCCGCTTTCGCATTCCTCTCAGAATCAGTAACTACCTATTTGTCAAGTAGTGCCAGTGATGGATCCACTTTAAATGGCACTACTTTCATGCACTGGAGCTAACTACAAAATAACATCAATGCTTTGGCAATTAAAATTGATGCAGTCTTCTTACCTAGTTACTCTGGTGGAGGAGCAACTCACCATAAAAGCCCTTCAGCTACAAGTGCTCGAAATTGTCTTGGCACTTGCTAAAAAAGTACCAGATAAAAGCGAGCAGCACACAAGTACTAAGGAGTTGGAATAAACCCACAGAGACATTGTACGTTGTCCCTGTAGTTGTGCCAATAAGCAGTCTGAAGAAAAGAACTTGATGCAACTCCCAGAAAGGAGTAAAAAAGCAATCTCTGTGGGGTGGGACTTCGAGGAAATACACATTCCTCCCCCTACTGAGCTAAAAAATGCTTTAAAGAACAAGCAGCATATCCGGGATTTACAATCTCCTTTTGATTGCTTTAAACCCGCTGATACTACAGCGAAGGTAAAACAAAGAGGAGCTCTCTCTTTCATCAGCTTCCTTATGTGGACATAGTTCAATTCTCTGACATATTAAAAATCTTACTACCCAAGTGGAACAGTTCTGCTAACTGGGCATTGGTGGAATTCGCCACTCCCCTTATGGTGGCTTTGTTGAAAACCCATACAGACCTTTTCACTCATCTGGGCTACACATTGATTGCATGCATAAAGGTTAAAAGAAGTACTACAACCGTCAAGGAACTTGAGCCACAGATGGCTAGCCACTCGGGGTCGCAAACCTCTGAACGTGATGCGCTTCGGCACTTCAAACTCAAAGCACCAGAGCAAAAGAATGTGATTCCGATATTGAATATTGGATGACGTTGTGCCCACAAAATGGTGCAAACTGACCAATTGCCTCTTCACATTGTTTACAGTGGTTATCTTGGAACACAAAGGCATTCCGCTCTTTTTTGGCGCATTTAGAGAGCCAAAAATTGATAGAGGTCGCAGACGTTTTCATTTTACAGGAAACTTGGCACATCAAATCGATTATGATTGATGGTTTTCAAATGTTAATACAAAATGCTATTAAAACAAAAGGACAAGCAAGTGGTGGCTTGGCTATCGGTGCTTAAGCACATTTAAATTTGTTGTCAGTGCCATTTCTGACAAACTCTCCTTATGTGTTAATGGGAGTTTTACAATACTTTTCATCCAATTTTGTAGAAAGGTTAATTATAAATATATGATCCCCCGAGTGGTTCACAGACAAGAACTATCCAGGGTATCGTGTTTCAATCTATATCTCATTGGCTTGAAAGATCACCCACCGGCCACGTTTTGATAGCGGGAGATTTGAATAAAAGGGAGCTGCATTTAGCAGTAGTGACAGGATCTTGGAGAGCTAATTATTGGCTTAAACTAATTGATCACTTTGAACTAAAATTCCTTAAATTCTCGTCCACTAATGCTCTCACATCCACTTTACTTGGTCGAATGGCATAGTTAAATCCCATATCGACTATGTATTAGCAAGCTTCATTTTAACTCCTTGTTGTAGCCATATTAAAATCACTCATAATAAACTGAGTGATCACAGGGTCTTGGTTTAGTATGTTGAAATGTAAAATGCTTCCCCGCCAACTATAAGAAAACTCATACTGGAACCTAACTATCTGGGAAACCACCTCCTTTGGTCATCTGATAATATTAAATATATAAATGGGATATTGAATCAAGATTTACCTAGTTTGACTGATGTAGTAGCCGCAGTCGATTGGATTGGGAAAAATGATGATTGCCAAAACTCAGCCACTGCCAAAAAAGAAGTGACCAATTAAAAATAATAACACTACTAATAGTTTGCCCCTTTTGACTATATCCTCGATGAGAAAAGGGTTATATAGCAAGGAGCGTGCAGCTGTCGGATCCAATTGTAATTTAGATCTTCAGGAAAGATAAAACGTTCTCCAAAAAGTGTCAACCAAAAATAAAAAACTGTCTAAAACAGCATAAGCACTCCATCAGAGGTACAAATTGGCAGAGGCTGTTTCGTTGTTTAACATCACACAATGTAAGTACATTTTGGCAGCAGCACAATTATTTTTGTAAGTCTTTTTCCCTGCACGAGCGGAATGCTGTATCCCAGGAGGTATGGTTAAATCATAATCAGGATTTATATTACATTTTACCTAAATTGTTTTCTGATTCCACACTTGATGATTATAGAGCCCTACTGGCCACAACACCTATGCCTCAGTGTCTCTCTATCTTGGATATCGAAGAAGATAATTTAGTGAGAATAATTTGTAAATACAAAGCATCACGGGCCTGTGGCCCTGATGGAATTCCTAATGTAGTCTTCAAAGAATATCCGGCTTAGTGGACGAAGGTACTGAAAGTATTTTTCCTTCACATTGTTCAGACCGGTATCATCCCTGAAAGCTGGCAAAGAGATATATTGGTCCCTATTTTCAAAAAAAGTAACAGACTAGAGCCAACAAACAAACGCCTTTTGGCAATGATGGACTCTAGTCAAAAGCTCTTTGCCAACATATTACTCGAAAAATGTACCTTTTGGTTAGAAGACAAAAACATCTTAAGCATCTTCCAAACAGGTTTTAGGAAAACATTTAATACTGCAACCAATATTGCAACACTTCAATTTCTTGTTTCTGCTTGTGCCAACAGGATGGATCGTTCCTTGTTATGTGGATTTTACCAAGGCTTTCGACCTGGTCTCTCGACCCAAGCTTTGGGATAAATTGAAAATATGGAGAATTGACACAATACTACTGTATTTTATACAGACTTTATATTCTAACACCTCAATAGCCATACGGCTCAGCTCCAAAGGAACTTATTCCAAATATTCTCAAACTAACCGGGGGTTGAAGTGTGTGTGTTCGGCCCCATTCTTTTTAATGCTTATGCAGGAGATATGGAACCCTTCCTGCATCTTGCACAAAATTTTCCACCAACGATAAATGGTATTAAGATCTCCAGCATGTCTTATGCTGACGATATCCTTTTCGATCAGACCCATATCAGTCTACAGCAAACAATTACTGCGCTCGCTGTTTACGCAAAGGAAAATGATATGATTATCAATAAAACAAAGTCTAGAATGACGAGCCTTAGTAGTATCCACACAGTTACAGAAAAATGTAAATGGCATGTGGATAATTCTGTTTTGGAACATGCACAGGAATTCTTATATTTGGGCTTTCCTGTAAAAAAAACTGTTTTCCTCCCCTTCTTACTATGAGGCATTTGTTTCTGCGAAAACGTGGAAAAGATGGCTCTCTATTAAGAATTATATTGAACATTGGGGGTTTAGGACATCAGGGGCTTTATTGAGATTTACAAAGTAAGCATTATCCCATCAATTCTATATGCATTAGAAGTGTTGTTACTAGCACAGGTTAATTGGCTAGGGAAATTCGAGGCTAAATTACTACGCTCTATTATTAATCTCCCTAAGGCCGTACCAGTTGACGCATTGAGGCTTGAATATGGTTTAACATCTTTATACTCATTATGGTGTTTTGGAAGAGTCTTGCTATGTCCTAAGTTGCGCAAATTAGTTAGATCGTAGCTCTAATGCTCTGTTACAACTCTTAGGTGAAAGGATGTACCCAGATTCTCACAATTCATTCATAGAAGATTTACTTATTTTAACTAAGAATTACCTGTCTAACTTGGGCATGGCACTAATCTTTGACATTAGTCCCGACTATGAAAGATTAATCAAACTTAAAACCCATCAGTGGGACTTGGCATCTAATATCGAAAAACGTTATAATTACAAAGAGTACAAACAATATTCGTAACAGAGTTTTAAGGGGAGCAGCCCGCAGTTATTTAACAAAATGCTGCAGTATAGAGCTAAAGCGTTTCATCATATATCTTTGTTTCAATATCCTTCCAACTAAAGAATATATTAGCTTGTGGAAAAGCCTTGGGTTGCAAGATGCTTCTTGTAGACACTGCAGAATAGAGGCTGAGGTTTGTCGGCATGTGCTTCCCTCTTGCACAGCCTTGAAGGCCTTTTACATCAGGGGTTATGGAGGTTTTGTAAGTAGTATAGACAACATATGTGAGGACCAATTTTGGTCAACACTGTTGGGTGCCCAAGCAGTTGTGATTAATGCTGCTGCTCTTGCGATTTGGCATATTGCGATAAGAGAAGCAAAGCTTTGTTAATGCATTTATTTTTTATCATTGTGTATCTATGATGATGTCATTTTATATGTTTGTATATTTTGTTTTCCCTTGATTTTTCTGTTTTAAATTGTTTGATTGTTAAAGACAGTAAGAATTAAGCTCTCTTTTTTCAAATTCTATTTTTGATATATTGTAATATGCTTAAAGTTTTTGAAATTTAACTAAATGCACAATAACAGATAAAAAATGTGTCCTTCAACTGTGCTAAGATGGTTCTGCAAACTCATCCTTCCTTCTCGCCTAAGGTTCCGTTGTACTTTCATCTAAACGAGCCTTTGGTTCTTCCAGTTTTCTTTCCGAATTCTCCTTTGCCTGCTGAGGTCATTGCATTTGCTGGACTTTGTGCGTGCCGTGAAGTTCTATGTTGCACGCACAAAGGACCTTCGAAAGACCTCTCAACTTTTTGTCAATTTTGGACCTGTGGGACATGGGAAGGCCCTGCCCAAGGCTTCCACCCCTGGGTGGCTCTCTGGTTGTATCATGCACTGCCATTGTCTGGCCAACAGACAAGCTTCTAGGCTGGCTGAGAGCCCATTGCACCAGAGCCATCGCAGCGGCTGCAGTGTTTCTCTGTTGTTCCCCGGCTCGACATCTGCAGGGCTACTACTTGGAGGTCTACCCACACCGTCACAAGATTCCCAGGCAGAGTCCCTGGTCGGCAAAGCAGTGCTATGCAACCTGTTTGTGTGAGGTGAGTCTGTTCCAGGGGTAAATTGTGAGGGGTCAGCAATGTGAGGTGGACAACTATTGGATGATTGTTCAAAATATGCAATTTTATTAAATTATGAAGGTTATTAAATATCTCGCTATCAGAACTCTGGCCAGGATTTCCCTGCCCATCAAATCTAAAGGGAACCACTCTAACATAGGATGTCTGGCCCTCACACTTAAACATCAAATACACAAAGAAAATATATGGCAATTTAAATACCACAAACAATGATATTCACATTTTCTTGTTAACATATTGGTAACCTGGGTGAGCTCCCCTTCCCCAGGGTTCAATGTCAACTCAGCTCCAATGTTCACCAAAAAAAAGACACAAGGAAATCCTTGTATACAACAGTCTCAATTTAGTTCTTGATGTCTTCAATGTCAAAGTAAATGTTTGTTAACCAAAGTTCCAATTACAGAAAAGCTTCTCCACTTGGTGATAAGACTTTCCACTTTACCGAAATAGCATCAATCTCATTCCCAACCATGATGATTTGCCACAACTTCCAGTTGTCCAGGAAGAATTACCACAGTTCAAAGGAAATACAACTTCTGTAAATGTTGATGAAACGCAGTTCTTGGTTAACGCTTAGTATGTCTTTCTATACAAGATTAGGAGTCACAGTAGGTGACTTTTTCAGGATGACTTCAAAGCACTTCACAGAACTTCTACTTCCACTTCAACAACGTCAACTTCTACAAGAGTTTACCATGAGGGCCTACTCCCTTTGCCTCATAGTATTCCACATTAATTTGTGCTACTGAAGTCTCAAATCTACTGACAACCAAATAAACCACCGCAGCTTCAGTACTTTATGACTTCAAACAGGTTTTGGTTATGACAAGATTCACTTTCGGCTATTCCTAACACCTTTTCAGAGGGGCAGCCTCTTTGCCTTTCTTGTCTGCGTGCAACAATGCACCACCTCAACTTCAGTATTTTGTAATGTGAAACAGTTTTCAGGTAGAACAAGATTCACGTTTGGTCACTTGAATACCTTCAAGTAGGCAAGACACTCTTCCTCTGAACCTTCCTCTTCAGAGAGACAGCCTGTTTGCCTTTCTTGTCTGCCTGCCACAACAACCCAGAATTGCATTTGGGACACACTTCTCTCCCTCTTGATATTTTTTTTGATATTTTATTTATATCGCGCTTGTACACAAGTGTTTCAGAGCGTGTGTTTCAGAGAGCTTCTATGGTCTTTGGCAATTTAGGTTGTATCATCTTTAAAGAATGTCTATGTAGCAAGCTTCTCTTCCCCAACCTTGCCTTTATCCCTCTGCCTACTGCTAGCCATAATAAATACCCAGAAGCTTTGTTGCCACTCTCATGGCTTCAGGTAATGCTTGCACACTTGTATCTTAGGCAATCCTTAAATTATGTTTGTCTCACAGTAATGTTTAGACTGTTCTCTGGCTTTGGGAAAGGCTGGTTTCAGATTTAATTGGGAAAATACCTTGTTCACTCATGGCTTGGGCAATGCTTGCTCCCTCCAACTCCAAATAACAATGTTCAAACACTTGACATTCTCTTTGTTAGCAATTGTTGACTGCGTTGATAACGATTCATAGGTCCCTCTTCATCCTAGAATGGCAGTTAGGCACACACAACCATTTCTTCATGTGTTGTACAAGGTTTTAAGTTTAACAAATGCTTTTCATAGCATTTGCTTCTCACGCAAGTGAAAGTGAGAATACTTGATCACATGTGAGTGCTACAATTTAGGTGTTCCTTTGTTAAAAACTCAACGATCACTTCTGCTCATACCAACTGATTATTTAGCGGGACACTCTTGCTGGCTGTGCTCGCGCAAGGAATTAGAATGCATGGTTTAACTCACCGGCTTCTGTGTTCCTTTCTCCGTGTGCTGCACAACTTCTACAACTTCTGGCTTCACTTGGGATGCACACCCTTCCTTGCTGAAGGCATCCCTGGTCTGGCCACTCAGTTAAGGAGCCCCTTTCGCTCCTAAGACCCACAGATTCATGGCAGCTTCTCGCCACAGTCTCCGACATGCTTCCTGCTGCGCAAGCTCTGCAATTAGGCAGCCTTCCTGCACGCCTTCCGCTGCATAGCCTCTATACCTCAGAGATTGGGGCAACAGGGCCCTCACAGGACAAGCAGGTGAAATCTGCTGCATCAGAGTCCCGGTGTGCCTTTGGCTCTCCCACTTCTGCCTGGATTGCTAACACTGTGCCTTCTTCCTTGTACTTCCGCTACTTCTGCTTACGCTCCAGCCACAGTTTCAGCTCCTCCTAATTGCCTGCTACTGAGGGGGCCTTTTAAGCTTCTCAACTTCCCTTAGGTGTGAGATATCGGGCTTAATTGCCTGACTACTACTACAGCATGACTCTTCAGCCCTCTTCCTCTTCCCAGTACTTATGGGAGTATGGGACTTGAAGTCCTCAACAGCAAAGTCAGTTCTTTTTAGTAACTTCTTGGTTTTAAGGGTAGATTTATTTCCCCTAGAGTTATTTAAGGAGGGACCATTAGAATTCATTGTTACAGAGGAAGACAATTTATCTTGGGCAATATTTCTAAATTCCTTTACATTATACCTTTGGGAGTAAGGAGGATTTCTATCCTGAAGTACCTTAAATGGTCTTTCTGTTAAGGCATGTTCAGGTTTCATGGCATTTGTGCCAGAGCCACAGATCTTATATGTGGTTTAGATTCATCATACTTTTTATGCTGCGAGAGACCTAGCCACTACCTGTTTTGGCCACTCTAAAAGGTTGTACCTTTTAAAGTACAAATACCCGGTCTCATCCCACAGGATCTCCTCATCACCCTGGGCCGTGTCTCCTCCCAGGTGATCCTCATGCAGTACACCACCCCCAAGGTCAGGATCAGGAAGCATCTGCCTTTCCTTGAGCACCTGGGAGGTTTAGTGAGGGATCCGTCGGATTTATCACAGTGTATTGCTTCTGTGAGCCTTGCCATCTCCTGTGGTTGTGTATATGTACTGTTGTGTAATTGTATTCATGAGCATGTGAATCTATACAAGACCCCATACTTAGCTGTAACTCTTGTTCCCCAGCTTGGGTCTTGCATGGATTCACATGCAAACCCTCCCTTCTTCCACCCTCTGGCTCTTCATGGTTCATACTGCTCTTTATGTGCAGGACCAAATCTGAAGATGACCTATAAGTGATTTCAATCCGGCACTTCACCCAAGTCAATGCCTAGCGTGTAATGCACAACTGAAATCCTTATTTATTTGTGTCAAAGTTTTTATTCTGAACGATGTACCACTTATATCACGCCCCTCTCTTGGACTCACTTGGAACCCCCACCCCCCAGTCAAACTGAACGAGGAATCAGGCTGGTTTGCAAAGTTAAAATATTTATATATTCACAATATAATCACACTATTTTTAATGGGAATACAATGATCACCAATGGGGTGATGTCACACTAAGCAATCTCTTTAATCGCAAGGAGTAGTACTGATCAAAAACAATGCAGCAGAGAAATATTACTTTTGTGGCTGTGTATTCAAATCAAATAGCAATGTGGTTACTCTTTCCCCCTGCACGCCCCTCAACCCCCCAATATGCATTGTAGAGAGATAAGAGAGAGAACAGGTTTCGGGAATGCAGAATTCAAATACGATGTCAATCCCAATTTCCCCCCAGCAAACACAAGAGAGAAACAAAACTGATTGGCAAACTGTCAAAATGGTTTAAAGTTGTCTTTGAATGGAATGGGTAAAACACTAAATATGGACTAAATGACTGAAATTGTTCAAATTCTAATGGAAGCCGCTTTATATGGTTATGCCCTGCCACCTCACCTCAGACTCATCGAGTCACACCTAGCCTTTCGCAAGGCTATCAAAACCAGACTCTTTGTATGACTTCAACCTGTTTCTGCCTATATGCCTGCTAACCTGTAACTAAGAGCCTCCTGCACCCGAATGTAATCTTAAATCTGTGTATCCTCTGTAACAGCGCCTCGATGCCTCATGGGCTGCAAGTGCGCTTAACAAATGCAAATAAATAAAAAAAAAAGAAAAAAAAATATGGTTGCAGACAAACACTAGCAATGATTTGACACCAATAAACAATGTGCAAACTGAAATTTGAGGTCGGGTGCAATCAAAAGCTATTTTACACGTGTAATATTTTTCCAAAACGATGTTAGCTTCAGGCATAACATTTGAAGAAATGATGGACATTTTCGTGGAGGTTGTTTTTTTTTTAGATAGGCACAAGAATGGGAAAAACAGGGATGCGCTTTCAAAAGACAAACAGGATTTCTTTACACTAGGGTCAGACTATGAAGAAGCAAATATTACACGGGAGCACAGCCACTTGACCAGGACGCCTCTGAATCAAGTTTTTGCCTGCTGAGGCGCTTGCCTTCTTCAGATGAAATATATCAGCGCAAAGATATGTTTAACAATACTATTACAGAAGGAAGGTTGTAGGGATAAGATAAGGAGTTCAGGTAATTCAAAAATATTTCTAACAAGATCAGGTTCTAAATACAAGAGAGGATGAGTTTGAGATAGGGATTACTATGGACAGTAAATAGGCTAGTGACAGTCCTATACTATGGATACTCACTATATATGTTTGAACAGAACCATCAGGAATTCTGGTCAGTCAAGATTTCGGGACAGGAATTCTGCTGGGCACGCCGGACTGGACAGGGTCTACAATCAGCAAGGCGCTCTGGACACTGCACGACAGGACTGAACAAGATCGGCACAGGATTGGGTTTAATCTGCCCTGGTTATGCAGATAATTATTTGCAGGAAAGCAGTTACAGCACAGCCCGGCTGGTTCTTTGGTTTCCCCTTTAAGTTTGTGGGATTCTGGTTCTACAAGTTTAAGGCCTAGCTGAGGATGGTTCAGCTATAGAGTGGGCCTTTCTGCTTTGCCAAGTTTCTGGAGCAAGGAATATGGATGGATCTCCTTCAGGGTGCTTCGCCAGGATCATGATGATAGGTGAATCTCTGTGTGTCCTTCTAAGTCCTCAGCTGTCTCTTTTTATGCATTTGGTAAAGGGGTGTGTATGCTGGATTATTCTAAGCGTGCCCCTAGGCTGGCTATAGGCTAGAATGTCCCCTCTCCCTTGATTGGAGGAGACAACAGGGTGTCACCATGATGATGTGGTTTTATGAGTCGGAGAATCCTCCCCTTGGCTTTTGAACATGAAATCTACTTTTAGTATAATACATATTTACAATTTTGAAACTTTATAACAATAACATATCTAGATCACATATTTTGTGGAGCAAATGCTCTTCCAAGCCCCGTCATTGTAGGATTTTGTGTCAGCTTTTGACAGAATTCTACCCTTTTTGGCCGGAACACAATATTTAGTTTATCCAAAATGTTGTACAACTGTGCGCATTGCATATGAGCATAAGCGTGTGAAGTTTCATGCTTTTGACACAATTACATTTGGTATAAAACCACAATTTCTACAGTTCCTTCCCAGAACATAGCACAGAGTTCTGGCTCCTCTTAAAATGTGCAGCAAAACATTAGGTTCAGAAGTCCAGGGTTTGCATATTTTTTACAATTGTACACAGTAAATTATCAGTCTTTTTAGAAATATGCTTTTTGTCCATTGTGAATCAACAAAAGGTGTCTGTCCCCGCCTCCTTCTCCTTCTTGCAGCTCAGGAGAAATCTCCGCCCCCTTCCTTCTGGCAGAGGCCATTTACGACCCTTCCTGATTAGCATCTCCTTGCCTTGGAGGAAGTCCATTGTGCCCTTCCTACAGCAGCCCAATATCTCCTCCCCTTTTTTTCCAATATTATTTTTATTGTTTTTGGCATAACAAGCATTGCAAATATACAATTGTTATATGCTTTTCACACTTTTCATGGCACTTAAGAGAAGAAAACTGCAATTAACATGACTGAATCATAACAACTCATGGATTTTCTTCAAAAACCAAACGAATAATAACTGGAGGGGGGGGAGGGAGGAGGAAGGGAGCCATGTACAGAGTAGGAACGGAAGACTGCTTCATTCACAGTTGGCGTATTATGAAACTATCGGTATGCTCTGTGTGTGGGTTTAGGTTGGGTTCTTCTGGCAGGAGCCTCTGACCTAGGCAGCCATCAGCGACTCGGTTGTGAGCAGCAGACTTTCGCCCCCCCCACTATTTGTTATGTCCCTTTCTGTTCAGTCCTGGGTTTCCATCCATCGCAGCGCTGGGGGTTGTCTTGCCATACCGGGGAATTGCTGCACATAGTCTAGGAAGGGGGCCCAGGTACGTTCGAATTTAGACCTGTTGCAGAGTCCAATGGCAGTGACTTTCTCGGCTGCTACGATTTCCCAGCATTTAGACCACCACATTTGCGTAGACGGGCCCTCCGGATTCTTCCATAGTCTGGCGATGGAGATTTTGGCAGCTGTTAGGAGGTGAGAGCAGAGATCCGCCATACAGCCTGTTAAGGGGAATTGCCCATCTCCTGTCGCACCCAACAACACGATTCCCGGGTCCCAGGGGATGGTGAGCCCGCTGATTGTTTTGATTTGTTCCAGGATGTTCTTCCAGAATTGGGACGCTTTCGGGCAAGTCCAGAAAAGGTGGAACAGGGTTCCTCGATCTGGGCAGCCCCTCCAACACTGGGCCGGGATGGCTAAGTTGCACTAGTTTAGGATTTTGGGGGTGGGGTACCACCTATAGCAGACTTTGAACGCCCCTTCTTTATTCGTCACGCATTTTGAGCTTTTTTGTGCTCGGGTCCAGATGTGGTACCATTCCTCCAGCTCGATCGTTCTTCCAATGTCTTTTTTCCCCATTTTAGCATATACGGCTCTTTTTTTGTGGGGTCTGTTCTGTCCAGGATTTTGTACAACGTGGAGATTTTCCCTCTCGGCGGGTTAGCGGTGAGGGTGTGTTCTAATGCCGTTAACTCTCTGCTGCCAGGTTTCTTGACTTGCTCATTCGACAGCCAATACCTCAGTTGCGTGCATCGAAACCTTTCGGTCTCCAGGATCTTAAATTCAGTTTTGCACTCCTCGAAATCTAGTGGGCGGCCGTTCTCAAAGAAGTTTGCCATGGTCTCTAAGCCCCCGGCTCTCCATTTCGCAAACTGTTCTGGTGCGGTCCCCCGGGAGAAGCCCAGATTGTCCCAGATTGGCGTAAGGGGCCCCATCGTACTTCTGCATTTCTCTAGACGGGGTGCCTTCCTCCAGCTAGCCACTGTGTTCCTTGTTGATGGTAGAGGGCCTGGGTCTTGGGTCCCCTTGGGTTCTTTGCAATGGGGCAGCGTCTCAATTGGGGTCTTGCTCCAATCTTCTTCCATTTGTAGCCACCGGGGGCGGTTAGCGAGAAGTCTCCAAGCGAAGGCTGGGGCCAGCTGAGCTGCGAGACAGTACCTAGCCACATCCGAGACCCCTAGGCCACCCATTGCGGCACTTCGGAGCATAATGCGTTTCGGGATGTGTGAATTCTTTCCTTCCCAGACAAGGTTCAGTATGTCCCCTTGCAGCTTCAGTAGGGCCTTTTGCCGGATCGCCACTGGAAGGGCCTGTGCGAAATATAGCAGCCGTGGGGTTAAGTTCATTTTTACCGGCGTGATCCGCCGGCGGTAAGAGCGCGAAATTTCCCCATTGAGCCCAATGGGGAATGGGGATTTCCAATTCCGCCAAACCCGTGATCCGACGCTAATAGCGCCGGTGGGTTTGGCGGTAGGGCAGATAACGCCAGCGCTATTAGCGCCGGCGTTACCGCCCAACTCGTGATGAGGCCCATTAGATCTTAATGGTACAAGTTTACAGTTTTAAAGCAGGCTTTTCAAAACAGTCATTCAGGCAGCCGCTGGTACTGCACCCAGATTTTGACAGATCCCACAGGCAGGTAAACTTGTGCTGTGGGTGTTTTGATGACCAACTCAGCTTTCCAGGATATTGCAATTTCACAATGATTTCTTGAATTCCGTAAAATGTGACGCTCAGCAAGAAGATTGGATGTTTGTGGTTGTTTTGTACCAGCATTTGTATTTTCAGCAACCAAGAAAAGATTTAAAATGCAAGATTTCGTATTTCTTTCATCAAGCACTGCTTTTCATGCAGGCTCCGTTTTTACTGGTTGGGCAGCCCAATTACATGTTTTAGGAGTGAGGTCTTCGTTACACCACTGACAACATGCATGGTAGATTTGGCAGCCATCTTTTTGTGCTTTGTAGAGCGCAATTTTCATAGGTTTTGGCGCGCATAGGGATTTTGCGGCCATTTTGATCATTCTGGCACCATCAGCACACATTGATGCCGCAGGGCACAGCTTAAGTGGGTTAATACATCTCACAGGCCACCATGGGTGGAGCTTAGGAGGACAAGTGTCATTGGCTGGGGCAGTATGTCCCAAAGTGACAGTAATAGGCTCTAGAATTGATGAGCAGTTTTAGCTTGAAGCTAAACTGCTTTAGTGTTACTGAGGATTCCCAGCCTGACAACAGGGAATATTCATGAGCATGTGAATCCATGCAAGACCCATGCTGGAGAACAAGAGCTACAGATAAGTAATGTGATGAATCTGATGATGTCATGACTCATTTCCCAGACGTAGCCTCTCCTCATGTGGCCAGGGGATGGCAGCCGCTACTTTATCCTGACCTTGGGGGTCGCTATTTGAGTGAGGATCACATGGGGGGAGGAAACCCTCAAGGGGAAAGCCTGGCATCATCAGATGAGATGGTATCACTGTTCCCTTTTTAGGGATACCCCTTCCATTCCTCATTACTTAATGGCATACTGTGATCACCCCCTTCAACAACTCTTAAAGCCTGCTGATAGTATTCCTCAATATTCTGTAACCAACTGAATAATAATGACTGAGGCAAGGAAGAGGGGCAGAGTAATGCTGAATACTCAGCAGAATCAGAAGGAGCAGTCTAGTGTTTGGAGGAAGTGGATTGGCTCCAAGCAATTCCCTTCCTGGAAGGAAAAGTTTAAAGATTGAACAGCTGAAGGTAATAGGGAGTGACAGCCGGCGTGTTACTGCCTGGGAAGTCAAGCTAAGAAGCCCACAGTCGAACAGGGAGACGGCGAGAGAAGAGAAGGACTGCAGGAGCTGGTTAACCGTGCTGGGATCGTAGCAGGAAGAGAGGAGGATCCTTCCTGGTGACCGCAAGAACCGAGAAGCAGTGCCTAGACTACCCGAACACGGAGAAGAGCCCAGTAGTGAGGTGGCAGCCACGAAGGACGTGAAAGCCGCAAGATGTTGCTAACAAACCTGTGAAGTGGAGGCGGGACACCAGGAAGCTTCTGTGCGTTTTCCAGGAGAGGTCCGAAGAACGCCAGAGAAAGCCAGTGAGCCCTGGGAAGGGAAGCTGGGTCACTGGGGCACTTTGGCAGCTCTACCAAGTACTGATAAGTGCCAGCTACATGAGTCAGGTGACACCGAGCACAGAGGTTGGGGTCACTGGGACATTTAACAATGAAAGTGAATGAAAGAGGATTTGAGACCCGACATTTTGACAAAAGTAATACAGAATATTTTAACTGTGTGAATACGAGCAATACCAGAATAAAGAGAGAAGCGGAGTATAGCAGGTGTTTGGCGAGTCTGGCACTCACACCCAAATTGTATAAAGAATCTACATGAGAGAGCCTGGCAGGAGAGTATACCAGGGGCCTCATTACAAGTGAGGCAGTAAGGGGTTAACGGT
This sequence comes from Ambystoma mexicanum, assembly GCF_040938575.1. NCBI lineage: Eukaryota > Metazoa > Chordata > Amphibia > Caudata > Ambystomatidae > Ambystoma > Ambystoma mexicanum. The sequence goes on along the minus strand of NC_090934.1, from coordinate 383,560,914 downwards.
GCCGGTAAAGGTACTAGCGCCGTTAACCCTGTACCGCCTCATTACGAGGTCCCCTTGCGGGACCCGCTCTGGACGTCTGGTCAGACCAGACGTCCTTTCCGGGTCCCACGAGGGGACCAGCATGCTAACAACGGGCCCGTCTTTAACAGGCCCGTTGTTAGCATGCTCCCCATTCCCATTGTGCCCTATGGGGGCTCAAATGGGAATGGGGATGGTCCGGGTCCAGGTTCCCTGAATGGGGAAATACTGGGCCCTCCAAAGTCGGAATGGCCCGGTATTTCCCCACTCGGGGACCACGGACCCGGACCGAGTTTGGAGGCAGCCAGGCCCTAGGTGTCTTGCAAATCTGGGACCCGCACCCAAACTGTGTTTCTTTGAAAAAAGAATCCCAAGAAAGAGCCATGCCCTTGGGGTTTTGAATTATGGTGTTTGTGGAAAAGACTTTGGGAAGGGAGTTAGTTCCCCTGGATTGGATTGTAACACCAAGATGAGAAAGGCATCCTCTTGGGCATTAAAGAACTTGCTTATTCTTTGGAATCTGTGTTTTGTGGAGAGAAACCTGGGGAAGGCAGCAATTCCCAGGAACTATGAATATTATCTACTCAGAACTTGTGTTCTATTATATCATTTTGTAGAGACAATACCCTTAGCACCTTAGCGTTAGTTTTAGAATGCGAGGGCTAGGATAGGATTTTGGACACATGACATTTTTCCTTTGGACATCTTGACACAGGACAGAGCCTTAGTTTTGGTTGAGGTAGGGAAATACCTACTAGATCGGGGACAGTGAGGCATGTTCCAACCCCTGTGTTTAATAAAAGTGTTTATCCAATACCAGTCTTCACATCGGCAGCAGCAGCCTCGGAAGGGCAGGAGCCCTCCCCGCTGCTTCTTTGTCGGCTTCTGGAGAAGCGCGACTCTGCCCTAATTCCTGATGCCCTGACTCCAGCAACTACTTCAGCAACGTCTACACTGTTTCCACCCTAGCCTCTCTGGGTAAGCAGCAAGAATCTCTCCCACCTTGCTAATCTCTGCTGCCTTAACAGGCCCTTTTTGCACCTCTCTCGTGCTGGGTCCCCCTTCTTACTTGCGCATCGCATGAGCGCTTCGACCTAAAATGGTGGCCTCCGCTCTTGTTGGTATGTTGCTAGGCAACATCCACGGCCAGGCTCCTGCCCTCGACATACATGGAAGTGCGTCACCGGATGGCGCTAGCCGGGCCCACTTTCTTAAGGTCTGCTTCTTAAGGGCATCCCCTGTCTGAATCTGTCCTGACTGGTACGGCGCTGAGGCGCTAACATTATCGCTGACATTCACCTTGCCTACACCCTTGAAACCTGGTAAGATTATATCGCCACTCTACTCCCACATGCGTGCATGGCTGCTGATAACCAATGGTAACCGTGGCTACAATCAAAAATTTTCAGACAGCATCCAGCTTCGCAGACCGTCAGCACACGTACTGGCTCTAGCATCCTGTACCCTCCCTTGAATACAGCTAACTCCCATATGATAAATCCTACCGAGCACTGTGTGCGAACCCCGAACTCGCCCCACTTGAACATCAAGACTTTTATGTACCAGTGACTGTTGCATTCTAGGACTAGCACATGGTATATACATCATCCCCATCGTTTGCTTAGCTTCTTAGCTCAACCCTGCCTTCCATGCCTCGCACGGCCTGCTCTGCTTCTTGCTAGTCACGCCTGCAACTTATTGTCAACTAACTGGTCTGTGAACACATACTACTGCTTATTGATTGCTTGTACTGAACCCCTAGCCGGTGGTAATACCGCGCGCTCCTGCCCCCGCCGAGACATTGCATTTTACTTGATTGATGATTGCACTGTGAACCCAGCCTGCTGCATTTGCCCATGCCTATGTTTGACTAGCCTACTCTGTTTGCATCTGCCCACGCCTATGTTTGTCTAGCCTACTCAAATTGCATTTGCCTATGCTGCTGTTTGACTAGCCGATTACAATTGCATTTGCCCATGCCTATGTTTGACTAGCCTACTCCTATTGCATTTGCCTATGCTGTTGTTTGACTAGCATACTCCTATTGCATCTGCCCACGCCTATGTTTGACTAGCCTACTGATTGCATCTGCCCTCACCTATGTTTGACTAGCCTACTCCTATTGCATTTGCCTATGCCGTTGTTTGACTAGCCTATTCCTATTGCATTTGCCTATGCCGTCGTTTGTCTACTCAGCTAACTACACTAGGCCAGCTGTTTGCTCCAAACTATGCCAAATGCTGGACCTGCTCCCTCTGTTGGCCACAACAGCACATGCCTTCTCTGCCGATTGTACTAGACCTTAGCTGACCACACCACCTGATTGTTCCATTAGCCTATACTTTTGACCAGCCCACCAGACTGACCACATCAGCCTTGCCACATCTGTCTAGCCCTCCCTGTTGACCTGCTAACAATACGCCATTATAGTTCCCAGCACAGAACTATGTACTCCAGAAAGACTCTGCTGACCCCTTTACTGTTTATCTTACCTATAATCTACATAACCATGCCCCAAATTAGGTACTCACCTTGTCCCCGCCTTGACAGAAATAACAGACTGAGCCAGATTACCCTGTTTCTACAAGCCCCGAACCAATAGTAACAGGAATCTAAATCCCCGTCCCAGCTACAACACCACTGCCCTATGCCATGAGTCGGCACTTAGATCAAACCATGAGGCCCTGCCTAACACTCAGCACTATGCCCCCCACCTCCCACCTACATCTAACGCGAGTACCAACCAACCCAAACCGATCGCCATTAGACCTCAGAAGCCAATAAACATGACTACTATATCCAGAGCTCTCATTAATGCCAGATCACTAGTGGCACATGCCACTGAAATAGAAGACCTCCTATCCTCTGATGATCTTGACATCCTAGCTGTCACGGAATCATGGCTGCATGATGCAGCTGGCCAGCCCTTACGCTAGCAATACCCGACAACTATCAAATAATTAGACCGGACAGACCCAATGCTATTGCCAAATTGCCTATCTCTAGCTGCCATACCCACCCTAATTATCTCTCTGCTATATAGACCACCAGGGCCCACCGGCACCTTTTGAGGAGGATTTATCCAGTCTCCTGGCCGACAATACTAAAGACTCCTCGCAAATGCTAATACTAGGCGATTTCAACCTGGCATTTAATGACCCATGGGATAAACATGCTCAGGCAATAGCAGCCACACTCTCAGAATATGGACTAACCCAAAATGTCCTTGCCCCAACACATGTCAAAGAAAGGACCCTAGACTGGGTAGCCGACCTGAATTGCATAACTTCTATCACTAAAATAACCCAGCAACTGTGGACTTACCACCGCCTAATTGACTTTTCCATAGCAACAGACAAACAATCATCTAAAGTCAAAGCCATGGCACCACCTCTTCCCACTAGATCCAAAAGAAATATCATGTCAGACAAACTACTACCACATCTCCTTCCCTCCCTTAACTCTCTCCCAAGCAACTCTGACCCCAACCTCCTTGTTGAGGCATTTAACAACACTACGGCTAAGGCCCTTGACATCATTACGCCAGTCAAGCTACGCAAAAGTAAACAGCAGGCACACCTCAATGCCTGGTTTACCCCCACCTCAAAGAACTGAGACTTCAAAAAAGAAAATTACAATACCTGTGGCGACACTCCCCCTCAGATGAAAACAAACTACAACTAACCGACTTCGCAAACAGCTACAAAAAATAAATAATTCGTACTAAAAAAGATCTCTTCAACGAAAGAATCTCCAATGCCAGCTCTAACACCAAGGAACTGTTTATAATCCATCGGGAACTAGAATCCCCCATACCCCCAGTTGATGATGTACCTAAAGATAAACAATGGTGCACCAGCATTCAGAAATCCTTAACCAACAAAATAACTTCACCCCAAAATAAAATTGCCAAAAAAAGCCTCCCTGCCCCCCACCGAGACACAACCTACCAGCCCCATTAAAGTCACTAACACTACAGCCCCTTTCAGATTCACCAAAGATTCCACTCAGGAAACTTGAGAAAATCATTGCATCCCTGAAGCCATCTAACTGCCCCCCCAAACTAATCAAGGATGCTGCGAGAGACCTAGCGCCTTTCATCTCAAAGCTAATTATTGCCTCATTCATGACCAACACTGTCCCAAGCAACTTAAGAGTCATGGGTTCTACCTCTGCTTCAGAAACAGACCGTAGACCCCTCCATCCCCACAAACTATAAGCCCATCACCACGGTACCCTTTCTCCTTAAAATAATAGAGTAGCTTACCTACAAATTCAAAATTATCTTGAAGCTAACCACCTTCTAGGCTCTCGCCAATCCGGATTTAGGCCACAACATGGCACGGAAACGGCATTAATCGACCTAAAAACTCAAATTGACGAGCTCAAGGGCAAAGGTGAAACTGCCATGTTGCTCCTCCTTGACCTGTCGGCGGCATTCGACCTGGTGGACCACGCAGTTCTGTGCCAACACCTAGCGTCGGCAGCCCACTTCTCGAGAGATGCAATAGCCTGGGTCCAGTCCTTCTTAGACAATAGAGCAATGAGAGTTTTCTCCCCATCGGCATTGGCGGACCCAATCCAGACTACATGCAGCGTTCGCCAAGTCTCATGCGTCTCGCCAACTATGTATAACATATTTACCAAGCCCCTATTTGACAAATTGGACAGACTGGGTGTCACCTACACGAATTACGCAGATGACACCCAGATTCTCATTCCCCTCTCTGGCAATTTTGACATCGATACAGCCTTTGTAAATAAAATATACCTCCTCATTCAGGCATGGGTGGCATCCCATGGCCTCTCCCTGAATGACGACAAAACAGAGATCCTGATTCTTGGATCCGACGCCAACCTAAAAAAACTTAACTCCAACTATTCTGCATTCAACATAGATGGCAACATAATTAAAGTAGTTAAAGAGGTGAAAACACTAGGTTTCTACCTTGATACCACCTGAACCCTAAGGAAACAGGTAAATTCCATGGCATCATCCACCGCTTACACCTGCAAGCTCATCAGGGCCTGCAGACCATTTCTAACAAAAGCAAGTTGCATCATCCTCGCCAATGCCTTAATATTATCAAAACTGAATTACTGCAATGCCCTATACCTAGAGGCCAACAAATATATCATTGACAAAATCCAAACGCTACAGAATAATGCCCTCAGAACCTCCCTGAACATACGCAACAGAGAACACGTACCTAAAATGACAAGAGAACACCACTGACTAAAGATAAGCGACAGGATCCTACTCAAAATAGTCTCACTGACATTCAAGTGCATTAGCAACGCAGCTGCCCCCTATCTAACAGAGATAATGATTAGAAGAAACTCGACACGCCCCTCCTGAGCAGCCAACTCCCACTGCCTAGAGATACCTAGATTTAAGCTTAAAAGATCTGGTGGAAGTAGTTTCCGGTAAAAGCCGCTCAGTCCTGGAACGCACTACCACTAGATCTCAGAACTGACGAGTCCTACTTCAGCTCTAGGAGCAATACTCTCAACTGGCTGCGTTCCAATGATGTATGACCCCCCCTGGACTAACCCCTTGCTAGATTGACCCATGTATCGGCCTATGTAACCTATTGTACTATCTCTCTGTACTTGCTTGTATTTGGGTTTTTTTTGGTACTTGTTCTTCTGCCTCACTGTAACTTTTTCACTGTGTAACTAAACTTTCAGTATTCTTGTACCTTGTTGCGCCCATCTACCTAAGGGTTCGGTGCGCCCTACAAATCAACAAACAAACATACATGAGTCCTCTGTGTCTGCGTCTCATTCCTGGTTCCTCACAGGAACGTATTCTTTTCCTGACACCAGTTCCTCCAATTCCATAGCTCCTTGATTATTGCTGATTATTCCTTGTGGTATCCTTGTCTTCACACTGGGATCGGTTTAATGTACTGTGAAAAACCTGAAGGTGTTTCACGACTCAGTCCCCGGGGATCCCTCATTCAGGTAGCCAGGGAAGGGCCATTGCTATTGGATCCCAACCCTGGGGGTGGACAAGCGAGGGAGGATCACCTGGGTTGGGGGTCCTCAAAGAATGGGGAGGTGAGACATGGTATCCCCCATTTCCTGACAGTTATTTAACACATATTCCCTTTACGGGATACTACAACTCCCATAACTCCTCTCCTAATCAGCCCAACTACTGAGACGAGGAAGAGAAAAACTTAGACTAGGAAGATTACAACTAGTAACATGTACTGGCCTTGTCCCACTAATAAGGCCAGGCAAGGTCAGGCACTCAGTCACAATCACACATACCTGAAACTCATGCACTGTTTTTCAAACTATAAATGCTTGAGCACCGAAAGACACAGGAAGGAAGGGGCGAAGAAGGAAGGCAAGCTGGATGGCGAGATGGAGGAGCAGATGAGCGAGAGTTGCAGAGAACCAGGCCAGGGAAAACAGGATGCCGAGATGCTGACCGGCTGCGAGTCAAGGCAGGTGAAACCGTGGCGAGGGAGCTGTGTCTCCAAGAAGCCAGGAGAGTTCAAAGAAGGGAGCTCAGGGGCTGGCTGGTCCCTTTCCTCCATGCACCAGCAGAGTGCTCGTTTCCTCCCCTGGCCCGCAAGGCCACCCGGGAATGTCCGAGGGACAGATGGGCAAGACCCTGACCTCGGCGAGCTGAAATAGATGGACATGTGAAAGCAATCGCAGCCGGTGAGTTCAAAGAAAGGGAAAGCCTGGTTTGTGATGCGCGCAATTGTGGAAAGCTACAGTGTTACGCGCAAGGCTGCGCATTGAAGGATAAAGCAATTGAACTGAAAGAAAGATTGTATTTAGCCGGCATGAGAGCTGATGAGAAACAAAGTAACGGAGCACTGCCGTGTGAGAAGGCATGTTGTTAAACTCTTCTTGAAGGATAACAGAACAGTAAATGATGAAAGCAAAATGTGTTGAAAGCCACTGAAGCGAAGGGCACGAGGAAAAAAAGAGCGTGTAAAGATCCCAAAAGGCTAATGTGAAAGTGAATGGATATTTTTTGTGAAACGAGGAACAGAGTGGCCGAGGGCCCGTTCTACGAAACCAAGTGCAAGAGGCACGGATATTAGGAAACCAACCTTATTGTCGGAGTGATCATGCATAGGGGTGAGAATACTGTGCGGTTGCAAAGGTCTCTGGCAAGGCGATAATAATAAGGACCCTACTGTCGGAGTGGTCGCGCATGGGGGCGATAATACCATACGGTTGCGATTGTCTCTGACAGGTGAACATTGTGAAAGAGAAGTACAAAGGTTGGGGAAGGGAGTTCTCGCCGAGCTCTGTGAAGGGGAGCTGTTTAGCTGGAAAGTGTTTCAGCGTTGTTTAAGTTTTTGAAGACCGGCAAGGGCAGCCTGTGAAAGTAAGCAAGAAGGAACTTTTTGAATATCTCTTTATTTGACAATTGTGAAGCCGGGCGAGGGAAGCCCGAAAGAATCCATTGAAGAGAACTATGATGTATATTGAACTGACATTGAAATAGGCGAGGGAAGCCTAACAGATTTATGGGAAATCTTTAAGCTGTGCAAACTACCCACGTTGAAGGAACTTTGTAAGAACCCCATTGAACTGAACTTGGGGAAGGGAGTGGTGAGCCACTTTCAGTGATCTTCTGACATTCTTTTGACACACTCTTTATTTTATACTTTTTCTCACACTGTTATTATGAAACGTGAGGGCAAGTATAGATTTTTCATTTGTTTGACTGACTGACTTTGACCATTTTGTTTTACTTTGATGGTCGAGACTACTCCCATTATTGAATTAAGGCCAGATAGGAAGTCTCCAACCCCAGTCAAACTTAATAAAGGTGGTCAAACCTGTACCTTTGCGTCTGTGTCCTTACTTGTGATACCATGCCTGCCTCACAGTACCCAGTGACCCGTTTCACTCCTTAGAAGCTTTCCATTCACTGGGACAAATAGGTTGAGTTAATGAACAGTTCTCACTTTTCTTTCTATTTATACAATCACAGGGAAGAGTATATTGATTGCCTGTGTGATTCTCACTCTCCTTAGTAATTACACACTTGCTAGGACATGTAGGATGAGCCTCTGTATGAATTTCACTCTTCTTAATGCTTTCGCTTTCCCTGGGACTAGTAGGCTGAGTCACAGTATGAGTCTCACTCTTAATGTATTCACACTTACTGGGACGAATAGGCTTACTCATATCCTTAGATTTGCTTCAGGTATCATTAAGAGGGATATTATTCTGCATCTCGTTATATATGCCTTATCCCCAAGGTCTCCCGCTCTCCCCGTTACCTATAATGCAATAGGGCTGCGGCACCGGATCGGTGCTCTCTTTAGCGTTCCTCCATGGTTCATCAGAATGGCTGCTGTGTTTGTTTCAACTCCTCGCTCTGACACACTTCGATGTCGTTCTCACTGTGTGGTCTCGGAGGGTGTAGAAGGAGACTGACAAGGAGGGGTCATATTTGGGGCTACAAACTTTCATTATGAAAGAAAAAACTCTCCCTACTTCAAAAGGGGCTTGCTGTGCCTCAACCTAAGGAACTTTAATGACCTGTCAGAATGTCCATCCAAAAATATGTTCCCTGGCCTCTGTCAGAAACCTAGCAATCTAACCCTAACAGTAACCAAACCGCTATAACAAAAGTAAAGTTCCTTCACCAGAAGAATAACTTCCTTCTCCTGTTGTCTTGCTTAATTTTTCTTCTAATAGTAATTCTTTCAGTATCCCTTCAAAACAGGGCTAGGGGAATGACTCTCTTCCCGTGGTTCCTTTATCTCGGTGATCCTTCAGCACTTCTACAGAAAGCTTGTATGAGTCCCTTCAACTCTTTCCAGGAACTAGAAAAGCTCACTGCCTTATTTGGCTTTCCCTTTTTACGTCCGGATTATAAATATCATTTCCAGTGTCCTCTGTATCTTTCTTGTAAACATTTTGCAAGTCTACTTGAGCAGTGGAAGTGGTTGGGCCACTGTGACGAGTGAGAGGACTAGCAATGCCCTCAGATGGAGCATTGTTATGGGTTTGGCCACTGCGACGAAGGGGGATGACTCCTGATGCACTCAGAGTGAACTGGGCCTCTTCCCTGACCCCACCTGGTCTTCCCACTGTTCCTGTTACCTGTGGTGCCTTGGGGACATGGTTCTGTTTCTTAACAGGGGCCTTTCCTCCTCCTTCTCGTTTCCTGCACAGCTCCACGACAGGTTCATGGTCTCTGCGTCATTTCTGGACCCGACGGTCCACCTTCCAGCGGTCACGCCACCACCAAGTGTGTTGGCTCTCACGACGCTCCGACAATGCCGTGGCTTTCTTTTCTTGCTCCAGGAGAGACGCGATTGCTCCGGCTGCAGTGTTCCAACTTAGAACATTCTGGCCTTCATTTGCATACTCCTGGCTTACATGATGAGCTCTCCTTGGTCCGTTCTTGCTTTCCTGTTTATACTATTGACGCCACCCTCGTGTTATGCCAGCATCATCAGTGAAAGTCTCGTTGGCACTCCTCATGCCTCTAGTGAGCCACCTCGTTACAGTACTTGGTTTACTCCTCAACTGGTTACTCCATATGTCTCTCACTTTCTTCTTCGGCTCAGTAGGTCTTATACTTGTCACAGTCATGGGTTTACAGTAGCACATGGTTCCGCTATCAATGGTGGGTGAAAATGGTTAGCATGAGGCTAGGGATTTATGTGCTGTGGTGGTGACACAGACTTTTCCCAAGTGGACATCCTTATCCTCAGAAGGAGAGTCCCTACTTATGAGGTCCTCCCGGATATTACCACCCTAGGGGGATTATTGGGTAGTAGTCTCACATCCATAGCCTCTTAGGAAAGGACGAAGTGGGGGGAGAAGTGACGAGACCTAGTGAATCTCGTCTCAGCGGGTTCTCTTTCCTTTTCCTTCTGTGCAAAACCAGAGGGTATTTCACAACCTAGTCCCTAGGGATCCTGTACTCAGGTTGCCAAGGAAAGGCCATTGCTTTTGGATCCCAACCCTGAGGGTGGACAAGCGAGGGTGGATCACCTGGGTAAGGGGTCCTCGGGGTGTGGGGGAGAATCACCTGATGGTGAGACATGGTATGCCCCTTTTCACACAACCTATCTAACTCCATTACCTGCTTATTTTATGGGAAACTACATCTCCCATAATTCCTCTTCTCCGCACATTGACAACACTACTGAGTCGAGGAAGATGAGGAACGAGGCAAGGAAGATTACCTCTACTGACTTGCAATGGCTCTGTCCCTTTAATGAGACCAGGCAGAGTCAGGCATGTAATCCTAACTATACACACCTGCCACTTGTTTATACTCCCAGTCAGGATAAAAGGTGGTGTGCACAGCACACTCTGAGCGAGGCTAGGCATGAGAAAGAGCAGCTCTTTCGGAGCTGATGCGAACCAGACTATGGAAGTTGGCTGGTCAAGTGGCTGATCAGCAGTTGCGAAGAACGAGAGAGAGCCAGACAAGAATTCCACTCTTTCGGGAAGCCATAAGCGTTCCAAGACTGAAACCGAGTGAGTGAAAAGGAGAAACCTCCAAGGTGCTTCAAAGCTGCCTGCTACCCTCCCGGGTGAACGATGGAGTTGGGGAGGAGCAGAGGAGGCGTTCGTAATGGCCTTGACTGTTACATTAAAGGCATTGAAGAAATGAGCCCAATTAACACGACCGGTGAGTTATCGAAGGCAACAAAAGCCCGGGTTTGTGTTAAAAGCAAGAATAACTGTTACAAAAGTTGAAGGTTGCACGTGTGCCAATGAAACGCGTAATGGAAAGGACAATTGCTGAGTTGTGAGGTAAGTATATACAGTAACAGAGTGGTCCTATGAGGCGGTATCACTCATTCGAAAGTCTCTGTGAAATGTTATGAGTTGAAGCATATTAAAACAGGAACCAAAAGCAAGAAAGTAACCGTGATCCCGAACAAAAGGTGACTTAAGTGAAAAGCAAAGTATGTGAACCCTGAATATGCCAAGAGGGCAAAGTAAGGAGAATAAGAAACTACAAATACCAACAAGTGTTGGTGTTGCATATGTCATGAACTGCAGAGCGCACCCCTTTTGGGCTTCCTGGTCCCTGTTTCAACGGGGCCGTCCAGCGTGAAAACCTCTTCTCGCTCCACGCGCTGTATGTAGCCTATTCTATTTGTAGACCACGCGGCTCCGCGCGTCTCAAAGCTATCGCAAGTGGCTATCAGACGTGTGTACCGTAGCTCGCGGCTTTGTTTCCTTGTCTTTGTTCTCCTACCTTTTTCTTGCCCCTTTCCTTCCTATCTATTTCCTGGACTCCTGTGCAAGTCGGTTTCATCTTAGATTCCTGGATTCCCGGATTCCACGGTCCCGGAACTGAACACAACCTGGAGTCGGAGGAGATTTGAGCAGCCTTAGTAAAAGCCAGGTCCGTCCGCAAGAAGGCAGCGATCAAGGATCCCAGCAAGGAACGGATCCAGGTGAGAAGGGGGGGAACGCCTTGACAGTTTGAGACGCCACCGACCGATCTTGATAACGTCATGGAAGCCGCCGTTCAGGACTTGATGCGGCGCATGCAGGAACTATCAACCGAGGTCCAAAACCTAACGGCGGAAAACGCCGCACTTAAGCAATTGGTTCTATCCAGGGATTCTGCCACTAAACAAGGGGTCCTGTTGGGCGGCATTGTTGACAAGTAGGACGGTTCGACAAAAACCCTTTGCGGATTTTTGGATTCATGCTTAGTCCATTTTACGTTAAAGCCCTATTATTTTTCTACTCCCAGGGCTAAGGTAGGATTCATAATATCCCATCTATCCGGCAATGCCTTGACCTGGGCTACGCCCTTCGTTAACTTCGCCGATGCCCTCCTAGATGATTATGATGGCTTCATACAGGCACTTAAAGACATGTTTGACCGTCCTGAACAGGTCTATACTGCCCAGGAACCTTTGTTAGACTTTCAACAAGGTACCCAGGATATACTCACTTATGTGACTCGATTTAAACAATTGGCCAAGGAAGCCGATTGGTCCTCTGAGGCGAGTTTTACCCTGTTCAGCAGAGGACTGAGTGATGAGATAAAGGACGAGTTGGCCAGAGTGGCTCATTCCAGGCACTAATGGACCTTGCCATGCAAATAGACTTCCGCATTCAGGAAAGGAAGGCTGAAAAGAAGAAGTCTAAGGGGAATCCAACCAAGATGTCCTTTGAGAGCACAGTCAGAACAGATACAAACCCGAGTTTGGTCTCAGAACCGGAACCTATGCAGATTGGAGCCTTCCGTGGACCCATATCCCCGCAGGAAAGGATGAGAAGGATCCATACAGGCTTGTGTATGTATTGTGCTTCGGACAAACATTTGGTTAGAGAATGTCCACTAGCACCTCCTCGGCATTCGGGAAATGTCAGCTCCCGATCCTAGATGGAGCAGAGCTTCAGGAGAGAGATGTTTGCTCCACATAAATTCCATCCTTGAACTCTTCTGGACAAAACAAACTGGTCATTCTCCAGGCATTTCTATCACCCTCCAAGAGCAAGACCTATCCCATTTTGGCCTTGGTAGACTGTGGGGCTATGGGAATCTTCATCGATCAAGATTGGGTTGCCAGTCACCAGATTCCTTGCGAGACACGAAGTACTATGCCGCCGGTGGAGGCCATTGATGGAAGACCTCTCAGTTCAGGGCCCATAAGCCTGCAGACCAAGGAGATTCAGCTCTCAATAAATCACCATCAAGAGCTGATTAGGTTCGACATCATCAAGTCAGCCCACTACCCCATGGTATTGGGTATGCCCTGGCTACAAAAACTAAATCCGTATATAAATTGGACAGTGGGATCATTGTTCCTAGGCTCAGAATTTTGTATGTCACACTGCCTGTTCCTGGAACCCTCGTCAACATCTCAAAGAGAACCGCCTAGAGATCAACAGACAACACTCATGGTGTCTAATATCATACAAGTTCCTGAGGCCTATCAAGGATACGCTGATTTGTTTTCGACTGCCATGGTCCAGGCCTTACCCCCACACAGACCTGAAGACTGCGCAATAGATACAGAATCCTCAGCAGTGATTCCCTTCGGCAGGATGTTCATCCTTTCCGAACCCGAGAAAAAGGCTCTCAGAGAATATCTGGATACCAACCTTGAAAATGGCACCACAAGGCCTTCAAAATCTCCAGCTGGTGCTTCACTATTCTTTGTTCCCAAGAAGGATTCCAAGAGAAGACCAGGCCCTTCTTATGCAGTTGGTGACCAAGTCTGGTTGTCCTTAAAATTACTACCCCAACATCTATGGCCAAACAAATTGGCCCCCCGGTACTATGGTCCATTTCCCATCAAAGAAATCATAAATTCCGTCTCATACCGGATCAAACTACCAGACTCCTGGAAAAGAATTCATCCTGTTTTTCATACATCTTTATTGAAACCATACATTCCTTCCTCCCGGAAATCCTGCAGACCCCCTCCTCTGCTGGTCGACAACCAACTGGAATATGAGGTATCCCAAATTTGTGATTCCAGGTATAGACGGGGCCAGCTTCAATACCTGGTTGAATGGAAAGGATATCCTCCTAGTGAAAGGACCTGGGAGCCTATGTCAAATATCAAAGCTCCTCGGCTGCTCAGAAGATTCCACCTCATACACCCGGGCAAACCTGGAGGGAAGGGTCTTCGGAGGAGGCATGCTGTCAGGAACCGCAGAGCGCGCCCCTGTCTCAACGGGGCTTGCACTCCCTAATACTCCCACCATGGCCGTCCAGCGTGAAAACCTCTTCTCGCTCCACGCGCTGGATGTAGCCTATTCTATTTATAGACCGCGGCTCCGCGCGTCTCAATGCTATCGCAAGTGGCTATCCGACGTGTGTACCGTAGCTCGCGGCTTTGTTTCCTTGTCTTTGTTCTCCTACCTTTTTCTTGCCCCTTTCCTTCCTACCTATTTCCTGGACTCCTGTGCAAGTCGGTTTCATCTTAGATTCCTGGATTCCCGGATTCCACAGTCCGGGAACTGAACGCAACCTGGAGTCTGAGGAGACTCGAGCAGCCTTAGTAAAAGCCAGGTCCGTCCGCAAGAAGGCAGCGATCAAGGATCCCAGCAAGGAACGGATCCAGGTGAGAAGGGAGGGGGGGGGGGGGGGAAGACTCCTTGACAGCATATGAATTTTGAAAGGGGCCAAGAGGGCAAACTAAAGAGAATAAGAAACTACAAGTATCAAGAAGCATTTGTGTTTTGCACGATGAGGAAGATTGTTGAATTGTTTAAAGAGAGGTTGAAGTGGTCATGCAAAGGGCTACGTAAAATCCTTGCAGTCTTGAAAGTCTTCAACAGTAAAAAGACATTAGGAAAAAACGTGGGGAAGGGAAGCCTCCCTCCACCCCCCCCCACAAAGAGAAAAACAGGCTTGAGACCGGCGCAGGGAAGCCTGTGTTGAATTGTTGCAAAGTAAATGTCAAGAGTAGAATTGCGTATTTGTGACAAGGCAGATGAAGCCTAAGGAATTGATAGAACTGCCAAAAGCTTGAAGCCCACGCATGAACTGTTGAATTGTACCAGTAAGCCAAAGCGTGCAAGACTGATAGAATTGTGCCATCCACCTATCCTTTTTAAGAAACTCTCGAGACCTCATGCTGCTGAACATGGAGAAGCTAGTTGTTACTTGAGCCATTCTGACATTTCTTTTAAGACACTATTTTTCCTTTTGTATTCCCTTAATACATTTGTATTTTGAGAAGGAGGGCAAAGTTTTTGAGTTTAGGCCTTTTTATTTTGACTAGACAGACGTGGACTTGTTTGTTATTTGTTTAATGTCGAGACTACTCCCATTCTAGAGTTAGGGCCAGTTAGGAATTCTACCAAACCAAACATTCCAAAATATAGTTTTTGAAACCTGTATCTATTGTGTCTGCTATTGATACCATGCCTTCCTTACACTCCCCAGCAACCACCGGGTAAGAACTCTCTTGCAGTGTCGAGTTGTGGCGTGGCTCTTCCCTGCTTCTCGCTTCTCGCCTCTTTACTTGTTTCTAGAATGTTCCTCCAGGGACAGTTGCTACCTTGGCAAGCTTTGCGGGTCTACCCTTCGCACAGTGCAGCTCGGTACTACTGGGTTCCAGCTGCTTGCTGGAATAGAGAACAGCGTTTTCTCCTGGTTACCAGCTTCGCTTCAGCCTGTTCAAAACTCCTGGGTCTCTCTCTGGTTATCTAGATCCTCACATTTTTATGATGCTGCTCTGGGGCTTCCCCAGTTTCCAGTAGCAGTCCTTTCTTTGGGTCAGAATTAGTTTCAGTATGGGTTGGGTTTCTTCGTCCCAATGTCCGGTAATTCTGTATTCTTTCTTACTCCTATGTTTTTACTTGTCTCCGTATCAAGCAGATACTTATCTATTGTAGATGTGTTGCAATAACAGATGCATTTGTATTTTATTATTTATATAGCGCTTTACACCAAAGCGCTTTACAGCATAACAACCAGAAAACATTAAACATAGAACATAGAAGCAATAAAATATACATGAGTCAAACTAGAAAAACAGCATGTGGAACAATTTGCATTTGGGAAAGAAGGGAAGAGGAGAGGTATGGGAAGGAGGAAAGGGAAAGGGAAGAGGGAGTAGAAGGGAGGGTGGACGTCAAAGGGGGAGACAGGAAGAGATAAAGGAACAGGAAGATCGAGTGGGGAGGAGGAATGGGAGAGAACTCAGGGAGGGGGGTGAAGGAGTGTTTTTAAGGCGGAATGGAAGGAGGAATAAGTGGAGATGGAGCAGATAGAGAAAGGGAGAGAGTTCCAATCTAGGTGGGCAAGGAGTTGGAAGGAGCGGAAACGAGAGAAGGCACAAAGAGGGTGGGGGGGACAGAGAGTAAAAAGTGATCAGCAGAGCGAGAGGGGGCATACAAAGAGAGGAGAGGTAAGGAGGGGCAAGGTCATGAAGAGATTTTAAAGCTAGACAAAGGAAGTGGTATTTAAGTTGGGAGTGGAAGGGAAGCCAGCCTAGGTTGACAAGTGAATTGGAGATGGAATCATAGGGAGAGAGAAGACAGAGGGTACGGACAGCAAAGTGGTAAAGGGATTAAAGGGGGCGAGATGAGAAGAGGGGAGACTGAAAAAGAGAGAAGAACAGTAGAAAAGGCGAGAAAAGATGAGGGAAGAAATTAAGAGTTTAGTAGCATGGAAAGTAAGAGAAGAATGGACTTTACGGATATTAAAGAGGTGATAGCGACAAGAGCGAGTAGTGAGGGAAATGTGGTAAGTGAAGGAAAGGGAAGAGTCAAAGTAGATTCCTAGATTCCTCGCATGAGCGGAAATTGGCAGATCGGCTGGGGGGAAATGAATGGAAGGAGGTGGGCAGGGAGGAGGAAGTGTGTTGGAAGGGAAGAAAAGGACTTCAGTTTTGTCCGTATTGAGAGAGAAAATGCGATGACATCCAGTTTTTAATTTAATGGCAGTGAGACAGGAGGAGAGTTTAACATGAAGGTCAGGGGAGAAGGAAGAGAAGGAGAGGAACAGTCGGCATAGAAATAATGAGAAATTCCAAAAGAGGAGATGAGGGGTGAGAAGTGAAGTATAGAGAGAGAATAAGAAGGGTCCAAGGACGGAACCATGGGGAACACCATAGTTCAGAGGGAAGGTGGAGGAGGTTTGATCACCCAAGAGATGCTCAATGAGCGGTTGGAGAGGTAAGAGGAGAGCCAGTTACGAACTGAGTCTTTGAAGCCAAAGGAGGAAAGAGTATTAAGAAGTAAGGGGATGATCAACAGTATCAAAAGCAGCGTAGAGGTCAAGGAGGACAAGGATTGAGGATTGCTTTGCGTAGCGAGCGGTAAGGAGAGTATTCAGGACATAGGTAAGGGCAGATTCAGTGGAGTGTTTGGGACGGAAGCCAGATTGAGAGGGGGAGGAAGGAGAGAGAGGTTAGAGATAAAGTCGAGAATAGGCAAGGCATTCGAGTAGCTTAGAGAGGAAAGGTAAAAGTGATACAGGTCAAAAGTTAAACACAGGGGATAGGCAGAAGGCTTCTTAAGGATAGGGATAATAGTGGCATGCTTGAAGGCAGTAGGGAAGGTAGCCGTAGAAAGACTAGCATTGAAGGAGGTTAGATAGGGGATAAGTAGGGGGTAAACCTTAGGAATAAGAATGGAAGGGATGGGATCAGAAGGGGTGGCAGTAGGGTGGGATTTGGATAGGAGGAGAGAAATGTCAGATGGAGTAATAGGAGAGAATTCAGACATGTAAGCCGAAGGGGTGGGCAAGGAAGGAAGGGAGAGGGAGTAAGAAGGAGAGCAGATAATCTTTTGACAAAGAGAACACATTTTTTCAGAGAGGTTAGCGAAGTCAGAGGGAGTAAGAGGAGACGTGAAAGAGCGGTCAGGAGAGTGAGGAGAGAGGAGGCGAGAGATGGTTTGGAAGATAAGACGAGGATGAGAGGCTTGGGAGTGAAGAAGGTTAGAAAAGTAGGAGCGTTTAGCAGAATTGAGGCAGGAATCATATAGCGAGTGATAAGAAAAGTAGGTTTGGTTAGGGAGAGAGGGGGATTTGCACCAGGAGTGCTCAAGACGACGAAGGGGACGCCGCATGGAAATTAGGTGAGGGGAGAGCCAAGGTTGAGAAGGCTTATGAGTGGGGGAGAAAGAAGAGAGGGGATAGAGTTGATCGAGATTAGAGGTGAGAGAGGAGGACAAGGAGGAGAGGGCTAGGTCGGCCAGCAGGGAGAGAGGAGAAATTAGAGAGTGGTGGAAGGGATGAGGAGCAAGAATCAAGGAAGAGTGAAGGGTTAAAGTTCCGAAGGTCACGCCACATGAAGGAAGTGGTAGAGAAGAGGGGAGCTAGGGGTAAGTGAGAAGAAGAGTAGAGAGTGATCAGATAGATAAGTGGGAAGAGAGGAAACAGGGGAGGAGGAATACGTAGAATTAAAGATGAGATCAAGTGTGGAGCCTGAGGAGTGGGTAGGAGAGAGAAGGTAGGAGTCGAGACTTGAGAGAAGAGGAGAGGGATGTGGGGGAATGGGAAGGTGAAGATTAAAATCGCCAAGGACAGTGAGGGGAGAGGGGGAGGGGGAGATGAGAGAGAGGAGGTGGTCAATGTCATCGTAGAAGGAAGAGAGGGGGCCAGGAGGTCTATAGATAATTAGGAAAGAAATTGGGTGAGGGAATTAGAAAGATTTATATTGGTATTCAAAAGGAAGGGAATGTCAGAAGGGATGGGGCAGAGGTAGATGAGGTATTTAGAATGGAAGAGAAGATCAACGCCATCGCCACGACCAGAGGGACGAGAAACATGAGAGGAGGAGGAGGAGGAGGTTGAGAGAGAGGCAGGAACAGTAGAATTGTGAGGAGGGATCCAGGTTTCAGTTAGACAGAGGAAGTGGAGGTTGAGCCAAAAGAACATGTTTAAAACAGCAGCGGTTTTATTGCATAGGGATCTGGTATTCCAAAGAGCAATGTTAATTAGGTTAGAAGGTTGGATTGGAGGGTGGATGAGGTTAAGGTGACAAGGAGGGGAAGAAAAGGAAGGAGGAGAGCGGGGAAGGGGGTAACTAAGCAGAGAGCAGGACCAAGGCAGACAAAGGAGGTGCAGCAGCAGAAAGGAACGGAGCACAAAGGTAGATTGTAGGCTGTAAGTAAGCACCAGGAGCATGAGGTCCAGGGGCAGGAGGTGAGCAAGGACCAGGAGGAGGAGGTGAACGAGGTCCAGGCAGCAGGAGGCAGAGGGCAAGGCCCTGGGCAGTTGATGGAGGGGGGGCAGCAGCCTACCGGGATGGAGCACAGAAGTGGTAAGTAGGCAGGCCCAAGGTAGACAATGTAGGGGCAGCAGCAGAGAGGATTGGAGCACAAGGTAGAAGTAGGCAGAGAGCACGGTCCAGGAGCAGGTCCAGGAGCAAGAGGTGAGCAAGGTCCAGTAGTAAGAAGGATGTAGGAGGATTAATAGTAGGAGTAATGTAGGAGTAGGAGTAATGTAGGAGGATTCTGGTTTTCTGGTAACTGATATAGGCTTAGGGTGTTTCTGAGTGTGATGGAAAGGGAGTTCCTCATCGGAATGGGAGTCCTTGTCCCAGGAGGGGAGTCTCTCCCTGTGAGCTCTTGTTTATCGCCACCCCTAGGGGGAATGTTGCGTAGCGGATTCACCTCCCTAGCCTCACAAGGAAAGGCTCCCTCCTGGGGAGAAGTGACTGAATCCCTCGATTTGTCAGTGTTTATTAAAAAAAGCACGTATATATAGGTCATTACTTTTACAAAATGCATTAAGTGCCATGCCACAATGTTGTAGAACTACCAGAGATGTGCATTACAAATTCCATGTAACATAACAAATGTGATGAATCGGGAGTATTTGTCCCTTCTCCCCAAGGAGGAGCCACCCCCTGTGAGGCTAGGTAGGTGAGCCCGCTCCTCAAGATTCTCCCTAGGGGCCTTGGAAAGTGGGACCTCACTGGCAGTGACTCCCCCTTAGGGGACAAGGACTCCCATTTCCAAGGGGAACTCCCTTTGGAAGACACTTTATCTACATATATGGGACTACCTCACGTCAAAAATAATGTGTCCTGCTTCCGTTTGGCTGTTGATAATGTTGACACAAGCAAGCCGTGGAAAGGAGAAGGAAATGCCTCTTTAAGAAAAAAATGGTATGAAAGTGAGATGAGGAGGCCCGAGGAGAGGAGGGAGAATGGTACGCAGGGTAAGCCCTCTTGTGTTAGAGCACATAGGAGAGGTGGAGCCAAGCAGGGTCGCTGATCCGTAACACTCCAAGAAGTGGAGGACAGCCATTGGGGATGCCAGTGGGCTGGTGAAATGAACAACAGGGAAACTGTTGTCAAGACGGGCTAGAACACACCATCCAAATAGGTGGCATGACCACCTGCACAACTACGCCAAGAAGCAGAATAATCTCCCAGCCGCCGTTTGTTTGTTTGTTTGCTTTATTTATACTGCACGCCTGACCCAAAGGTATCTGGGCACATTTGTAAGAAGGTGCAAGTCTTACGTTACATATATAGACAGCAGCAAACAGTAACGATACAGTAGATAAATGCAGAATTAGTCAAAAAGCGTGACAGTTCAGGCAAGATCAAACAATGTTCATACATCAGCCATCAGTAGGAGAGGCAGTCAGAGGTCATTTGACGCTATCAATTTTTTGAGGTTAGTCCTGAAGTTAAGGAAAGTCTGATCCATGCGCAAGTGTGTCGGGCGGGCATTCCAAAATTGGGCAGCATGAATGGGAAAACTGGTACTCCCTGTCTTTTTCAGGTTGAATCTGGGGACTATGATACAGTTTATGATATGACATTTATAACGCACCTATACACAAGTGTTTCAAGGCGCGACAAGGCTACGGAGGGGGAACAGAGGGAAGACAGAGACAATGATCTTACTAGGCCTGTGTCATTCAGATCGCGCAAGTGCAGGGGGAAAGGAGGAGGGGACAGTGCAGTACATGGGATACTTAAAATAAATAGAACAGTAACAGAAAAAATTGAAATAAAAAAATACGGCCAGCTGGTGGCAAGGGTAAGTGCAGACATCAGGTGTCAAGTGCTGGGAGGGGGACTGTAGGGATACAGACAACAATCCCCAAGTGCAGGGGTTACCAGGGAGGCAGTGCAGGTACACCTGGAGGGGGAGGTGACCTGGGCCCTAGATCAGAGGGTTGCCAGGTAACAAGTGCAGTTTCAGTCAGGAATTCAGCAGGGGAGACGAGGAGCGAAAGCAGAAGCAAAGAGGAATGTTTTGAGGTGCTTCCGGAACCGGAGATGGTTCTCCTCAAGTTTCAGGGAGGCAGGGAGGCTGTTCCAGAGGGAGGCACCAGCCCAAGAAAGAGATCTACCACCAACTCGTTGCTTGGAGAAGCGATTGACCCTTAGGGAGTTCTAGGCAGATGAGCAGAGGGCTTGAGAAGGAAGATATTTAGGGAGAGAGAGTTGAAGGTATAGAGGCCTCAGGCCCCAGAAGGCCTTGTGGATGATGCAGGGGGTTTTGAACTTAATCCTTGCAGCCACTGGGAGCCAGTGCAGAGATTTCAGTCCTGGAGAGATACGATTCCTGGGCTTGAGGCCAAGGACAAGTCTTGCAGTCCTGTTCTGGATAAGCTGCAGAGGGCGGAGAGTAGAAGCAGGCAGATTTAGAAAGAGGCTGTTGCAGTAGTCCAGCCTAGAGAGAACCAGAGCTCCAGAGACAGTGAGCTACTGGGCGAAGGAGAGGAAAGGAAGAATACCTCTGAGAAGGTGCAGCTGGTAGTGTGACTTCTTAGTGACGTCAGAGATGTGAGGGGAGAAGGAGAGTGAGGAGTCGAAGATGACACAGAGGTTTTTTGCTTTGCATGTGGGAGCAGGAAGGGGGCCCAAGAGAGGCCGGCCAGAGAGATGCAGGAAAGAGGGAGCTGGTGTGCCGATGAGTAGAATCTCAGTCTTACTGGCATTAAGGCAGAGGTCATTGGTGGCACACCATTCCTGGATAGCAGACAGTCAGAGATAAGGGAAGGAGAGGAGGAAGCAGAGTGTAGCCTGAAAATGAGCTGGGTGTCATCCACATAGCACTGAAAGTTGGGGCAGAGAGCAGCGATGCGTTGGGCAAGGAGTGCCAGATATTGGTTGGACAGCCAGGGAGAGAGGTTAGACCCCTGGGGGACACCACCGGTAGAGAAAAAGATAGCAGAAAGGAAGGACCCAAGTTGGACCTGAGAGGGTCGGTCCGAGAGGAAAGAAGTCAGCCACACCAGAGCCTGACCAGTGATCCCCATGTTGTCACGGAGACGGTTGAGCAGGATGGCATGGTTGACTGTGTCAAAGGGAGATGAGGGATCAAGAAGGATGAGGACGCAGGGGGCGTTAGCGTCAAGGTTGGAGAGCAGATCTTCATGGATGTTCAGGAGAGCAGTTTCCGTGCTTCTGGCAGCTCTGAAGCCAGACTAATGATCACGAAGACAACCAACAGCTTCAGTGTGAAGATTAAGCTGGGAGATGGCCAGTTTCTCCAGGAGCTTGTCCAGGGAGGGTGTGATGGAGATTGGCCGATAGCTAGCCGGGCAGGAGGGGTCAGCAGAGGGTTTCATAAGAAGAGGGTGCACAAGGGAGTGCTTCAGGGGGGGATGGGAAGACTACAGTGGCGAAGGAGTGATTGCAGAAATCAGCCGGGGCGGGAGCCAGCGAGTCGATGTGGTCCTTGATAGTTTTGGAGGAACAGGGGTGAACCTGTTTAGACGAGACTTTCATAGATCGGACTTGTCTAGAAACCTTGTCTGCAGAGAACAGGGGAAAGGCAGAGAAGGAGGGAGGAGAGGTGGCGGCAGAGGGGCTAGAGGAAGAGCAGGGAGTAGAGGGAGAGAGGGGATAGGAGGAGAGTGAGGACAGAATGTCCTGAGTTTTAGAGTTGAAGTGAGAGGCCAGTGCCGTGCATAGGGCCTGGGAAGGGGCAGGAAAGGTAGAGACTGCAGCAGGATTGGCCAGTTCCTTGCAGATTTTAAAGAGTTCAGCCAAGTTGATAGATGCCACAGAGACGCGGGCTTGGATATGAGCTCTCTTCTTGGTTTGGACAGAGTCGATATTGCCTTTGGAGCAGGTGGCAGGCCAGTTTGTCAGAGGATGTACATGAAGCACGGCATTTCCTCTCGGCCACCCGGCACTTGCGTTTTAGGGTGATGAGGTCCGAGACGTACCATGAGTTGCAGTTGGCCTTCAGGCAGATTCTCATGACAGGGTCAAGGATATCAAGAGTATCAGATATAGCAGAGTGGAGCGTGGAGAGGGCTGTGTCAGGGTGAGAGTCAGCCAAAGTGGGAGGAGGGTTGAGAAGGTGGCGGTAAAAGTCTCAACTGACACGCGCTTCATGGGTCGGATGACCGAGAAGGTGGGTGGCAGTGCTGGAAGTGGCTTGGCCTGAGAGGTAGGGAGGGTGAGGTGGGAGGAGAGGAGAAAGTGATCACTCCAGGAGAGAGGAGTGAAGAGAGGGACAGAGAGGGGAAGGTCTGAGGAGATCAGGACATCCAGAGTGTGCCCTGCAGAGTGAGTTGGGCCAGAGGGGAGAATAGTAAGAGAGAGAGAGAGAGTCACAAAGGTCACGAAAGAGTCCAGAGGGAGGACAGCAGGCATCCAGGTGGATGTTGAAGTCTCCAAGGAGGAGGAGTTGAGTGGTTGAGGCCAGGAGTGAGGAGGAGAGGTCCGCCCACTCAGAAAGGAAGTAGGAGATCTGACCAGGTGACTGATAGATAGTAGCCACAGTAAGGGAATGGCTAGGGGAGAGAGAGAGAGCCTGCAGACGAGGCATTCAAAGGAGGAGTAGGCCTGCGTAGGAGTGACAGAGGCAGGAATCCACTCGGGGAAGATCAGGACTACACCCCCTCCAGAGCGGTTGGGCCTGGGCGCGGAGAGGATCTTGTAGCCATCAGGTAGGAGCGTGTGAAAGCTGGCTGTGAACCATGTCTTGGTGAGACCGAGGACATGGTGGTCACGTTCTTCCAGGAGGCGGCAGAGTGTTTGACAGCAGAGCGAGAGTTTAGAGTGGCAATATGGAAAGGTTGCCAACCTTGAAGGACTTCCGGGAAGGGGTACAGATCAGAGGTACGCCCTTCGGAGGTGTATATGGAGCCCAAGAGAGGGCAGAGAGGGAAGGTGAAGGCAAGCTAGTCAACAAAAGGGGGGGGGCAGCAGGAGAAGAAAGGAAATTGATGAGGTGCGGGAAGCGTCTATCAAAGAGGTGAAGGTTGGCCTGAGGGCCTTGGATCAGGACAGTCCCATTTAAGTAAACATTAATGATGACTTTAGAGGAATGGAAGGAGGCCAGGAAGGCGTCCCAACAGGAGCCACCATTAATGGGAGAAGAGGAGAAAGGAGCGAGCACAGAGACCATATGAAGTGTCCATTGTTGTGGCGAAGGAACGACAAAGAGGATGTCAGTGAGAGTTTCCTTGGAGGAGGCACTGGTATAGGTGTCAGCGATAGGGAGGCCAGGGTTGGAGACCAGGATGTCCTTTTTATTTTTTTTTTAAACTTCTTTTTATTATTAGGCAGCATGGCAGCACAACAACAGGCGAACAGCGCCCAGCAAATATAGATTAGCATTACAGTTCATGATATGGTCACATAAAGATTACATACAATATGATACGGGCACAGAGATTCAATCCACATATGAGGGAAAGTAGTTAAACCAAACGATACGGGAGGAGCTCTCAGACCAGTGAGAAGGGGGGGGTGGTGGGGGATCCACCGGGAATATGCCAGACTAGTGAGAAGGAGCAGGCGGGGAAGCCACCGGAGAGGTGACGAAGTCGGACATGTAGGAACGGAACCTAAGCCAGACGTCCCTAGGCCTGGAGTGAGTGGGTTGCATGTGTGCCCAAGTTTCCTCGGTGTCAGAGGCCCAAGTGACCGCCCTCAGCCATTGGGCATGCGTGGGGGGAGAGGGGCGAAGCCAGCAGAGCAAGATGGACCGAACCGCTAAGAGCATGCAGAGGCTAGCCAGCTTCCTGGAGTTTCGAGGAAGGCCCGGGAGGTCGTGAAAAAGGCACAATGCAGGGGAAGGATCGATGGGGTGATCGAGCACAGCGGAAACCGTTGAACAAACCATACCCCAAAACTGTGAGAGGCGGGGGCAGGACCAGATCATGTGGATGTAGTCCGCATCAACATGCCCGCAGCGGGGGCAGCTAGACGAACGCCCGCTGGACATGCGATGCAGTCTGGCCGGGGTGTACTGGAACCTGTGCAACACTTTAAACTGAATGAGTTTAAATCGGGAGTTAAAGGACACCCGGTGAGTGCGGTCGCATAAATGTGCCCAGCGATCGTCCGATATCTCTACCCCCAAGTCTTCCTCCCAAGACCCCCTAAGTTTAGCAAATCCTGGAAAGGATCTGGACTGTAGCATGGAGTACAACCTGGAGATTTTGCCTTTCATGGGTGAAGGGGAAGTGAGCTCCTCAATGGCCGGGTCGTCTGGTGGTAACGCAGGGAATGTTTGATAGTTGCGCTTAAGGGTCCTTCGGAGAGACGCGTATTGAAGCCAGATGCTCCGGTCACTTCTCAAGGGTAGGGGGAGATCAGCCCACTCAATGAATGTGCCCTGGTCAAACACGTCCCGCAGCAGCTCGTAGCCTGCCTCGGCCCAGCGACGAACGGTAGATGGTGCAACCTGAGGAACCCCCGGGAGGAAGTTCCAGAGGGGAAGGTTGCCGTGGAAAGCCTGGGTTATTCCGAGCTGTTTCCATGTTTTGGCCAATGCCAGGGATGTGCAGGCGACCGGACTCTGTGAGTCCAGTACCTGAGGAGCGGGTTGAATAAGTAAGGAGCGGATTTCGCGGTCACAGACCGCCAACTTCTCGAGCCGGACATGAGGGGGGGGGTCAGTTGTGTCGAACCAATAAGAGACATATTGAATTTGAGATACCAACCAATATCTGAGAAAATCCGGAGCCCCGAAGCCCCCCCTAGCCATGGAGGTGGACAAGGTCTCATATTTAAGTCGAACCGCCCCCGAGTGCCAGAGGAAGGAGGTAATTGTGCGAGTCAAGTCTCGGAAAAAGTCTGCGCCTGGCCACAAGGGTACGTTGGCAAACCGGTAGAGCAACTGAGGTAGCACCACCATTTTCAGTAGACCCATTCTGCCCGCAAGAGAAATCGGGAGCTTGTCCCAGGCTGCAACCTTAACATTTTGGCCAAGCTATGGAGAACGTGGTCAGAAGTGTTTGATTTGAGATGTAAATATGCAATACTTTACATATTTCTATATTGAATAGTGGGGTAATACACAACCACAATTGGTAATTCTGATTTTGAATTATTTAGATAGGTGATCCCCTTCTAAATTCCTTTATTCAAATACTTTCTTGAGTATTAAAAACATTAAGCGTAATCTCGGACCTTATTTATCTAACATTGTGTTAGACCATTCTAATATGGCGCCCATATTCGAATAACTATAGAAACAACAGAAGGACATATTATTTGTCCAACACGAAGTTAGACCACTCTAAGATGGAGCCCATATTAGAATAATGATAGAAATAACAGAAGGACACACGAGGGACGCTTAGTCTGGTTGTAATCTCTTCGCGTTCACCGAGACGGCAGCAGATAGCCGACAGTGAAGACGTTCGGGAGGGAACCCATGCTCCGGAAGTATAATTCTGAGATACAGAGACGCTTTTTCGCGCTATATATTATTGAATTGATAACTTGGAGGTAAAAACAGAGTTGTTTTAATATGATACTCTGTTTGGCCATTATTCACAGTGATCTCTCGATAAACACATCTACGAGTTCAGCCATTCGAGCAAGCAGTTTCGTATTAGGAACTGGAAAGTTGGGGGCACGCTGATGAGTAGTCAGGTAGGCTGCCTTTCCAGAAACAAAAAATATTTTCTTTTCTTCTTGCATTGAATCACGTGAGTTACCCCACATAACACATACCATATACATTACAGGTCAGCCATCTAGAATACGATTGTACCAACTGTGAACTCATTGTGCATCTACCACAGCCGCGAACAGATTGATTATTGACACGTATTTTTAGGTAAGCACCAGTCCGGCCCTTGGTTATTATACATTGTTTGAACATGTGTGGCTACAGGGGGACCCAGCGCTATGTTATGGCGCTTGCTCCCCCTGAGCCACACCCCATATATCACTGTGATTTGACATTGATATATTTATATTTTACAGGGATTACGTAATTAATCAGCATGTAGACATTTGGACCCCACTCCTGGTCCATCACTAAGGTTAGTGCCCATTTGACTCCCTAGTCATATAAATAATATTATTTGAACATTTAACAACTACTATATTGATCGAATTATTTTTCTAATATTAATTGCAGATAGGAAGTACGGTACCCAATATTTACAACCTGAAGAAGGGCCTTGTATGCCCGAAACCCGTAGTTGAGAAGAGGGGACAAAAGTCATATCAACACTGACTAATTTATGTCAACTCCAATGTTGGGACTTATGTTGTGAAATTTTATTATGAAATTGTTTTGCTTCAGGAACGTTGAAGTTCAACACACATGTAAATCAAATAATGTGTTAGAAGTGTTTGTATCTTTGTTTATCTGACACAATTAGTGCAATGAATCTAAGTTGTGAATGTTAATACAATTTATACTGATGGTTTGTTGACATATAAATGGAGAAATTGTAAATCCACATTTTGGTATCTGAATTATTGGACACATTTAAGTAGCATTATATGACTTTGCATGTTCCTATTAAGTTATTGCAACTTTTGTTGCCTCATTGCTGTGCCCCAGTTTATTCACCGTGTTACTGCAGTGAATCTTCCTAGTACTCACCAAATACAGAGTGGTCTGGCACCACGTGGTTGCTCACTCGTAGGTCTGTTTGGTAACCCGGGCATGTGAATATTCCGCGGTGAAATCGAAGTGGCCCTGCAGCGGGTTGAGTCAAATCCAGTGCACATTCTAAAGACTTCGATTTCCCACAAACTGAAATTGGCTTGAGCCCGGAAGAGGGAGATCAGGGGTGAACAGTAAAATTCACCCACAAAGATATTTTTCTGGAAAATGTGAACCCAACTGAGGGATGCCTGTGATATAAAGTTGGTCCGAACCCGGCTGAGGGAGGCTAATTGTGAAAGAAGGATCTGAGCCCCGGCTGATGGGGATCCTGGGTGACAAGTAAAGCGCCTGACTTGAATATTTGGAAAGGAACTTTTTCTCTATTGTTTTGGTGCATCAGGCCCTCTGAAGCAAGAGACTTTGAATGAAAGAGACTTGGGCACAGAAGGCCCTGGTGTTGGTAAATGGAACTGTAACTTTGTGCCAAAGAAACCCATGAGTGTGCTGTGCTCGAGTGACCTGCCTTGTCCCATGCTAAAAACGTGGGGAAGGGAGGCCAAAGGCCTAAACCTCCTGACTTACCATTGTGTGAACCCTTCTTTCTTTTTGTGAAAGTTATCCCACACTATTTGTAACTTAGCGGTAAGGATTGCCAATAGGTTTTTTAGTATAAGCCCTTTATATTTAACGATACTCCATTAGTACTGCATTATTATTATTTGATGGTAGTCACTTGCCCCCATTCTAGATTTAGGTTTAGATAGGCGTTTTTCACACCCCTGATACAGTTCAAAGAACACCCTTGAACTGTGATCACTTGTGTTTTGTCTTACTTTGATACCATGCCTTCCTTACAGTACCCGGTATGGCACCCATGGGTGTTTTTAAGCACTTGTGTGTTGCCCGCGGAGCAGGGTGTGGGCTGGTGGCAGCTACATTCTGACTTGGCAGTGGCTCTTAGTGTCCTCCTTTTTTGGGACACCCAGGCCCTGCCATAAGAATCAATGGATTCCTGATAGTAGACAAGATGGCCCAAGTAGCCTCTTGGTTTCTATTGCCTTTTACCTTGTTTCCCAAAGTCCTGGGAAGTTCTGTCTCTGTTCCCTTCCTCCCGAGTGGCTGTTGGGTGGAAACACCACATATGTCCCTGTTCCGTGTGGGGAGTGTTGGCAAGTGTGGCGTTATACTGACAAACTCGTTGCAAAGCTCTGAGGAGATTCTGTCTGCCGTGATTGTTCCCGAACTGTTGCTTGTAGGTGGAGTATACTACTCAAAAACGGCAACTTCTGCGTATGCGGAGTGTGTGGCGAGTGTTGGCACTGTGGAAGCGCTGGCAGAGGAGGGCAGTCAGCCCCCTGCATCGCGGACCAACAACCCCTCAACTTGGGAAAATAGACAGATTTTTAGACGCTGGCAGTGCTCTGCCTGCCTCAGCTCTGCCTGTGCTGCTCTCATTGAGGGCGGTGTCGCGTGCTAAGGCGAGCGAGTCCAGAAGGTAAGGAGATCTGCGCCCTACTGAAATCCATTGAATCTTGCCTGCTTGGTTGGGAATTAAAAGCAATTATTGTGATTCAATTGACTGTATATACAGCTTTGTTTGGGGCTGCTTAGGATCACAGCACATTGGATTTAGAGCCCCCTTATTGGACAGCCTGACATAGGCGACTAAACAAACATTGCGCCTAAGTGCAATTAAAAGTCACAGAGGTTAAGGCATGGCTGCTAAATTAAGTAACTATGGAACCAAGTAAGCAAACAGGAGCTCGGACTCGCTTACAATTAAAAATGGGAAGTGTATTTCGAGTGGATTGTGTCCTCCAACGTATTCCTCATCTTAGATGTATTCCATCCAGCTTCAGCTGCTTCGGAAAAAAATTTCGGCAGATGGCGCCGTGCATCGATGTCGAGTCAATGGTCCCTCGAAGGCCTCCGTCGAGGGTGACGTCATCAGGTGTATAAGTAGCACCCGCAGTGCCTGTTGGCCTCAGTTCCGTTTTTCGCATTATACGTTGCTTCAGAGATTCGGCGCACCTCGAGTTCTGTGAGAATAACTAAATATAACGAATATGTCCAAGTCATCGACGCGGACCACGACCCCGAGATCGGGTTTCAAGAAGTGCAAGTCGTGCGGTTCAAAAATGTCTTTCACAGAACCGCACCGAGAGTGTTTGTGGTGCCTCGGAGAAGGCCACAACATGGAGGCCTGTAGGAAGTGTCAGGCGATGATGGGGAAGGCCTTGCGCGAGAGGAGGGGAAAACTACAGGTAGGTCGTAAACCTGACCGTAAAACCTCTAGCGTCGAGTCGAGGCCCCGTGAGGAGAAGTCTCCTTGACGCGAAAGGCATCGGTCCAGGTCCCGAAGCGATTCCCATCGCTCGTCGTCTTCGACGAAAAAAAGAAATTGAAGAAACTACTGCACAGTTCCCCCTCGTCCTCGGACGAATCCCCAAAAAGGATGAAATGTCCCACTAAACATTCGTCATCCGAAGAATGGGAAGCAATCGGAGTCAAAATGATGGAGGTGTTCGAGAAAGCGAAGTCTCGGCCCACGCCTTCCTTGGAAGCCGGCCGGGGAGCGTCATCGCTCCGACACTCACACGCCCTCGAGCCCGGGTGATCGAAAGAGGAAGGATAGAGAACCTTCTAGGACGCCGAGCGAGAAAAGCCGCTCGAGTCGAGTCGACCACTCGAGGTCACCGACGCCGTCCGAGACCGAACACTCCTCGAAGGGCAAGTCTTCAAAGAGCACCTCAACGCCCTCGAAGCCGGTGAAAACGGATATTACCCTTTTACCTTTGTCGACGTCGACCCCGAAGCCCTCGGCGCCGAAAGCTCCAGTTCGGCCAAGTCAGCCAGAAAAAGGGAAACAGAAGGCTACAAGACCTTTAATGCCTTCAGGACCCATTAATACTCCTCCTCCACCTCTCCCAGAAAAGGTTTTCAAGCCTCTTCCTAGGAAGGAGTTCTTCAAGTCCCTGACCTCAATTTTTGAGGAACAGGAGAAATCTGATGAGGAGAATGTACCTTTTGGGCTGGAATATGGCACCTCAAATGTCCCAGAATGTCTGATTTCCGAAGAAAGCAGGATGAGGGATTTGGTTGAATCACTACACAATGCAAGTTGTATTGATACATCTCCTGAAGATGACTTTGGTAGACCAGAACCAGGAGGACATGCCAGTCCATCATACCGTCAGCTAATGACAAAGGTGATAGAATATTTAGGATCGGCCAGACCTCCAGCCCAATTCATCCAAGATGATCTAACAGACATATTGGATCATGGTCCTACTGAAGACCCAATACTACCTTTTCACGTAGCCTTGCAAAATAGGGTGGCCAAAAACTGGGAGACTCTGGATTCTATTCCGCCAGTGAATAAATCCCTCACTTCAAAATACAGCCCTGCCAGTAGCGACCCCGGCTATCTGTCTAAACATCCCACTCCAGAGAGTTTGGTCATACAGGCAGCCACAGCTTCTAACAAACTGGCGTACCCTTCTATCCCTCCCGACAGGGACGATATGCGCGTGGATGGCTGGGCACGGAAGGTATTTTCAGCTGGGAGTATGGCGTTAAAATCAGCCAACTCCACATATGCCTTGGCAAAGTTTTCGTACACTCTGTGGGAGTGCATTGCAATGACGGCGGAGCACATACCAGAAGGGGACGAAAGGGATGGGTTCCTAGCCATCGTTAGAGATGGGAAGGAGTCTATGCAGGAATCCCTTGAATCTGGATTGGAGACTGTAGGTAATGTGAGCAGGTCCATGGGCACTAGCACAGTAATGCGCAGATTTGCGTGGTTACAGAAGTTGGGCTTCACACCAGATGTGCAGAACTGTCTCCTGAACATGCCCTTTGACAGGTCTCACCTTTTTGGCAGCAAGACTGACGAGAGCCTTGAGAGGTTGCAGACCTCAAAAGCAGCTGCTAAGTCTTGGGAGCTGCTAGTAGGCAACCTCAGCCTTTTCGTGCGCCAGGTCAATCTTGGAGGGATACTACTCCTCATATGGAAAGGCGAGAGGAATGGCCAGTGAAAGGGGCCAGAGAAAGGCCACTTGCGGTGGACGAGGAAAACGTGCAAAGCCAGCTCCAGCCTCTCTGCCATCAGTGGCTGCAGCAACCGCCACAAAACCACTTTGAGGACTTGCATCACAAGACACCTGTAGGAGGTAGGCTGTTGCAGCATCTGCAAGAATGGCGAGCCATTACTTCAGATGTTTGGGCTCTAGAAATAATAGCCCAAGGTTACTGCCTTCATTTTCTAACACAACCTCTCCAGCAAGGAGACACCCTTAGTTTTCAGACCCACTCCTACAGCAGGAAGTTCTAACCCTGCTGGAGAAAGGTGCTATAGAACCAGTACCTGCCACGGAGATGAACAAGGGATGGTACTCCCCGTATTTTTTGATCCCAAAAAGGACGGAGGACTGAGACCCATCCTGGACTTAAGAAACTTGAACAAGTTCCTCAGGAAGGACAAGTTCAAGATGGTTACCCTTTCTCAGATCCTTCAGGCCCTTCAACTCCAGGATTGGTTGGTGTCATTGGACCTCCAGGATGCTTATTTTCATGTGCCAATTCATCTCAAGCACAGAAAATACCTGAGGTTCGTAGTTGGTGACTCACACTATCAGTTTCGAGTCCTGCCATTCGAATTGACCTCCGCCCCGAGGGTCTTCACCAAACTGATGGTAGTGGTAGCAGCGCACCTCAGGAGAGGGGGGATTCACGTCTACCCCTACCTGGACAATTGGTTGATCAGAGCACATTCTGCCGAACAAGCACTGGATCACCTGAAAGTCACCTGCCACTTCCTCCATGAACTGGGCTTCTCCCTCAATTTCAATAAGTCACAAATGACACCTTCTCAATGGCTCCAATACATTGGAGCTTTATTAGACATCCCTGGGAAAGAGCTCGCCTCCCAGGTCGAGGGCTCAAGACATTCTTCAGATGGTTTTCAAATTCCAAAAGGCCCAAAATCTTCAAGCCTACGACTTCTTAAGGTTACTCAGCCTCATGGCATCCTGCATCTTCCTGAAGCCGGAGGCAAATCTGAGGATGAGATACCTTCGATGGGCTCTAAAGACTCAATGGTCCCAGTTCTCAGGTCAAATGACGGATCTTCTCCAGATTCCGAACAGGGTTCTACAAGATCTTCTATGGTGGACTTGTTCAGAGAATATCCTGAAAGAAGAACTTTTTTGGCAACCATGGCCGAAGATCACAGGAGTGATGGACGCCTCACTCATGGGGTGGGGAGCTCATGCCAACGATCTGACAATCAGTGGTCGTTGGTCTCCATCGGAGTCCAAATTACACATCCACCTTTTAGAGCTGAGAGCAATCAGACTAGCGCTGAAAGCTTTCCTGCCATCTGTCGGGGGAAAGAATGTCCTGATAATGACGGACAACACAGTGGCCATGCATTATCTAAACAAAAGAGGAGGTGTAGGGTCACTACCTCTGTGCAGAGAGGCAATGCAGCTCTGGTATTGGGCAATTCAAGAAGGAATCTCTTTAACGGCAGTTCATCTAGCCGGGGAGGAGAATATGATGGCAGATGCTCTGAGCAGGTAGAGCACGGTGTCCCACGAATGGGAACTGGCTCAGGAAGTCATTCAAGAGATCTTTGCCCTTTGGGGAACCCCTCAAGTGGACCTATTTACTACCGGCATCAACCTGAAGTGCGAAAGGTATTGCTCAATGGAATTTTCCCCGAGAGGATCTCTGGTAGACGCGTTCGTGGTGGAGTGGAATATCCCACTATTGTATGCGTTCCCTCCGATTCCCGTCATTCCTCAGGTCATCAGGAGACTGAGCCACATGATGCTGTCATGATTCCTGCCCCTCATGTCCCCAGCTCTCCAAGATGTCAGGCTGGAGCCAGGCCACGATCACCTACATGGCCCTCAAGGGCCTCTCCATCCCTCCAAAGACCCACTTGGAGTCAGACCTGGCGCTTGTGGCACCAGACTCACTCACTCCCATAGGATAACATTGGGGATTGGACTTGTAGTGCATTGATGGGGACAAGATGGATGCCCCCACATATTTCGGTTCCCAGAACTGCATGTGCAGTCTACTCTTTTGGGTGTGGTTCAGCCCAGAGACAACTGGGATACCCAGAGACTATTTAAGTCACGCCCAGGCTGAGAAACATGCTTTGTGTTTTCGGCACCTGCAGCGTGACACTCACCGTGTTCGGATCAGTCTCCAGTAGGCCTGCATCTTTCTTCTGCGCTCAGCTCGTGCAAGAACATTGTTAGGAACAGCCTTACCTTGCGGCGCTTCTACCCATCATTCATCGCTCCTTCTGTTCTGCGGGCATCTTCGGCGGTGTCATTCCCATCCCGGCACGCCGCTTCCTAAGGAAAAGGGAAAAGAAAAGAAAAAAGGCATTAGTAAGCATTCAGCAAATCTTCGCTTATTTTTAAAGACTGTACGAGCTTCAAGCGATTACCTGAATCCCAGCTGCTCTGGGGGAACTCTGTCTCCGGAACTTCTCATCCATCTGCAAGAGGGAAAAGACACTCCAGGTTAGCGTGGAAACATCTAGAGGCGCTGCATACCGCGCTTACTCGCCGCATTTCTTCTTCATAACCGGCATCCATGATGAAAACGTTGCGGCATCTAAAAGACAGAGAAAAAGAACTCCGTTCAATACAAATACGAAAGGGTCGCATCGCGCTCTCACTCACCTTCAGCGCTACTCATCTCAGCAGCACGTTGCCATCCCCGGACGCCGGCCATCATCTAAGGAAGGAAAGGAACGAAGTTAGAGAACTGTTCAAAAGACTCATACTTACCTGTCGGACTCTTGCCAGTGAAGTAACTAGGCAGCAACGAGCCGCATCAATCAACGCGCCCCTGTGCTGAAAGCAGGACGGAGAGCACACTTTCCAAGAAAACAAGGTGAGCTGTGGATCAAAGGGAAGGGTTGGACCCCAGGGAAGAAGGGGTTCAAGCACACAGAGACAATAGGGAGTTAAACTCTACCAATCCTGTGTTTCAGGCCCACTCTCCAGTCGAGTAGACTCCAGGGTAGGGTTCGAGGTCATAAGAGGTCAGAACAGGCTGAGTGATGTCCCCGTGGATACCAGGTGAGTGTTACAGATCCTAATTGCCCCAGATTGGGCCAGGAGAACGTGGTACCCGGACCTTCTAGACATGTCCATCTGTCCCCCAGTAAGACTTCCTCAGAGAGAACACCTTCTCTCACAAATGGAGGGTCAGGTTCTCCATCCAGAGGTCAAAACGCTCAACCTTCACGCTTGGTATCTGAAAGGCTGAGATACAAGGATTGGAACCTTCCAGATGACATCATGGAGGTGTTGCTTTCTGCAAGAAGGCCAGCAACAAAGTCTCTATACCGTTGCCGTTGGAAAAAGTTTTGCAACTGGTGCAGAGAAAAGAATGTCGTTCCTTTTCTATGTTCTATTCCGGAAGTACTGTCCTTCCTCCTGTCCCTAGTGCATAGAGGGCTAAATGTTGGAACCATTAAAGGTTATCTTGCGGTGCTTTACATCTTCAAGCGCTCATCGGAGGAATGCTCCCATTTCAAAATTCCTTTGGTAGTGCAATTCTTAAAAGGACTCACTAATGTGTTTCCTCCTTACCCATTTCAAGTGCCAATTTGGGATCTCAATCTGGTCCTAATATTCTTAATGTGTGCTCCTTTTGAGCCTTTGCACACTTGTCCATTAAGATTACTGACCTGGAAAACTGCTTTTCTAGTTGCTTTAACATCTGCAAGAAGAGAGAGCGAATTGCAGGCACTGTCTTCTGGGCCACCCTATACTGTGTTCCATAAGGACTGTTAGGGAGAATTCTCTGTTAAGGCTAATTTCCCAAACCTAGTGAGTCCCCCAGCGGCTTTGCTGGATTTTTGGGGTTTATTTTTTTTCTCCTGCTAAGAGTGAGACTCTTTTTCTCCCACTCTTAGACATGATTTGAGATATCCTTTGACTTTGTAATGTGTTTTTTGGGCTATGGGGTCTTTTACTCCATAGGGTTTCATGTGGTTTTTGTTAAGTGTGTTACACAGCACCCTCAGTGCAGTAACACAGGGGTGTCATAGTGACGCCCAAACATAAGACTCCATACCCTTGGACTGACTACTGTCTCCCAGGGCATGTAAAGTCACCATTGACTTTACTAGTCTTAAATTGGGAACAGAACCAGTACAAACCATCATATTGTGGAAGTACTGGCAGGGGTAATTAGATTGCCCCTGAGTCTGTTTTTCGAGGGGGCAATGTGCAGTCCCCCCTCGTCGAGTTTCTGGCTGGTGGCAGTGGTTACCACGCGAAATATTCTACCGGAATATTTCCTATGGGATTTTCCCATTCATTTTAAAACGCAACACTTTTTTGGTGCAATGTTAAAGGTACCGCCGGGTTATTTATTTAATATTTATTCCCCGGTTGGGTCTTTTTGCCAGGACTCGGTTTTAAAATGGCATTTGTGTTCGCCTCTGTAACTCCAACCCAAGTCGAGCCCTTTGTTCCACTTTTTGGCGGGCTTCTGCAAAGAAGCCTCCAAAAGTGGTGCCACTCTGTCTGGGTCTACAGGATGTGTGGGAGGGGGGGTTTAGGCACCCTGGACTGAGTTGCCTCAGCAACTCAAGTCGCACTCTTGTGTGATTGGCCCAGTGGTGAGCCGCCCAGCTCACCACTTAGCATGTTTGAGTGACAGCTAGGACTGATGAATGGGCGTTTTCTGCATAAAAGCAGGGCTTTGGGGACTGGAACTTCAGAAGTCACCACAGGACCAAAGAATCCGAAGAGGGAGAAGCTGAGCCGACCTGCAACGACGACACCACCGGTGGAGCCCTGCTGAACCGTCTCACTACTTCCCAACTACAGAGAAGATCTTCATCCCGGAGAGTCTTCTTCCTCTGAACTGGTGGGGATAACCAGTTCGCCCTCTTTTTTGCCTTCCTGGATCGTCTTGTGGTCGAATCACCCGTGCCAAGCACCCCGGCGGCCAGATAGCCACGCTTCACCACTACCGCAAATAAAAGGGTAGTACATTTTAACCGGGAAACTCCGCGGCTGGTTTCTTCCCTGGCAGTACAACAACCTCCAGCTTTCCTCCATGTCAAGATCTTCTCTTCCCCTGGACGAAGCACCGACTTGCACCCGCTGCCAGGAACAACTGCCACCGCTGGAGTTTTCTCACCATTTCAGGTACTGTGTCCCGCCTGGTCTCCCTTGCAACAGACTGTTCAAGGTGTCCCGTAAATCCTTGACTCTCTATCCTGGGGTGACTTGGGACCTGCTAACTAACTTTTTCTGAACTGATCCAACCCTTTTTTGAACTATCTGCAAATACTTTTTAAAGTACTATTCAACTGTGTGATCTTGGACACATTCCGCCTTGCTCTCTCCAAGAGTGGGCCTGGCCTATGAACTTTCTTGCTCTAACAGTAGACTCTGCCTTTTTCTGACTTGCTGTGGTTCCTTTAAAAAGTGCTGGTATTGTGCTGTCCTAATTCTACCCTTTCCCTCCCTTTTTAACTAACTTATTGGAGTGCCATCTTAGGTTAAGCGCTCACCTCTGTCTGCAAATAAGTGGTGTTTTAACTAAGACTTGTTCAATAAGTAATCAGGGATGTATATATATTGATAGTGACTGTGTTTGAACTTGCTTGCCATATTAGTGTATTTTGCCATATTAGTGTTAGTGTATTTTACAAGTGTGTTTTTAAATAAATAATTATATACTTTTATACCCAAGCGCTGGTCAGTGTTTGCTTGTGCTACTGTATCTCTGTACCTATTTTGTATACTCTATATACTGCCTAACTCTTCTTGAGAGAAGTCTGGCTGCTCAGCCACAGCTACCAGGTAAATCTGGGTGGTACAGACTGCTACCAATTGGGTTTACTGCCAACACCTGTAGTCCTAAGCCTTTTGCAGTGGTCCCTAAGGGAACTGCACAGGTTTCTGCCTAACAAGGACAGAGTTGGGTTGAAGGTTAAACCCTCATTTTTTTCGAAAGTGGTCTCTGATTTTCATTTAAGTCCGAAAATTGTTTTACCCGCATTCTATCCTCCACCTCATCCTTGTAAGGAGGAGGAAAGATTACACAG
Source organism: Ambystoma mexicanum (assembly GCF_040938575.1). Classification (NCBI taxonomy): domain Eukaryota; kingdom Metazoa; phylum Chordata; class Amphibia; order Caudata; family Ambystomatidae; genus Ambystoma; species Ambystoma mexicanum. The sequence goes on along the minus strand of NC_090934.1, from coordinate 383,523,566 downwards.
GTTGGATCCAAAAAGAGCTTCAGCTTTTACATCTCTAGGCTTTCCAAGCTTAGAGTGGACAATCAACTGTTTATTGGCTACACAGGAAAGAAATTGGGTCAATCGGTGACAAAGCAAACAATATCACGATGGATTGTGCTTTGCATTTCAGAATGTAGCACATAAAGACACACCAGAGGGTCTAAAGGCTCATTCCACCAGAGGCATCGCCTCTTCGACAGCCCTACAAAGAGGTGTTCCTATAAGGTCCATTTGTGAAGCAGCAACTTGGTCTTCGCTGCATACTTTTTCAAAATTCTATAACCTGGATGCTTCCCAGTCTAAGGAGCTGAATTTTGGTAAGGCAGTACTATACTCAGCCGTCTAAGGGTATCGAAAAATCTAACCCCTCCCACAGAGAAATTGTCCTTACTGATTTGGGAGTCTATCTAAGATGAGGAATACGTTGGAGGACACAATCCGCTCGAAGAACAAGTTACTTATCGTAACGTTCTTTCGATTGGATGTTCCTCCAACGTATTCCTCATCGCCCTCCCAACCTACCCCTCTGTAGATTTTTCCGGGTTATTGCCACTTCAACTCTCGCAAGGCGACTACCTGTCTGCCGGCACAATCTACACAGTGAAAAAATCAATAATGAAGGGGGAAAAACAGAACTGAGGCCAACGGGCGCCGCACGTGCTACTTATACACCCGATGACGTCACCCTCGATGGAGGACTTCGAGGGACCATTGACTCGACGACATCGACGCACGGGGCCCTCTGCCAAAAATATTTTCTCAAGCAGCTGAATCTGGATGGAATACATCTAAGATGAGTAATACGTTGGAGGAACATCCAATCGAAAGAACGTTACCAGTTGGTAAGTAACTTGTTCTACTAAACTCTTCCTTGATGAATTTGGAAAGGGAACCCCAGATTGAAACAAACTGGGTGGGGAAGGGGGCCCTAGGGCTTGTCTCGAAACTGAAAAGCTAATAGTGTGTAATCATCCCGCAAATGTTTCTGGCCTCTCGCCCCAAGGGATGACTACCAACACAGAAAATTCCAATGGAAGATCATTACCTGGTATCTCAAATTCCGAACTTGCGGCCAAACTAGCTGGAGATTTGTCTGCACTATCAGGAAAAATAATGAATCAAAGACGGAAAAGTTTGTCTTTCATTAGAGATAAGCTGGAGGCCTTAGAATCCGAAGCCCTGACAAATACCAAAACAAATGCAGAGGAAGAGCCGGTGACTCCTGGGAACGAATGCTTACCACCTGTCCCTACAGTAACAAATAGTCGACCATTGCCTCTATCGGAACCGATACCTGAGAACTGTCCTAACATCATGGGGAATGAATTCTCTCCAAGGATTCCACCCCAATTTGACTTAAGTAACGATGGGGAGTGTTCAAACACTACCAATGACTCTAAAAATGCTTCTACAGCTTAGGACTCAAGCTTGGATTCCTCAACATGTACTCAGAAAGGAAGAAAGGTAAGGAAGGGGGCCTGTCAATGGAGGATTGTGCACCTCTACATAACAGTTATGGCTGCGTTGACTATCTCTTTAGCGCCATTCTGTAAACTAGGAGTCTATGCACTCCACAATGCAGGAACAGGTCAACTTAATAAATGCTTGGCGACCAAAATGGAACAGGGAAGCCTTAACGAAAAAATTGGAACGACGGCTGGATGTAGAAGCTGAGAATTCCAACCAATGGCAAAGAAGGCTTTGTGACCTAGCAAGGAGCGGAACGAATGATAAAATGATACTTATGACAGCTCTTGTTGAAGATGGAAAGTGGATGAGAGCCCACTGGAAAGCAGTAGATCAAAGTCGTAAGGACACAAAGACCTGCCCGACAATTAATTTGGAAGAAGAAGTGATTGAGGCTCCCAAGCAACCACTTGAGGTAAAGGATAAATCAATCTTTAAAGTTCCACAAACAGGTGCTGAGAAGAAAAATGCCACGAGGGGAAAGAAAAGAAAGAGTGATGTTTTACTTGAAAAAAAGTCAAAAAATATGAAAGCGATACCAAAGAAAAAAATGACTGGTTCAAGAGCCATTTTGAGGAAACTTCAAAATCCACCTCAGGAAGCCCCGGTAGTAGCTTTAAAAAAAGCAAGGAAAGAACTATCTTTGAACATAGATTCAACAGACAACCTGCCACGAAAACTGCTGTTGATGAAAACAACGACGATAACGGCAGTGACATATCATTCCAATCGGAGAATAGCTTCAGTAACCTGGTGGAACTATTAGAAGAAGAAGAAAATGCTCAATGGAATAATTTAAGTTCCTCAGATTGGCAGGAGATTGACAAACAAGAAGAACTGATCAAATCTAAGGGAAAAGAAGCAAACCAAATGACTTCCAACATTGATAGAGAAACTAATACCAGCCTTCCAAACGATGGAGGAAAAAAGGAAAAAGGAGTACCTAATAAAAAGTCGTGATTCTGAAAATGGGAATGAAAGAATAGGAGAAAGATCACTCTCAGCAGAAATGAGGGCCCCTCAGATAAATAGTAAGTCACTCAGAGCGCGAATGACAGCTAATCAGAATATGGAGGACAGCAAGAAGAGAAAGAACAACCAAGAAAATGGGTAGAAATCACATTATCGGCCGAGTAACAAGGAAAACAACAGAACCACTCGGGCTAATTGAAGGGACAATCTAAAGATAATATTGGCGAGAAGAACCAATGATAGAAAACTACTTCTGAATAGAAGTAATGTGCTGAAGCTCATCCGACATGTGCTGGCCCTACGAAATATAACATCGAAGGATATAAGAGGGGTGGAATTTATATCAGAAGATAGAGGAGACACAGTAATCTTGCACTTGGAGTCGATTAATATTGAAGAAGCTCTAAGGAAACAAAAAGGAAAGATTACTGCCCTGGGATACGACTTGAAGAAACTCATGTCAACTCAAACAGTGGAAAAAATTGCAGTAAGAAAGCCAATCCATCTGAGCAATTTTGTAAAACCTGGCCAAAAAGAAAAGGATATTGCTGAAACAACCTCAAGGCCATCCATCCGGGCATTCTCGAAAAAAGAAGGATCACAACTGGGAAATTTCACGATCAGAAATGAAGAGGGTGCAAAACATGACCAGCAAAATACAAACGGAAAAAAAGGAAAACAGCCTTAGACCATCAGGATTTGTCATGCATTGCCGGTAGCCTGGTGAAAAGGAACGTATAGACCCTGTAACTGTCAGAGGCAGAGGAGTTAAAACTAGGCTGTTGGAATATCAGGGGCTTCAAATTCCTCTTCACTGATAAAGATCTAATACTTGGGGGATATAACATCATTTGCCTCCAAGAGACTTGTGTTAGGCAGAATCCTGTGCAGTTCCCTTGGGGAACACTGCAAAAAGATTAAGACTACAGGAGTAAGCAGTAAACCCAATTGGGAGCAGTCTGCACCACCCAGATTTACCTGGTAGCTGGGGCTGAGCAGTCAGACTTCTCGCAAGAAGAGTTAGGCAGTATACAGAGGATACACAATAGGGCTAGAAACACAGTAGAGCAAGCAAACACTGACCAGAGATTGTTATCAAAAGTATATAATTATTTATTTAACACACACTTTAGAAAATAAACTAGCACTATAAATCAAAAGCAAGTTCCAACACAATCAGAAAAGTATACACACCTCCCTTAGCAATTACTAGACAAGTCTAAGTCAAAACACCACTTTTTGTCAAAACAGGGGTGAGCGTGTAACTTAGATGGCACTCCAATAATTAGGTTAAAGGGATAAAAAAAAGGCAGGTCATAAAGATAAAACAGTTCCTAACACTTTTAAGAGACCAAAACAAGTTAGTGAAGGCAGAGACTACTGTAAAGCCAAAGTTCATAGGCCAGGCCCACTTTAAATGGAGCAAGGTGAAATGTGCCCAAGATCACAGTTGAGAGCTGCATTCAAGTCTTTGTAGAAATGTTCAAAAGAGGTTGGGGTGGTTCAAAAGAAAGTTAGAAGGTCTGGGGGCCAACCGAGTTGGAAAGCCAAGGATTTAAGGGTCACCTTTAGCAAACCGCAGAAAGGGAGGCCAGGTGGAACACAGAACCTTTAAAGTTGAGGAAGCTCCAGCGGTGGCAGTTGTTCCTGGCAGCGGGTGCAGTTCGTGGTTTCGACCAGGGGAAGAGAGGATCTCGTCGAGGAGGAAACTTGGAGTTGTTTCACTGCCCAGGGAAGAAACCAGCCGCGGAGTTAATCAGTTAAAAGGTGTGTTCCTGGTATTCGCGGTAACAGTGGTGAAGCTTTGCTATCCGGCCGCCGGGGTGCTTGGCATGGGCGATTCGACCAAGAGACGTCCTGGAAGGCAAAAAGGCGAACTGGTTGATCCCACCAGCTCAGAGGAAGAAGACTCTTTCAGCAGATGATATCTTCTCTTGTCCTCGGGAAAGTGGCAAGGTCGTTGCAGCAGGGCTCCACCGGTGGTGTCGTCGTTGCAGATGGTTCAGCTTCTCCCCTCTTCAGAATTCTTAGGTCCTGTGGCGACTTCTAAAGTTCCAGTCCCAAAAGCCCTGCTTTTATGCAGAAAAACCCCCATTCAAAAGCCTAGCTGTCACTCAAACATGCTAAGTGGTGAGCCGGGCGGCTCACCACTGGGCCCATCAGAACAGAGTGCGACTTCAGTTGCTAAGGCAATGCAGTCCAGGGTGCCAATTCCCCTCCCCACACATCCTGTGGAACCCAGACAGAGTGGCACCAGTTGGAGGGCTTCTGTGGAGAAGCCCGCCAAAAAGTGGAACAAAGGGCCTGACCTTGGTTGGAGTTACAGAGACGGACACTAAGGCCATTTTAGAAAAGAGTTCTGGCAAAAAGACCCAACTGGTGATTTGATATTAAATAAATAAACCGGCAGTATCTTTAACATTGCACCAAAAAGTGGTGCGTTTAAAATCAATGGGAAAATCCCATAGGAAATATTCTGGTGGAATATTTTGCGTGGTAACCACTGCCACCAGCCAGAACTCGACAAGGGGGGACTGGACAGTGCCCCCTTGGAAACAGACCCAGGGGCAATCTAATTACCCCTTCCAGTACTTCAACAATATGATGGTTTGTACTGGTTCGGTTCACAATTTTGGACTAGTAAAGTCAATGGTGACTTTACATGCCCTGGGAGACTGTAGTCAGTCCCAGGGTATGGAGTCTATGTTTGGGGGTCACTATGACACCTGTGTTACTGCACTGAGGGTTCTGTGTAACACATACACAAAAAAACAGATGGTACCCTATGGAGTAAAAGACCCCATAGCCCATAAGCACACCAAAAGTCAAAGACATACCTCAAATCATGCCTAAGAGTGGGAGGAAAAAGTCTCACTCTTAGCAGGAGAAAAAAACAAACCCCAAAAATCCAGAAAAGCTGCTGGGGGACTCACTAGGTTAGGGAAATTATCCTTAAGAGAATTCTCCCCAACAACTTGGTTGAGGAAAAAAACGGCATTCTACTCCAAATGCCTATACCCAGATCCTGGAGTTGGAACTAACTCTCAAACAGGGCCCATCAAGGCTCTTACTGATTAATGTTTATAGAGGAATTAAGGGTCTTCTAGCTGAGGGTTGGATAGAAAGGATTGTGAAGAGAATGGACCTTTTTTTTGATAGAGGGCGGTAAGTGTGAAATCTTAATCTGTGGAGGCTTCAACTTCCGCCGTCTGTCAAGGGAGGGAATTCCGATTTGCCAGGATAAACTACAGGGGCTGGCTAGGAAATGGATGAATGAGATTTCTTTGCATGGTATGGAATTGGTGAATGATTTTTATACAGGAGATAGGCCGGGGAGAAACACTTGGAGAAATGGGTTGAAGGCTGGATGCCTGGATTTCTGCTTTGTCTCCCCAATCTTGGGCCAATTGATATCTAACTTTACAGGGATTCCTAATCGTCAGAGTGATCACAACCTCCTATCTGTTACTATCCAGATCCCCAAAGAACTGGCTAAACCAATTTTTATGCCCCCCATTGAAATAAATGAAGGCCTAAATAGATTAAAGATTCCTCCAGAGGTTACACCGCTTTTGGCAGAATGGCTAGAACGTGAAATGGCCACTGATGACAAACTGGTAGAATATGCATGGATTTTGACGCGATTCATCAAAGAAAATTTGACGCATCAGTAGTCAAATCCTGTGCCCACACCCTCACCCCTATTATCACCAACTTCGTGAACGCTTCCTTCAATGCCAACCTAGTACCAGCTAGCATCAAAGAAGCCTGGGTCACCCCTCTCCTGAAAAAACCTACCCTAGACCCTACGGTGCCCACTAATTACAGGCCAATAACAACTGTCCCATTTCTCCTCAAAATATTGGACAAACTAGCATACAACCAAGTCCAAACTCACCTCGAACAAAACCACCTCCTTGGCACGAGGCAATCAGGTTTCCGCCCCAACCATAGCACAGAAACGGCGCTCCTTGACTTAAAAATCCAGATGGATACCATCAGAGACTCAGGAAAACTCTGCATCCTCCTCCTACTCGATCTCTCCGCAGCGTTTGATTTAGCAGACCATAATAAACTGTGTGCCACACTAGCGAAAGACTTTAACTTCTCCACCGAAGCTACTACCTGGATCAAATCTTTTCTTGCTGACCGCACCTCCAGGGTCGCCATAGGTAAAGAAGCCGCCAACCCAATCATAGTACCCATTGGTGTCCCCCAAGGGTCCTGTCTCTCACCAACATTATACAATGCTTACACTAAACTCCTCTTCTCAGCGCTAGACGACATGGGTGTCATCTACACCAACTTTGCAGATGACACCCAGATCCTCATCCCTTTATCGGGAGATTACACTCAAGACACCGACACTATCAATAAAATATATGCCATAATCCAAAATTGGATGGCACTAAATAGCCTCTGCCTCAATGATGAGAAGACCGAGGTTCTCATTGTGGGCTCCCAATCCAAAATAGAAGCCTTACATCCTGATTACTCATCCATCAACATTGATGGCACAATCATATCAGTACTCAAACAAGTCAAAACACTAGGTGTCTACCTTGATGCCAACCTCACCATGACCAAGCACATTAACGCCCTTTCCTCCTCTACTTCCTACACCGCTAAACTTATTGCTCACAGTCGCCAATTCTTGACACCCACTAACTGTATCACGCTGGCAAGAGCTTTAATCTTATCCAGACTCGACTACTGCAACGTACTCTACCTGGGTACCTCAAAAGCCAATCTAAACAAACTACAGCTTATTCAGAATAAAGCCCTTCGGGCGGCCCTTGGAATAAGGAAGTCAGATCATATCTCAAATATTAGAAGAAACCATCACTGGCTCCCCATCAAAGCCAGGGTCACATTCAAAGCCCTGTGCGTCACATACAAATGCATCCACTCATGTGTCCCCATCTACCTCAACCACGCCATCACCAAAAAAGTATCAAAGAGAACCCTCAGATCTAACAGTCAACTACTCCTAGCCATCCCCCGATACAAGACTACCAAGGCAGGAGGCAGTAGTTTCCAATATCTCGCACCCACATATTAGAACACTCTTCCCCTCCCCATCAAAAATGAGCAAACGTTTGCAGGCTGCAAGAAATCTCTGAAAACGTGGCTATTTAACCAAGACTAAAAGCCTCTTCCATGCTTCAGGAAATATCACTGTATTTAAGCCCTGCATTTAAAGTTGTCATGTATGATTATTTTGTATTCACATGCACTGCGCCCGACTGGCAATTTCCAAGAAATGTTTTAACTAAGCTGTCTGTAACATCGCCGTGGTACCTAAGGGTTTGGGCGAGTAACAAATGCAATAAATAAAATAAAAATAAATAAATAAAATAAATAAAAATGGCACTAAAGGGAAATCTGATCTAGCCCCAGTACATACATATGATATGCAACTGGTTAAATGACGCCGGATCTATCGAGCTGAAAGGAGGAAACTTAAACAGAGTACCTCCTCCCAAAAAAAGCTCCTCCTTAGGAAATGTAGCCAAACCTATAAAAACTGGATAAAGAGCCATCGACAGATAAACAACATGATGCAGAAACTATGCTGCGAGCAATTTGCAGCAATAACTTGCGCAACTTATGGGAATTAATCACCAACAGTGGAGGCAGTAGAAGTAATTGCCTCTTGGGGAGTATCCGAAGAAAACTGGGTAACTTACTATAATAAGCTGTTCATGTCTCTGGCTACAAAGTCCCAAAAAATGGAGGAAAGGGTGACTCATGGCTGGCGGTTTGAATTTGATAAAGAAGATCTGGTGAGAATGATCAAGAGACTCAGTTCATCGAGCGGCTGGTCCGGATGGGGTTGCCAATAGTGAAATGAAAAGTAATCCGGAAGCATGGGCAGGTTTTGCTTTTTCACTGTTCAAGCAGATAATGCGAAATCACAAAATCCCTGAATCCTGGAGGGAAGTCTGGGTGGTTCCTATTTTCAAGAAGGGTGATAGGATGGATCCGAAGAACTACCATCCTATCACCCTTCTGGACTCCGTGGGAAAGCTTTTCGCCTCACTTGTACTTAGAGATCTGAACAAGTGGGCGCACTCTAGACGAATTTTGGATCCTAGACAGACTGGCTTCCTAAAGGGGGTTGGGACCCAGCTGAACCTTTTCATCTTGAACTTGCTTAAACAGAGAGTCATATTAAATAATACCACAATCTTCATGGTCTTCTTAGACCTCCACCAAGCTTTTGATGGAGTGGATAGATCACGATTGTGGGATAAAATGAAAGCATGGGATTGCCCAGTGGATATCTTGAAAGCAGTCCAAGCCTTATATTCTGGGACATCTATCCGAGTCAGATTAGGTCCTGATGGTTGACTGTGCAGGCAAATCTGGACATTTAGGGGTCTAAAACAGGGATGTGCGTTAGCCCCTATTCTCTTCTGCATATACATATCAGTCTTGAATATCTCACAAATCATCCTCCGTGCATTCCCACCAAAAATGAATGGAAGGGGATTAGCATGGTTATTATATGCTGACGATATAGTTTTTTTTTTAGCTCAAACTGAAATCGGGTTGCAGAGGAGAATAGTTGCCTTTAACGATTACCTTAATAACAATGGTATGAAATTGAATGTAGGGAAATCGTAAGTCTTAATCATGTCAGCTACCAGAAAAAGGAAAAGAACAGTATTCTCATGGAAGGTCGGCAACATATGCTTGGAGGTTGTTAATGTGGTTACATACCTGGGTGTGAAAATTAATAGACATGTTAACAAAAGCACTCATGTAGCTTGGCTAAAATCTAAATTGCAAGCTCAAATCCGGGAATTGCCATCCACAGACGCTATGGGGCCTTCTCAATATTACCAATGCTAAGGTTTTATCGACAAAAGGTCATACAAGTTCTGACCTATGGGGCAGATACTTTACTATACATAAATAAAAACATTTGGGCACAAATGGAAGGCAGGTTCTGGCGAAGGATTTTAAGGCTTCCAAACTGTTGATCTACAGCAAAAATTTGCGAACTGCGATTACAATCATTGGCATCCATTGTTCGGTGGAGATAAATTTCATTTTTTCAGGAAATGCATTATGCACGCACCTTCTAGCTCTTATTGCATTCTATGTCTATAAAGAGATTCCAGGGAGAAATTGCTAGTTAATTGGTATGCGAATATGAGTGAGACTTTAGAACTCCTAGAGGTTGATATGACCTTATTGAAGGAGAACCCGCTGATGGTGAAATATTGTCTGGAAAGAGCCGACTGGATTAAGTCCATCGAAGCTGGGTCTGACCTGCCTAACTCATGGTGGTGGATAGAGAAGATGGGTTTAAATGAACCTCCTGGTTATTTATGCAAGTGTCCATCCGCTTTATATAGAGACCTTCTCCTTCGCTGCAGAATGAACATCATGCCAACAAAAGAAATCCAATTCAAACGTTGCCAAAAGGGGATCGAGAATAACAACTGTGGGTTCTATAAAAAAAAAGGGAACAGTAGAATCCCTTTATCACATAGCCATGATCTGCTAAAACCTAGAAGCTGAACGAGCTTCCTATATCGGAGACTTTAGGAGGGGAACATTAAGCCCAGAGGATTATTGGGATTGGATTCTTACTGGCAACAAAAAAGGTCCGACTTTGGCAATGTTGAAATGTATTAATGCAAAGATAGGCCTAAAGAAAGAAGATAATGAAGGGAAGGTTTAATCTGGGCATCTTTTATACATTGATGTAGATGTTTGGGCATATGGTATAATGTTAATTTGAGAATGGAGTGAAAGAGATGATATTGGCTAAGTGGAGAATGACGGAGGCTTGGTTTTGGAATTATTGCTTTTTTCATAAGGGAAAACTGTTAAAGGTTTCGTGTATACTAGAAAACGAATTTGTATTTAGTTTTTTTTAGTGTGAAACCAATAAAACTTTTAATTAAAAAAAATATATAGGTCTGTTTCTCTGAGCAGTCAGGAGAAAGGTACACACAAGAGAGTGTATGATCGCATGGTGCATGCATGAGGAGCTATATAATAGAGGTGAATGTACACGCCATCTTAGTTGTTGGCAGCCATTTTTCAACATAGGCCCAAGTGCGGCAAAAAGCACCAAGCTTGTTAATAGTAGATTTGCATGTCCCAAACAGACATAACCCCCACCACAAGTAAGCTTCGGCGAGTTACAAGCATGCCATCGTTTCAGAGGCTGTAGGCCTTCATGCCCCTGAAAGAATGTGCCCTGCAAGGCCACAAGAAGGGGGCAGAGCACCTCTTGGCAGTGAATCCAAGTGATTTGCCCGTGGCTGAAAGTACCGCGGGCAAAACGTTCGCATGAGAAAGGTGCGAACTACCAAATGTTTGCACCTTTCTCATGCGAACACACATACATTCTCACACACACAACACACCCATAACACCCCCAACCCACACCCCCATCCCACCCCCACACCCAACATAAACAAACCCCACTTACCTTCATCTTCACGCTGGGTTCCTGCAGCGCCAGTTCCCTTGTACTTCTGTGATCGGGAACCGGCGCTGCAGGGTCCTTTTCTTTTCTTTTTCTTTTTTAACGGAAGGCTGCAGGGGTGTCCCCCGCAGCCCCTGCTCACTATACCATAAAGTATAGTGAGCGGGGCGATGCAAGGGACACCCCTGCAGCCTTCCGTTAAAATAAAAAAATTAAAAATTAAAAAACAGGGGCTGCAGGGGGTGTCCCCCGCAGCCCCCGCTCACTATACCATAAAGTACAGTGAGCGGGGCGATGCGGGGGCCACCCCCGCAGCCCCTGTCTTTTTTCTTTTTTTTTTTTACAATGCTACCACCAAAGATTCGAACTTTTGGTGTTCAAACCTTTGGTGGTAGCATTTTTAGAACTTTTGGTCATTGGAACAATTATTTTTCTGTAAAATCGTCCTAAACCCTTGGCAGTTACCATTCCACAATACAGATAGCATGATTCCTCAGCACCAACACCCCACACGTTAGAGTTACAGCCCTCTTAAGCTTTGATCACAAGACCCCCGCATACCATGGGTCCAGCCAGGCCCAGACCACCGACCATAAAGCTGTAAGACCCTGATCGATGAGAAAACAAGGTTATCTTGCCTCCACATTTGGGTCACGTGATTTGTGATGCGAGTTGCCAGGGAGGGATAAAATTATAGCTGAAAACGCGGGTGGATGACCTTGGAGGCTGCTGGCACATCTGGGAGTGAATTAAGTATGCAAGTTTGGATGACCTTGGCTCTACCCCTGGGTCCATCTCTGTGTCTGCCAAGTGCTCCATTACAGTGATAGAGTAGCATTGTTTTCGGAATAAGTAATTGCTTGTTAGACCGTGTTTTATCGCGGATGACAAGCCCAGCATGACCCACGTGCCACGTGGACGAAGACAGACAAGAAGGCTGGGACCAATGGCCTAGTATCCCCTATGGAGTGTGCCGTCCATGTATAGGGTCGCTCCAACCAGCCTCGTGGGTTTTTACTGTATGTAGTGACGATGTTGATGACGCCAGGCATCCTTTTAACTTGCTGCACATCACCAATTAGGCAGAACGCTCGGCAGCAGCAGAGTTCTTTGCTGATGCATTTATATTTTGTAGAAATAAATCCTTGCAAGCAGTGACTTGGGCCTTGTTCCAAAAGGGTTGTATTTTTTCTGGTGTGAGCATCCAGGGGCGTACGTTCACATGCTCCATTTAATACGACTCAACAAAAAGTGTAACAGTCATGTACAGGATGTGGGACACTCCAAGGAAGTTATCCTTTAACCAGCCAATATTTAGACAACCTATGGCATATCTGGTCAGCTGGTCTATTGGAAGAAGCTCTACTTGCTTTCTGTTTAAGCTGTTTTAGGTGATATCATCCTGATATCTTTCATGGAGGACTGTTTTGTGCTGTCCTCTTTGCCTTCAGAGAAGTTTGTTGACTTGCACACCGGCATGTCACAGTGGTGTGTGCTGCCTGGGGCATCACTAGCCCGAGTGCTCACGCTCCCTCTCTGACACTATTCACTGCTGCAAGAGAGGGCATGTGCTCCCTACTCAGACACTTGCCACTCTCTGCTGGAAGAGAGGGCCTTGCACTCTGCTCAGATGCTATTCACTGGGAGACACTTCTCACTGCATTTGGTCAGGTCTCCTGGCCTTACTTGTCGTATACCCTGCAGAAACCTGGTTTTGGTCCACGCTTCTTTATGCTTTTCAGTGAATTGTATTCATGCCCTATATCCAGGTTTCCAATGAGTTCCATGTATGTATGGGTACTAGAAAGAGCTGCCCCTGTCTCTGTACCCGTTTGACCTCGGTACAAGAGCCACTAACATTATCCATCCACAATCATCGGGGCATTGCTGGTCTCCTATCTTAGTCACATATCTAAACTTTTGCTTTACAATGATGATTGCCTTTGTGCTGATATCCGAATCAGAGGGTTTGGGGTGTAACTTATTCATATTACTTAAAAGGTTTAGCAGAATTTCAGACTTCAAGGTAGATAGGTCTGAGAAAGAGATGTTACCAATCAGTGCAGCATATAATGTGTCAATGTTTTGGGTCTGGACATTAAATGGGCAGTGTGGCAGATCAGGAGGACACAGACCCTTTGTGGCCATTTCAATGCAGGTTTTTATTAAAGAAAAATCAAAATGCCTACCTATGGGGGATGTTCCCTACCTATTGTGAGGAATCCAATGGAGTCATCACAGATTCCCCGGCAGTCATCTTCTCCCATGTGGCAAGGGGACGGCAGCCGCTACCTGACCCTGGAGGCAGCTACGTGAGGGAAGATGACTTGGGAAGAGACAACTACTGGGGAGATGTAATGACTTCATTGGATGAGACATGGTATCCCCCATTTGCCCATGTAGAAGACCCCTTGATATCCAACACCCTAATGGCCTATTGCCACATGTATGTTCCCCCTGGTAAAGGAAGTGAAGAAACCGCTTCTCAATATTCTTTAGGTCAAATTCCCGCCCATGGCCTAAAGAATCAAAGCTCCAACAAAACCATTATTGCTTGGGGTACACCTTTTTGTGAAACTGTTCTCTCATGTAAAACCACTGAGAAAGACAATCCAAAAACTGATATGAGAAGGATGAAAGAGTAGATACAAGGTAACAGAAGCCTGAAGCACAATGTGCAGACTAGTTGTTTGGCAAAACCACCTGGATACATTTAAAGATGGCACCCACCCTATGGAATGGGGCGGTGCAGGAGAAAACATTGGTCACTCAGCAGGGGCTCACAAACACTGGAGCTATGAACCAGAGAGGTGAAGCAGTAAAATGTGCCTAGACAGAAGGAGAGACACAGTGCACGAGCAAGTCAGGCCATGGAGCCGGCAGGAGCCACAAGAGAGTTCCTGGGCTCTCGGCAGCTCGGAAAGGCAGTGTTCTCCTTACTGGGACCTGAAGGGAAGCAGGTGTGTGACAGCGGAGCCATGAAGGAAGCTAGAAGATCATACGCACAATCCAGAGTGGGGAGCAAGTGGAAGAGCTACGCCGCAGAAGCGTGAACAGGACCACAGATGCTGCAGAGGACCAGTTAGTCAGTTCAAAGCAAGTGGGGACCCCGGGGCATTCCAGCAGCCATGCCAATGACAATTTGAATCTTATATGAATGCTAATATCGGAACCATAAGAAGATTATTTGAAAGCAGAAAAGAAAGTACGGAATCAAAGCCCAATACGATAAGAATGCATGAGATGCAAGTGTGGGGCAACGTTTGAATGTACATTGATGCATGCAGGCATATTGAGTCACAAACGGTATATGCCGCTTTTGGTGATACATTAAAAACACAAGAGAAGTTCTGGCAGGAGAGTACACCAGGCAGTTCACATAGGAAGTCTGGATAAGGGAAGAATATCAGGTAATTGGAAAACACAAGAAGTCCTGGCAGGGGAGTACACCAGGCAGTTCACATAGGAAGTCTGAATAAGGGAAGAATATCAGGTAATTGGAAAAAACACAAGAAGTCCTGGCAGGGGAGTACACCAGGCGATATGCAAATCTACAGGAAATGTTAAAGAAAGACAGTGGGCCTCATTACAATAGTGCCGGTCCAGAAACAATGGTGCCAGTAGGCCTACCAGCACCGTTGTTTCTGGACCGGCACACTTCAACTATGCAGGTGCCGTCCCGTCCGTCAGGGTCAGACCTGCTGGGCAGGAGGGCACCCGCTCGCAGAGTTCTCACGGGAGCACTGGCACTGTTGTTAATGGTGCCAGTGCTTCCGGTGCCGTTGCTCCCGTGTCCCCATTCCCATGGAGTCCTATTGGATTCCATGGGGGACTAACAAAATTACCGGTGCCTGACTTCCCGGCCACCAGACTTGGAATAGCCCGGTGGCACCAGGAAGTTGGGCGCCAGTAATTTACTGGTCCAGCGGCAACCCGCCGGTATCACCGGCAGGGTTACCGACGGATCCGTAATAAGGCCCAGTGTTTGTTAGACAAAGAAGAAGCTTGTGTTAAAAAAAGACTGTTACAGAACTTGTTGCCGAACATGAGTATTGTGAATCAAGGAGAGACACAAAGGAATTATTAATAAAGAGACGTTGTCATCCCATTTAAGAATTCAGGGGAAGGGAACTACCCTCTGGATTAGTCATTTCACCTCGGGGAATATTTTCGTTGGAGTTATTCTGATTATCATCTGTCAACACTTTTTGGCCAATATCAGGTTGAAGACATTTCCTTGCTAATTTTCTTGTTTTGTTTATAGTGTGTGGGTCAGGATAAGACATTTTGTAGACAAGGACGGCTTTTTAGTTTCTGACTTCCTGACAGAGACTGATCCTTCGTTTTTGTTTTTTAGATAGGGAAAACACCTCTTTAGAATAGGGTCAGAGAGGCTTCTTCCCCAAGCCATTTTTATTTAAAATAACATTCCTTAACCAAAAACATGACTTTTCTATGTCCGGCTTTCATTTCTGACCCCTCACACTATCAAACTAACCAAGACGCTAGTCTGTGAATGTCCAAAAGAAAAGTGCCCACCATCCAAACTAAACCTAACTAGCCCTACCACTATTATAACTACTAAAGACAGGAGAATGACTCTTCTCCTGGAGCTTGCTTCCTGCAAGTTTCTTCTTCTTTTTTTTATTACGAGTATATAATCACCAAAGTGATTTTTACAAGAAGATGAAGGTAACGTAAGATTTCAAAAGTAAAAGCGAAGGTAAAAGCAAAAATAGTAGTAGAAAAAGTAAAGATAGAAGATGAAACTGAAGAACTGGTTAACAATGAAAGCCAGAGTGGAAACACAGATGGTAAAAGTGAGGACGAAGGCAAACAGAACAGGACAGAAGAGGATCACTCCCCACAATCTGTTTGTGTTAACCCATTCTGGGGAGGCTGTAGTGGTGCTTGTAGAAAGATCTGGTCCAAAATCTTTGTGGCTGCTATGGTCCAGGAAGGTCTCAAGCCTCCTATTAAGCGTTCCCACCAAAGATCTTCTTCCCTCAGGTAGGCATTCTTTAGATGGTGCAATATATATGGGGATCTAAATTGGTCTGTACCAGGACACAATAGCAAAAGATGACGTAATGTTTCTGGTTGGTCGGGGTCGTTACAAAAGTGGCAGGTGTTAGATGGTGAAAGACCTCTTGAATGTAAAATTTCGTTTGTAGGTAATACATTTTAACCTTGCACGAAGAAGTGTATTCCGAGTTTTTCTGCTTGGATGTTTTATCAGAAAAGGTTGGATTACGTTCAATTTTCTACATGTTGGAGGTAAATGGGTGGCACGTTTGTACTCCGATGCCTTGTCCAATGTATTTATCCAATCCATTTCTTCAATTCATGCTTTAGTTTTTGTTGGATTACCCATCAATTCTTCCATCGAGCTGCCGCAATTTTCAAGTTGATGTAGGCACATAAGCTCCCATTTGGAGAGTAACGTTGAGTTGTGTAGGTTCATCTCAGCCTGAACCATCAAAAAAATTGCCACGGAAGTAGGATCTTTGATCTTCCTGTACAGCATGACCGACACCCTTTTGACTATTGAGTCTAGAGAGGAGAGGGAGAGTTCGCGTCTTATCAAGGCAATCGGAGTCGATGATGGTAAGTTCAAGACTGAGCGCCAAAAAAGACTCCCCAATCTAGCCCATAGGGACTGGGGTAAAGATGGCATTTCGTCGGCTCCATAAGTGATAGCTGGAATAACTTTGCCCCGGTAGAATTTAAGTAGGGGCATCAGTGAGAAGCGACCATATTTTTTGTCGAGTAGTTTCGCTTGAGAAACTAGTATTTTCATTTTTTCCACAAGATGGTGTTGCATCGCTGTATCTTTCGCTGTGGAGTCAATGAGGACTCCCAGGTATTTAAATTCTGTCACTTGTTCGATTTTGTTTCCTGTCAGGAACCACAAGTTCTTATTTTTCCTTTGGAGATTTTTTCCCGACACCATGATCTTTGTTTTCTGTTTGTTTATCTCTAAGTCATTATTTACTGTGTAAGTGTTCAATGCAACCAGTTGGCGTTGTGATCCAATTGGATAAGATCATCCACGTACAGAAGTCTTGGGATCTTCTCTTTGCCCAATTCTGGAGGAAATGCTCGTAAACCAATTATGGTTTCTTTGTAGTCTCCGAAATATGAGAGGAAGAGGGCTGGTGCTAAGGGGCAGCCCTGTTTAACTCCTCTGTCAGTAGTTATAGCTGACGAAAGCAGGCCTCTAGTGTTCAATCGTACCTGTACCGAAGTGGAAGCATGGAGAGCCTTGATGGGATTTAGAATTTCCTGTGGACAGTTCCATTTGGTAAGTTTCTCCCAGAGTTTCCTGCGATTGACAAGGTCAAAGGCCTGGGAAAGATAAATGCCAGATAAAGATTACTGTTGGATTCACAAGCTTTGGCTTTCAAAAGGCTGAGAATAAAAATGTTTATGCTGGTACCTACACCCTTTTTAACCCAGATTGAAACTGATCTTTACAGGGTGCTCTTTTTGCCCATTGGTTGAAATGATCCAGCAAAAGGGAGCCGTAGATCTTCCCTAGAACGTCGAGCAGAGCCACTGGGCGAAAGTTCCTGGGATCATCTTTCCTACCTTTTTTAAATATAGGGATAATAATCGCTGAGGTCCAGGTAGGCGGGATTGTGCAAAAGGTTGTACATTTGTAGAATATTAAGCTCAGCAAATGTGACCATTCTTCTGGTGCAGATTTCACGTTCTCATTTGACAGACCATCAGGGCCTGGGGCCCTTGATTTCTTCAGTTTTGATATTTTTTCCAAGATTTCAGTTCTGTCTGAAAGATCAACCCATGGTGCTCTTGTCTGGGGTGTTAAAGGGAGCTCGGCCATGTCTGGAGAGCAAAAGAGTTTCTAGTAGAACTCAATCCAAGATGCTTCCGAAATGCTGTTCAGCATCATTGAGGCTGTCTCTTTAGCTTGTGGGTTAACCAAACTCCAAAACTCTCTAGAGTTGGATTTTTGGATTTGTTCCAACATGTTTTCGGAGTCTTGTTGGTATAATATTAAACAGTGCTCCCGTAGCCAGCTTTTATAGGCTCTCGAAGCCTCTTTTGCATACGCCCTATTAGAGGGCGTGTTGGTTCTCAGGGCCGTCTTTTTTGCTTTACGAAGGAGGTTTTGCTGGGCCACCACGAGGGCATCGAAATTGTGAGCGTGGATTTGTTTTGAATTTATCCCCTTCAAGCTCTTTGTCGTGGTTCTGTGAGGTTCCAAAAGTGGTTTGTAGTCAACCTTCTCTGCTTCCTGCGCACTTCCCTATGAAGAAGTAAATGCTCGAATGTTTGCCTTTGTAACTCTAACCCGGTTGCCTTTTCCTTCCGGTTCAATTCTACCTGAGTAATGGGCTAATGCTGGTTTTGTAAATGCCCATTTAACAACCAGGAGATTGTGGTCACTTTGATTAGTCTGGCGGATGCTGAAATCTGTCGCCTTGCTAGCAAAAATTCAGAGGCGAAGATATAGTCTGTTGTTGAATGGGCCATGCCTTGTTTCCATGATGGTAAAGCAGTGGAGTCTGGGAGAGCAAATGCAGTATTAAACAGTTGCCTGGCCAACATCAACTTGTGCCAAGCTAGACCTTGTCTGCAAGGAATGATCTGTGCGGGACTTGAGACGATCGAACTGGGGGTTGGACATTTGATATTTAAGTCTCCGCATACTATGACGTCACAAATCCCAAACTCTAGATATACTGAGTCCAGTGTAGAAGTCACCGTGTCGAATAGTGCAGTCTGTTGCATCATTTTGTGATTCCAATAAATGGACATCACTAGCAAAAAAGTGCGTGTATAATGGTCCTCGGCGGGCTCTCTTCGCAGGCAGGAAATTAGTACCGCGATGACGTAAGGGGACTTCAATATGATTTTTGTTATTTCTAGTCCCACTCCCATCCGGACTGCAACAATTAGGCCTGAGGAAGGCCTTCCTTTGTTTCCTGCTAATGCTTCTACAAAGGCGAGTTCAAAACCATCCAGTGAGGGTTTAGATTGTAGCCAAACTTCCTGAAGACAAAGGATGTCATATTCTCCTAGGTTGATGTCACCGGGAGTTGTTAAGTGTAGAAACCTTCTTGTGTTCCAGGTCGCAAGGGAGAGTGAAAGTTGTGCTTGGACAGTTTTTGAAACAACTGGTGGCTATTTATGAAGACGAGTAGTCAAAGCTTTGGGTAACCAGGCCCATGTGGTGGAGTTAAAGTTCGATCTTGCCTGTGTCGCCCTTTGATTTTCCTCTAGTGGAGTAGTCGCCTTTGTCGTTATTAAGTTGCTGGGGTGGATATCTTGCCCGTTAGGTGACGATTGGGCCTGATCCGCCTGGATGGTTGGTAGTAGTTTACTTGACAAATCGACCCTTGGGCTAAGGTGCCGACGTTCTTCATTTGTTGGTCTGTGATCAGTGACGCCGACGTTTGGCTTCTCGTGACCTACTTTAGGAGGTGTGAGTCGAGTTAGCTCAAACCCTTGTTTGTATAGTGACTCCGCTGCAGCTGCCAGCAAAGTGGACACATTTTCTGATGATATGTATAACAAACAGTAGGCCTTATGTCCCTCGTGGGAAGGTTCCACCGTTGTAAGGTCTTCTGATTTTAGATTTCTTAAGGAGGAGATGCTATGTAGCAGTCTCAGCACTGTGCGTCTGTTTAACACTAGATATTTTGTGTTACCAGACCGTTGCCGTATTTTGATCGATGGATACGACTTGTGGCTGTTTGCCTCTTGGTACAACTTCTTCTTCTGATGGGAACTGTAATCCCCACTCTCCTGATGTTTATAGTCGTGGGGTCCTTTCTTCTGATAAGAATACTTTGATTTCTTAAATTTGTCCGCTGTGTCATCTTTTGTTTGGATGTGGAGTCTCGATCTGTATTCCGTGTGGGGTCGACGAGAAGGTGTGGCTGAGTCCAGGTTTTGTTCCATTCTCTTTTCAGTGGGCTTACTGGCAGGACCCCCATACTTGGTTCTTAAAGTTTTGAATCGATCATCTAATGAAATGAAGCCTGAAAGATCCCTAGTTGGGCTGGGAGACAGCTTAGGCAGATGGGAAGTCACGTCATTCTGTTGACTATCAGAGGAATCATCGAGGTATTGACTTAAGTCCATTAATTCCTCATGTAGGGGAGAGGCTACTAATGCATTTACTGGCTGAGGCAACGTTTCGGTGGGATTGCCAGTGTCTAAAATGGTTGCTAATGCTGGTTTCGTCGCAGCCTGCAGTTGGATCTTCTTTGGTAGAGGTTCCTTCTGACGAGGGTCAGGTTGCTGAGTCACGTGGGTTGGCTTAAACAGAGGTGCCGTTTTTAGACATGGCTGGGCGGTGAGAGTCTGTTTAGTTCTCAAACCTGAGTTCTCCCCAAAAGACGGGCCTAAGCCCAGTGATTTTTGGCTTGGGCCTTGAGTAGATTTCATTCTTGACTGGTCTTTAAGTGGGGGAGTATCATCCAGACACATCACTTCATTTTCTCCCGACTTGGTGCAACTCAGATTCGGACCAACTGTTAATAAGCAGTTAAGGCCTTGTGAAGTACTTGCACCCGATTTGGGCCTCGTCCCACAATCCGAATTGGAAGGCTCGCGCCACAAGATGTCATATGACGTAGTTTGAGAACTTGCGTCCTTCCTTGGCCTATCTTTGTTGTTATTTCTTAAGCCTAGTAAAGGTTCTGTAGGCTCCACTTCGTAGGAAGTGCCAGGTAAGTTGTTTTTTCTTCTCTCCAGAGCATTAATGTAGCCCTCTAGGTAGATGAGCTTTGAGTTCATCATCGCAGAAATAGACGTGTGATCCTTCAAGGAATCATTAATTCCCTCATATAGCTTGCAAAATGGGGCTAATGCGATTGTTACAGCCGACATGATATACATAAAGTCTGCTTTTTTTGCCGGAGTCTCTTTTGGTATAGTATAGGAAGACTCCTTTGGGGTAGTGTAGGAAGACTCACTTGCTCTTCTGTTAAATGAGGAGCTCACCGGAGTAGGAGGAGGCCATAGCCGCGGTACTTCCTTTGCTTTCTGTTGAGGTGTCGATAACCTCGGCATTTGGCCCCCCCGGGGGTCTATCACTGTCTCTTTACTTCCATTTCCCTCTTGTGCTTCCATATCCAAAGGGACGGTCAGGGGAGAAGGCTTAGTCGCCAAGTTCCTTCTCTCAAAGATCTCTTCCAATGGCCCTGGAATGGCGGTTTTCTGGGCTATTCGATCTGTCTGGGGAATAGAGTTCATACTTCCCTGTAAAGGTTGGATTTGCACGTCATGGTCCGTAGACAATAGGGCTTCAGTAAGGGGCTCTTGGATTTCACTGACAAGCACCTGATGAGGTAATGAGGATGGTACTATTGGTGGTTCCTCTGAGCAAAGTTCTTGGGGTTCCGGGATGACTGATTGAACCGGTAGCCCTGGGATGGAAGTGTCTTTTGGTTGCTCTTTTTGATGTAATGGAGATGCAAGGGACCCACTGCTAGGGATGTTCTTCTGAGAGCCGGCTGAGGCTATAAGCAAGGGTTCAAGAAGCGCTTCTAGCAAGTCCGCATCCGAAATTTCCACGAGCCCTGCGTGGTGCAGTTTCTTTTTGGCTGGTCTTTGGAAAAGCGTTTTCAACGAGTTTTACAGACGGAGACTCGCCGATGAAGCTGTCGAGTTGATAGATTTCGAAGGCTTTTTTTCTGTTGTTCTCTTAGAAGTCATGGGGAGATCGAATTATTTTTTTGATAACAGCCTAAACGGAATTCCATGTGGTTGTTTAATTGGGACCCCTTGTTTACTGCCTTCTCTCAGATCCCTGGGTTTGGCAGTAACTGGTTCGTTGGTATCAGAATGTAAGGGGGCCGTAGAAGAAGGTGGTAATGTGGGCGAGATTACAATTGTTTCGACAGGATGGCCCACAGTCTTGAGCTTCTCCTCTAGTGACTGTGGGCTGTTTCTTTCATGATGATCTATTTCGTCACAAACAGGACGTGTTGAGGTCGAGCTATTGTGAATTTGAGCCTTTACAGTTTTTACAATGTCTTTGGCCGCTTGGTGGCGCTGTGGCGTCGCTATGCCAAGAGCAGGTGGGGATAAAGGCCTCTCTATCCCAGAGACTCTGGTTTCGTCGCCAGGACCCCGAGGTTCCAGGAGTGCAGCCGGGCCTGCGCTGCCCGCTCGCGGCTCTCCCTGGCCTTGGACCCGGGTGGCCCCCCCCTCCTTCGAGGGACGGCTCCTCCGTGTCGTCAGGCAGGCAAAGAGACCGAGCTGCGAGCTGCGCGTCCTGGCTGGGACTTCCTCCGCAGCTGGCACCAGTCTCCAGATGGCAGTGCGGAGAAGCTGCACTGTGGTTCCGCCGTCCCATGGAGCCACGGCCGGCCCCACTTGTCGCCTCTCCACACATGAGGTCCGGTACGAGCTCCTCCCGGATTCCGTCACGGGAGGCCTCTCCTCCTACAAGGGGGGGGGGGTCCTCCCGCGCGGTCCTCCGTCGGAAACTGTGGCCCCAACAACATGGACTCTCCGATGCTATGGTCCTCCTCTATACCGGAGGCGACAAGCTCCTCCGTGTGCTTCGCCCTGTTGGCAGTGTCCACAGACGAAGAGGGTCCGGACGTCTGATTAAACCATCCTTCTGGTAAAAGTTTTTGTTTATGCTTCTGGGGAAGCTGATTTATTTTTGTAGTGTGCTGATGTTGAATCGTTAGTTTAGGCAATTTTCTTGATGAGGTGTTATGTAATTTACCTCCTGGCCGCTTTACAGAGCCTGCACAGGATACATTGTTAAAATGTAAGGTTGGATGCGTTTCGGTGAGTAGGGATGAAGCCAGCAAGAGGGCCGAAGGGCTGTTGGCACTCCGCAACCTTCGTGGTTCGTCTTCACCTCCAGAAATATTATGTCTAAGGTCCAGGGCGTCTCCGTCATCCACCCTAGCCGCCATTAGACTACCACAGACTGCCCACTCTCACACCACTCCGCTCCGCTTCGCTGCTGCCTTCTGGTTTTGAAGGAAGTGTAGCCACTGTAGAAAGACAAACTGAGAGGGACTGCCACAGACTGCCCACTCTCACACCACTCCACTCCGCTTCGCTGCTGCCTTCTGGTTTTGAAGGAAGTGTAGCCACTGTATTTTCTCTTTTACTACAATATTTTTAAGTAGTCCCTTGTGACTCCTTTTATCAGTTCATACAGTGCCTTCATGGTTGTATTGCAATCCTTTTCTTTCCTGGAATTGTTTCTTGCGTCTCAAATAATTACTTAGCTCATATAGGGTGACATTCCTCTCTTCCCAGTGTATGGACACCTAGTCTCAGTTTCTCTCTCTTTACATCTCTTTCTCTTAGGTTATGGTATTCCATCTCTTCAGCCTGGGATAGATATTTGTGGTTGCCCTTTTCACCAGGCATGTTTATCTCTCTCCTTGAGTGCCGTTCTTTCCCAGGCATTTGTATATTCATTATAGTAAGTTTTCCTTTTTTAATTGTACTCAGGTTTCTTTTCTTATCATTCCATTTCCTCACTCTTTCATTCATAATACTGGGACGAGTATGAATGGTCACATAGCAATTTCTCTTATCATCATCAGTCTGTTGTCTTATTCTTTAATTTATATTACTTGAACAAGTATGAATGGTCCCATAATGATTACTCAGGTTTCATTCATCATCATTCTGTTTTCTTATTCTTTCGTTTATATTACTGGGACGAGGATGAATGGTCTTGTAATGATTACCCTTGGGTATCATGTATCCCCCCCATTATCTCTGTTTGCTTGGGGGTCCTCGACCTGCTCAGGGTATGTTGTTTTCGTCATTCTCTAGTGTTCCTGCTTCATTTCCGTGTCTAGATATCTGTATTCTCAATATGATTCATCAGCTCCTTGGGTAACCTTCTGGTAGGCAGTCGTATCCACCTAGTGGTTTTGGTGCAGTTGGAGGGACCCTCGGTCCACCACGGGATCTCTGTGGTCACGCCACCACAATTGTCTTCTCTTGCCTCAGCTCTCTGGACGCTCAGCATTGTGTGTTCCTCTTGTGGCTTCCCAGCAACTTTCAAACTCACTGGCTTTGCCGGCGGTAGAGTCTCCTCCCCTCTTAGGTGTTGCGTCTGCCTGCGGCTTTCCTGGCTGCCGTATGCATCGCTCTGCCTCTGCTGACTGCGGCGTCTCCTTCCACTTCAGTTTCTTCGTCCCATTTCAATGGGATTCCCTATTTAACGAGCCATATGCATCTTCTAGTTGGAAAAAACGAATGGTACCATCTTCTTCACAGTGTTTACCTTGCACGAATTTGGGAGTTCCTCAGAGGAACGGGAGTCCTTGTCCCCACAGGGGGAGGCTCTTCCGGTGAGGTCCTGCTTGCCTCAACCCCTTGAGAAGGTGTTGCAGAGTGGGCTAGCCTCACAGGGACTGGAGGGGCGATCTGTGGGGAGATGGGATGAATTCCCATTATTTGACAACACATTTATATTTCTGTTTCAAGGTATAGGAAGACACCAACATACATTGGCTATGTGTGCCCCTGATTGTAAAAGGAGGGAAAGTCTCCATCTAACCATATGGGAAAATGTCTGCAGTATTAAAATGAGTACTTAGTATCTTGTATGTCATGTGACAACGTCATGGGTGTGACCCTGTCCAGGGACAGAGGGGGTTGGGTAAGGGGCTCCCTGGTATGCCTGCAGCTGTGTATGCCAATTAGTGCACTTTTTATTTTACCCAATTTCTATCAACCTTTGTCCTGGCCAGGTCTCTTTTTCAATTTCAGATAATATGATGACCAGTATGCATCATGACCAGCACGCACCAAATTCCTCAGTAGCCTAGCATGGATCATCTATCCTTGGATGTGGAACAAGTAAAGCAAAACAGACTGCAAGTACCATAAAGTACCTTGGCCCAACGGCCAAGACCGTTGGACCAGAAGGAACAGGCTAATTTATCAAATGGGAATGGAGTGAGCTTTCCCATTCAGAAATTTACTAGAACACCAAACACCCACCCCACCAACCCCAGACTGGCTATAAGGCAGCAATGGGGTAGCAACAGCAAACCTGGAACTGGCAAGGGACAACATGGAAATAGGGGAGACCCAGGAACCCCCTCCACATCCAGTTTGAACAGTGACTCACCAAAAAGGTTAGTGTAACAGAGAGACTCTATGCCGCCACCCTCTGACCTCCTGATTGGAGGAAAATTGAGACACAAAAGGGGCAGGGCTACAGGGCTTTTTTAAAAGGCTTCCAGGGGAAGTCCCAGGCCTTGAGGGTGTATCTCAGCTAGAGTTTGGCAGAGGGAAGCCACTGACTCAGAGAGCCAATAGGAGATGGGAGGGAGCTCCTAGACAGGGCAGGGAGGGCTATAAAAAGCAAGCAGATTCAGTTGTGAGTGCAAGGTGTATGTGCGAGGTCAGAAGAGGGGGAGGTGGACCAAGACACCATCGAGGAGGACAGGATGAAAACTGGGAGTGAGTGAAGGTAAGGTGTTGGGACTGAGAAGAATGTGCACATTTGGGTTGTATATGAGTGAGTGAGTAGAAAGGGGGTGTATGTGTGTGTATGTGTGTGTGTTTGTGTGTATGTATAGGTGAACTGAGAAACTGGGGGGTGGGGGAGAGATTTGGAGAAGAGAGGGACCAGACGGGAGTTGGCAGGTGTAGACAGGTGACTGGGGAGAGAGAAATAAATCCTTGAGAGATCAGTTGGAAGGTGATAACAGAAGGTGGAAAGAGAGCAGTAGGACCAGGAAACAGACTAGGGAGAGATCAGTTGGAGGGTTGGGGCAGGGCGAACAGGTGAGAACGGTGAGACCAGGGGGTTGCCAGACATTTGGTCGAAAAAATTGGTCGACCAGACAAATGGTCGAACCAATTTGGTCAAAAACCAAATGGTCGAATTTTTTATTTTTTTTATTTTAACCCTTTTTTTTTTTATTTCTTTTTTTCTCTAAAAACCCCTTTTTTTACTAAACGAAAACCCGAAAAATAAATATATAAATAAATAAAAAAATTCGACCATTTGGTTTTCGACCAAATTGAGTCGATCAAATTGCAGTCGACCAGTTTTTTTTCGACGAATTGACTGGACACCGACCAGGGGACAGAGTGTGGAGAGAGAATGGAAAAAGTGGAGACAGGCAAGTGAGGAGAAGGTTAAGAAGCGGCCATCAGGTAAAGGGTGTCAGAACAACCATACTACCCTACTAGGCCCTGTAGGAAGTCTGTGAGGAAGTGAGATAGATATGGATAATGTCATTAGCCCCCCCCCCCCGGACAAGGACAAGTTAGACAATTAGACAGTAGGGCTATCAGTACAGGGACCCCCTCTAGACTGAGAATCTATGACTGAGAATTCCAGTTGCTTTTATATACCTATTTTCAAAATAAAAGTTAAAACTTGTTAGTTTATTGTGGGATTAATTGAGCACCTTGTCTCATTAATATTATACAGTTGCTAGTGTTGGTAACGGTTGTACTAGGTCAGATACAGGAGACGGGCAACTGGACATTTTTCAAAATCCCTTGCTTTTATTAAAGTAAAAGAAAATTCCTCACCTAGCCCTACTTCCAAGGTGGAGGTTCCCCTAATTTTGAAAATAAAAGGGGGTTTGTCAGAACCCATCACATAAAGCAATCAGTTCCCCTGTCCAAACCTATGCTACCCTGTGGTGTCTCTACTACTAAAGGAAACAAAAAGACTTAGAGCCTGATCACAAGTTGGGCGGTATCCCAGTGGTAATACCACCGGGATACCACCCAACGCAAATAGCGTTACCGCTACTCGGTCCAGCACTATTAGCGCCGGATCACAAGTAGCGGTAAGGCAGGAAATCCACATTACCCATTGGGTCCATTGGACCCAATGGGGCTGGTGGGCACTAATTGTGCCGGTGCTAATTACAGAGGTGCTAAATGGGATTTTCACCACCAGCAAAAAGTTGGAGGTAATACAGCCCACTTAGAGCACACATCTTGATTGCGTCCAGCCCTTAAATTGGGCGGTAATAGCATAACTGCTGTATTTAAGGGCTACAGCCCAACTCGTTATGAGGCCCTTAGCCTAGAGAAGAGTTCTAACTCCCTTTTCCTGGCTTTTGCTGGTTGACTGTACTGGTTGGTTCTTGAACCCCTCCCTAATGTCTCTCTCAAAGTCTCTTCTCTTGGGGTTTCCCGGCCTTAGCTTGTTCGTACAGTTTAAAAAAAAAAAAAAAAAAGTTCCAGTGTGTCTCAGTTTCTCACTGCTGACCCTCCCAGCAAAGCCTTGTTCAATATAAGAAGTGTGTTCCTCAAGTGTACAATTTGGCTTTGCAGATCCTTTAACTCGGGTTCACTCCTGCAGATCCCTTAACTCAGGTTCACTACCTGTGGGGTTTTCGCTTACTCTCTGCTTTCAGATGATCCTTCGTGGTTAATATATTCCAATTCATCCTCTCAGAGTGTTTCTCCTAGTCTCTGGTATCTAGTAATCCCTTGTGGGTTATGGGATTCAAATTCACCCCATCCGGTGTTTCTCTTGTTCTCTGGTTTCTGGGAACCCCTCAGGGGTTTTTGGGTTCAGGCTTCTGGTGTTTGGTTGTTGGATCAAACTCCCAAGTAGGGTTGAGGGCTACTAGGAGTTTGCAGACTCAGAACTCATGGAAGGCCCAACACCTTCCTTCCCCAAAAGGAACGCAAGCCCAGCCAGACAGCAAGTTCAAACTGTAGTTTATTACAGCCAAAACCAACAGGATCAGTACACGGATAAAAAAAAAAATCCAGGAACCTCTCAATGCTTTTTGGCTTGCAGGCCAGTTTTGTAGATCCATTGCGTCATCATGACATCAGAACCTGGGCCCCTCTCCAGCAAACCTATCTCCACTTGGTATTGGGTGCTGAGTGAGTGTCCACCTATAGTGGACCTTATACATGTTAGTTTACTGGCTCTCCCATGTCAGGTGTGTGGCCTGGCCCGCCCCCTGATTACCTAATACTCTACAATGGTGCAGTGTGAGGGTCTTACCATTGGTTCTTGCCAATGCTACCCACCTGTAGGGTCCTGAACTGCGATTGGCTAGAGCTGACGTTCCCCAGGCCTGGGATTCAAAATGGTTCTCAGCTCGAGGTGTACCTTATCAAGGTAATAAGAACAACTACGTGTCTGCATTGTAACATGTGTGCACCACCAAAGACTATGAGAGTTCCCGTTCTCATCATGCAACACTCGTCTCCTGATGTATCTCCTTTGTTGCAAGCCTTTGTCTAGCTGTGTGAGATTGTTCCTCGTTCCCAGCTGCTAGTTTTGGTTCATCATCGGGTTGGCCGGGTCACATGCTCATAGACCATATTTTCGAGCTTGGCAGCTCCAATTTAGGGCCCAATTCATAGGAACATTTTAGAATGGCAAAACCCCATTGAAAAACTCTGTGAATCAGGGTCTTAGTATTGATTTATGAAGGGTGTCCACGTTTACTGTAGCTGGGGTTACTGTGGTTCTATTCTATTTAATTTTTGTAAAGCGCTGGCTCGCCCCCAGGCCTCAGAGCGCTGACAGACATTACAAAACAGATAAACAGTTAGCATCTTGATCCACTCCAATCTCACATGCTATCAGATCCGTAGTTCACAGGGGGTAAATCAAAGAAATTGACCTAGACACCGCCGCCATCAAACAAACTGGTCTTGATGGACCATCTAAATTGAGCGTATGACAGCAATTGCCTGGTGGAGAAGGGGAGGTCATTTGAAACCCTTCGACCCCATACATTTAACCTTAGGTCCCCGTATGTCTTTAAATTAAAGCGTGGTTTTTGCAGAAGGTCCTTTTCATTAGACCAAAGGGTTTGTTTGTGGGGCATTCTCTTAATGTGATCTTCTAGATACATGGGTGCAGTACAAGCAAGGCACTTATAAACCAGGCAGTAAGCTTTAAACAGGATCCTTTGAGAGACCAGGAGCCAATGCAGCTTCCTCTGGGCATTGGACACATGGCCTCTTCGCCCTATACCACAGACAGCTCTAACTGCTCCATTTTGGATAGTTTGCAGTTTCTTTATATTTGTAGATGTGGTACCTGCCAATACTCCATTACAATAATCAAGCTTCAAATTGATAGTCACGGTAGCTATTAAGGCTTGGTTTGCTTCTGAAAGATAGGGTCTGATCTGCCATAGCAGATGAATTGTATAGGTGTAGCTCGAGCTTATGTAAGCGACATGTTTGTCAAAATTGAGGTTGCGGTCAAAGACTACTCCTAGTGTCTTGACTTGGCTAGAGACCTAAACAATGCCCCTCCAACTTGAAAAACTCTGTATTGAGGTTCCATAGACTCTCGATACGGAGCTATCTGGGAATGGAATTTCACTGCATCTTGGTGGCTGTGGCAGCTGGCTCTGTCTCATGCGTTTGCTCCTCTGGGCAGCCTGAATTTGTTCGGCTCAGCTGCTGCCGAGGGTCTGTTGCCAGTTGAAATTTTCCTGAACCATAACATGGCTTCTACATGTTCGCTTTATTCTATAGTTCACCCTATGTTAGTAATACATTGGTTCTGTCCGGTCCCACCGGTGCTCATGCAGTCCCACAAGATTAGTTGCATGTAGTATCTACAAGCATTCATTCAGGATCTCTTGCTTCTTGCGGGTTCTGCGTTGCTGCGGTTAAGCTAGTGACAAAGTAATGAAGCAAAGGCAGTATGTATATGTATCTGTCCTCTACCTTATAGCACTGCACGCTTGTGTCCATTATGTGTTCGGGTGCGTGAGTGTGTCCTGATGGCATGTGTGCTTCGTCTCCAACACTGCTATGTCATGATGTCTCTAACAACATCAGTAGTGTAGCTTCTTGGCCGTTTAGTCAACACTGTCAATTGAGGTCTCCTTAGTTACATCCTGAAGTTACTCATCCATTCTGGGTAGCATTTACACTGCTCCTAGGCTGTAGGATTGGCTGAGTGGGTGCTTTTCACCATACTTGTCTGGAGTAGGAGCACTCGGAATCGGTCCAAAGTGATATGGGCGATCGCAGAATTTGCGGTTCTTCTTGCGGGGCATGGGTCCTGTTGGAGGGGAAGCAGGGGTATGATTCGACCTTCTCTCTTCATGGTTATTTATCGCCCCAAAAGTGCCCTCGGATACTTTATCCACTTTCTCGCTATTCTCCAGTGTGGTTGAGTTTTGGAGATTGGCTGCCCTTTCCCCTCTCCTCGGCGTGTCCTGCATATCAGTTTGTCTGTGGTACTCTTCTGCAGGGGAGACAGCTACTCCTCTAGCATAAGAACCACTCTTCTCTGGTCGTCGGTTCCTTTATTGTGCTCCATCATACAGGCACTGTCTTTCGGGCATGCCGGTATGTTGCGTTGGTTCTGGTTCAGTCTAGGGGTGTTCAGCCTTCCTGGCCTCAGCGGTGTACTGTGGGCTCTCCGCCCACCATGTATGCAATGTGGTCCTGTCTCCAGGACGTTCTGGCTCCTTGCTGCAGCGCAGGCTGCCACTGAACACAGTGTTGCTCAGGCTGGCTTCTGCCCTGTGGCTCCATTGCTCCCAGTGTCTTCTACTCTACAACGAGAGACACAATACCATTGGTTCTGAATTTTGGTCAGCACTGGCAGATTGGCAACCAAGCCAAGCACATTTAACGGGCCCTGTACATTTGTGTTATTAGCACTCATATCCCATAAAGAATTGTGTCTCTGGTGTTAAGGGAAAGGTTATATCATTGTCAACTCGGGATTCATTGTCCCATAAAGGGGGTCACCCCAGAGGGGTCCTGTCTGCCTTGCCCCCTAGGAAGTGTTTTTATAGCGTGCTCACCTCCCTAGTCCCAAAGGGGGTGGCTACCACTTTGTGAGAAACGATGAACTCCCTGGATGCTTCACATGGTGCAAAAGTCACCAGAGAAACTTTAAATACTTCTTATGGGACAACAACAATTGTGGTTAAATTCTGCTCTCTGGTGGGGTGGAGAAAGGGAGGGGTCTTGGTTTATCCAATATACAAAGAAATCATTGTGTCTTTGTGTTCCACTTGCTTCACCCATGAGTCACTGATATACATGGCTCAGATGTAGCCTGGGGTGCTTTTAGTGGTTTTCAGTCACACCTACACCCCTGGAAGCATTCCTGTCTGGAGAAGACTTCCCCCTCTGAAGGTGACCCACTTTTCTTGATGTAAACCATAGAAAGGAGGTCAAAGTGGCTGTATTGGATATGGGGCAATCATTTATTGTTACACCTCGAGGCTTCCCTATGGGGTGTCCCAGCAGTCAAATTGAACTATCCATCTTTGCACTGGAAGCACTGGGCATCAGCAGGGATCCTGTTGTATGTTGATTCTTTATTTTTCAAGTATTGACTAATTGGGGCAACTATTTAAAATTGTGAACATTGGGTTTGCATTCAACAAATATTTTACATACCACAACACCCCTCTACTCCTATCTCAGTCCATTTTGTACATGTTATCGACCTCCACACTATATAAGTGGATTATCCCCATCCAAACAATCCATACAACCATACATAGGCTGTGTAGTGTGAATGAATTTGGCCATCAGGAAGTATGGTCTAATGTTGCTAGGACTAAGGTGTACCTTATCCCTATGAATGAGCATACTTTTAAATTAACTATGCAATTGAAAATGATTGACATACAATTTGAAAAGTTCTCTTTGAAACTAGTTATTAGGTATTACAAGGTTAAGATAATTCCCAAGCTCATGTATGGTATTGAGACCTCCAATTCGATATGAATTGGGCTTGGTCCCTCTAAAACCAAGAGCATATGGAAAAATGTTATCGCTTTTGAGAAAGATGTTATGTCTGGTAGAGGAATCGTTGTTTGTAGACTATAAACAATGTTATGCCAAGGTGTTGCATTAGGGTAAGAGCTCTACAGGATTTATGTAATATGAATCTAGACATGATAAGCTGTTCTACACAGGATCTGAAACATCATCCTGCTAGGGTAAAGCTATGGTTATTATCAACATGACTGGATGACGAGATTGGAAGCACTCCATTCTTATCCACCCTTGGTACATCTGAGGGACGATTATAAAAGGAGGGGTGTATTAGCTCAATTTCTTTGCATATACCTGGACAAATTGACACATGCTACTTTCATGCGATTCCATTGGAATCTACGAAACAAATTATGATAAGTGTGAGAAACCAGACGGTGTCTCACCCACTACTCCCCAGGGATCTGTCATCCAGGTAGCCAGGACAGGGCCATCGCTTTTGGATCTAGTTCATGGGGATGGACCAGTGCGGGAGGATCACCAGGGTGAGGAGTCTTCGGGGAGTGGGACACTGGATGGTGAGATGCGGTATACCCTTCTCGATAGAACCTTTACCCCCATCCTACCAGGTAGGATATTTAGGACCTCTACCCCACCCCCTTTTACAACACAAACACTTGCTCACGGACAGCCCGCTATGAGAGAAAACAGAATGACACCCAAGCAGTATACCTGACATGTCCCAATACAATGGTCAGGTGAGGTCAGGCAATTACTGACCATCACACATATCTGACTTCCATTAAGCTTCACCACACGGATAAAAGGCAGAGCACGAGAGCACACTCTGAGCGAGGCAAAGCACACGAGGAAACAGCAGTTTCGAGACGGCAGCTGAACGAGAGAGGAAAGACGGCAAAACAGAAGGGGATCGCAAGGAGGTAAGTTCCCTTTGCCCTTTTCGACAAGGAACCATTACTTTACAGAAACCTTGAGAATAGAATGCGTAAAACCAGGAAACCAGGCTGAAGAATCCTGCATTGTGTGTC
The DNA here is from genome assembly GCF_040938575.1 of Ambystoma mexicanum. NCBI lineage: Eukaryota > Metazoa > Chordata > Amphibia > Caudata > Ambystomatidae > Ambystoma > Ambystoma mexicanum. The sequence continues at coordinate 383,490,926 of NC_090934.1, read as the reverse complement.
AGAGATACCTGGGGTCCTCCCGTGTTAATAATCAAGGCGGGGAGAATCACCAGCCGCCGTGGTACCGCCTTTGGCTCCAAGAACAAAGCAACATCAGTGAAATCAACACAGCTGGTGAGTTGGGGAAACCGATACAAGACCGGTGTGTGTTGAAGCCAATGTTGCAAGCAGCAACATTGTATGGCGAGCGCTGGAACAAACATTGTTAAAACGCGTGTGATAAGAGACACAAGTGAAGTTGAACTTCTGATGAGTGACTGAATTTTAAAAGCAAGATACAGTACCTTTTATAGAGTGGTCCGGCACCATGTGGGTGCTCAATTGAAGGTCTCTGAAAGGTATACAGCTGAGAAGTGGCAAACGTGAAAGTGAGAAAAAGTGTTATCAAGAAGAGAACGAGTAATTGTGAATCGAAGTGGTCCTGCGATGGGTCAAGCAGATTACTGCGCACAGTCGAAAGTCTTTGATTTAGATGAAGTAGAGAATGTTTGGAAAAGTAGAGCAATCTGGTCTGAGCCTGCGGAGGGTGACCCAGGGGGAACAGTAAATCACCCGAGAAGTTGTATATGTGAAATCCTAAGAAGAAAGGAACTTTAACGTTAGTCGTGTTACATCAGATCCTCTGAAATAAGAGGTTTTGAATGACAGAGACTTTGGCACCAAAGGCCCTGATGTTGAGGTTATGAATTGCATCTTCGTGCTAGAGAAGCCAGAGTGTGCTGAGCTTGAACGTGCTGCCTTGTCCTGTGCTGAAAAGGTGGGGAAGGGAAGCCAACGGCTTGAATATGCTGACATATCAATTCTTGAACACTTTTCTTTTGCATAACATTGTTTCCCATACTATTTGTATTTAAAAGCAAGGATTGGCAATAGTTAGTAGTACAGCACCTTTTATTTTTACAGATAACTGTAAATTTGAGTTATTATTATTTGATGGTCGTAGCTTGCTCCCATCTTTAGATTCAGGATTAGATAGGCATTTTTCAAACCCAATTGAAGTTCAATAAACACCCTTGAACTGGGATCACTTGTGTCTTTCTTGCTGTTTGATACAATGCCTTCCTTACATAAGACAAAATAAGATCTCAGTGGAACAAGAGTCCTTGTAGATTCTGCAAACAAACAGGGACTTTGGAAACCGTTAAACATTGGGTAATGTATTGTACTGCACTTGGCAATTTGCACAGGCTTCATTTGTAAAAGTTGTTTGTTCCTTTATCTGGATTGGATGAGGATATAATTTGTCATAACTGTTTGGGGGGTCTGACCGGACTACCTCAATAGTAATAGGAATTACATGTTTCATTAGAACAGTCAATTTAGAAGAGTTTTAAGGATTCGTGGGTGTCCAAAAAGCGGGCCCTGCACCGTTACAAGATGAGTGGATGACAAAAGGGGGTGGGTGGAAGAGTGTACAGGGGTGGGTGGGGATGTTTAGTTTTGACAGATTTGGCCATGGCAAAATTGGCTTTGCAGCCGAATTGACCACAGTCAATTTGTCCGTGAACCACTGTGCCACGGCCAAATGGTATACATCCGTCCAGTTGTGAGGGTCCTGATCATATTGTATTGGACACTTTCTAGGATGTTAAGCTTTGGGCTTTTGGACTGACACCTGTTGAGCATGTAAGAAGGCGAAAGGTTTCTTGCCTCATGTATTTTATGATTCTGATAGGGTCACTCGGTTATGGGAGGATGTTTAGTCCTGTGTGCAGTTGGGCATTGGCTATGTAATCTCCAGGGCCCCGTTATTAAATCTCCTAGTGGTCTTCCATAAGACTTTGGTCTGTCACATATTGCATTAAGTGGCTATATAGGGTGCCTGTTGTAGGGAAAAGAAGTTCTGAAGGTGTTGAATTCAGACTGGAGAACCTTTTATGAAAGAGCTTCATCTCATTGTCTGTGAAGAAGAAAACATCATAATGGAAGAGGATCCTTGAGTAGAAGAAATACTTTTTTCCTGACTTTTTGGGGTCATTGGAAAATTACATTCCGTAAAAAGTGAAACAGTGATTTTCATTCTACTTTTAAACAATGAAAGCATCCATGACATTTCTGGTATCTTGTTTCTTAGGCATACATATGCTCTCAGTGGGCAGGCAGACATCTACATACCTCAGGTACATAAGAGGCTCAAGCATATCAACATCTGGAAAATTATATATATATATATATATATATATATATATACATATACACACACAAAATGCTTAGGTATGTTTCAGTTCTCAGCTGATGCAATTTCTCAGCGTTAGGTGCCCTCTGCTGTCCAAATGGCAACGTTTGTTTGTTTATTAATTTGTATGGCGCACCAAACCCAAAGGTAGTTGGGTGCAACAGAGAACAAAATACATGGATTCTTTAAGCTTACTACAGAGTAAGGCACAAGGGTACATGAAAAACAATGCAAATGAGTCATAGACAAATCTAGTGAAGGAATATACATATGCACAAGTGGTTAGTGTCAGGACAGGGTTCAAAGGCTGAGGTAGTTCACCCACTTCAACAACAGCTACCATTTCAACAAGCAGAATGAGAACGCTGCGCAGTGTGAGAAACCTGATGGTGTTATCCCATCCACTCTCTCAGGATCTTCTATTCAGGTGGCCAGAGAAGGGCCATCGCTTTTGGATCCTGACCCTGGGGTGGACAAGCGAGGGAGGATCACCAGGGTCACAAGGGATTAGGAGGAGGATACCCAATGGCAAAACATGGTACTTCCCTAATCCCAAAACTGGCCCATCCTACTCTCCCTCAGCCTTTATGTGGTATTTCCAATCTCACCCTCCCCATTTTCAACAAATAGTGAGACGAGGAAGAGGTCAGTAAAGATTACCCATAGGAATAACATGGTGACAATAAGGTCAACCTACCCTAGAAAGAACCCAAACCGCCTCATTAATAGTCAGGCATGGTCAGGCAGTCACTAGTAACTATTCACACCCGACTCCACTTTACTGGTTTTTTGCTATACAAGGTGTGGTCTCCACGAAATGGTGAGTGAGTAGGTGAGCAAGCAGACGAGCGAGTTTCGAGGAGAGTCGACCCGATAAAGCTGCCCAGGGCCAGAGGCCGCAGATTGGGACGCCGAGACGTTGTGGACTTGCAGTTCATAAATGCAGAAGCGTGGCGAGGGAGCCGTGTCTCCAGTGAGCCCAGGAGAGTCTGCATATCGGAGCAGAGGGGCGTGCTGGTCTCCTGCAGCAACTGAAGATGCAAGTGCTCGTTCCCCATGGGCGGTGAGACAGTCCAAGAGTGTCCCAGGGGCAGGCAGTGACATCCTGACCTCGGAATAAAAAAACATTAAGAAGCCGAAGCGCAGAAGTCAGCCTGGTGAGTCTGAATGCGTTGCAGAGCTGTTTGTGAAGAGCGCCATTCAAAGTGGCCTGTGAAACGCATAAGAAAGAGGAATGCATTTGTTAAAGTATTCAAGTGAAGTGAAAGGCAAGACTTCAAATGATGTGATAGTAACAGTGTCAGCGCAAAGCTAGAGGGATGCGCGTATGTGATGACCGAAGTGTTATAAAGTTGAATATTGGACTAATAAGTATAAAAGGGGCGAGAAGCCTGCGGAAAAGGTGCAAGAAACACAAAAGTGTAAAAAGGGACAAGAAGCCCAGGAAGAGGCACATGGAGAAACATGCAAGAGGCACAACCAAGAGGAGGATTAAAAGGCAGTGCAAGTGTCCACAAGAAAAGGAGATGAATGCATGGAAGTCATGCAGGAAGCACTGGAAGATAAAAACAAAGAGGTGCAAAAGGGTCAGAGTGGTCGCGCTGAGCCTAGCGTTTTTCGAAAGCCTCTGATTCTACCCCATTCAAGATTGATGTATATAAGATTTGGTGTAAAGAAAAGGCATACCCTGACCTGTTGAATTCGTTCTTGGAACTAGAGGGGCCTAAGCTGGATGAAAGGTGCCCTGTGAGACCAAAAAGGAACTGCGATATATGGTGTTTTGTTTTGAAAGCTGGAAAAGGCCTGAGCCTGGGCAAGGAAACCCTGAGAGGCCTATCAAGGAACCTGACTTTGTATTTTTTTGTGAAGGAAAGCTGGAAGAGGTCTTAGCTTGGGGAAGGGAGCCCTGAGAGGCCAATTGAGGAATCATCTTTGTGACATTGACCAAATTGAACCTAGTGAGAAGACCACCCAAAGCCAACCCTAGTTTTTGCCATTTTTGTTGAAGCACTATTTTTCCTTTAAAAAAAGGTTTCCTGTCACATTTTTGTACAGTGTGAGGTCAAGCATAGGTTTAGACACAGACATACTATTATTTTGGACTATTAGACAACGAAGACCATTAGAAACATCATTTAAAGGAACCTTCCCTTTAGAGTTAAGGCCAGTCAGGCATTCCACCAACCCAGGACCCTTAGTAAATAAAGGTTTTCAAACACATTTTTTTGAGTCTGTGGGCCTCATGATTCTGGCGGTAGCAGTCGGCTGCCGCCGGAGTAATTTTTTTTCAGCATCCGGCAATGGGGACTTAACGGGGCATTACAGCCCCAGCGGTCCCGGTAATTCCCCCATTGGCGGGCACCGGAAAAAATGACTCCCCATTCGAGTCCCATTTGACTCAATGGGAATCGGGAGGCGGTTAGCACCGGCACCATTCCTGAATGGTGCCGTTGCTACCATCAAGGTCTGCGAGAGGGTGCAGTTCCACCCTGTTAGGCAGAATCCTGTGCAGTTCCCTTGGGGAACACTGCAAGAAGATTAAGATTGCAGGAGTAAGCAGTAAACCCAATTGGTAGCAGTCCGCACCACCCAGATTTACCTGGTAGCTGTGGCTGAGCAGTCAGACTTCTCTCAAGAAGAGTAGGGCAGTATACAGAGGATACACAGTAGAGCAAGGAAACCCTGACCAGAGCTTGGTATCAAAAGTATATAATTAGTTCCAAGCAGAGTTCCAGTCTGCACCAGGCTTCGTTGTGAGAAGACGTGCTTCATTGCTGCTCTGCTGTCTTCACCGTTCTACTGTGGTGTACACCTTTAAGAAGTACAAGACCCACCACCTTTAAAAAGTCTTTTCAGCACGGAGTTCCGAGTAGAGTACCAGTCCGCAGCAGGACGCGGGGAGTGGAGGCTCTCCACTGGCACCTCGCTCAGCCACTGCCCAACACTGAGGTAGGCTGTAAGCTCTTACTGCTACTTTTGGCCGGATTTTTTGTGAACTTTCTGAACTCTGTGAACACTCGAACATTTGGCCTGACTTTTTCGATACCCCTGAACTAACGAGACCTACACAAGTCAGATTGTCTTCCGTCTCAAAGTTCCCCCCCCACCCTTTCCCTTCCTCTCTCCCCCTTGCCAACTGTCCCTTTCCCGTGCCTCCGGCCAACGGAGGAAGATTCTGAGCAACGACTTTTAAGAAGCCACGCAAAAAAAGTCTCCTGCTCTCACACTCAAACCTCCCCTGACTCCAAACATCCTCTCCCCTGCAGCCACAATGAAAACTCCACTGAGAAGTCCAGCAGTCGTGCTTGACTCCGCCTCCTTCCGAGGTGGTCCACCTCCCCCACAGCAAAGCGGCATTAATAGACACACTGCGTCCACCTCCCCGCTTGCCGGACTGCATTAATGAACTTACATCCCCTACCGGCTTCAAGCACTACTAAGGAGCCACCTCCATCGCTACCAACGGCTTCTTCCAGATGACAGATGCGAGCATGTAACTTAGATGGCACTCCAATAATTAAGTAAAAGGGAGAGACAAAGGCAGTTCATGAAAATAAAACAGTTTGCAACACTTTCTAAGACCAAAACAAGTTAGTGAAGGCAGAGTCTACTGTAGAGCCAAAGTTCATAGGCCAGGCCCACTTTAAATACAGCAAGGTGAAATGTGCCCAAGATCACACAGTTTAGAATTGCATTCAAGTCTTTGTAAAAATGTTCAGAAGAGGTTGGGTTGATTCAGAAGGTAGAGTTAGAAGGTCTGGGGGCCAACCCAGTTGGAAAGCCAGGATTTATGGGTCACCTTTAGCGAACCGTAGAAAGGGAGGCCAGGTGGAACACAGTACCTTTAAAGTTGAGGAAGCTCCAGCAGTGGCAGTTGCTCCTGGCAGCGGGTGCAGTTTGTGGTTTCGGTTTCGACCAGGGGAAGAGAAGATCTCGTCGATGAGGAAACTTGGAGTCGTTGCACTGCCCAGGGAAGAAACCAGCCGCAGAGTTCGTCGGTTAAAAGGTGCATTCCTGTTATTCGCGGTCACAGTGGTGAAGCTTGGCTATCCGGCCGCCGGGGTGTTTGGCACGGGCGAATCGACCAAGAGAGACGTCCTGGAAGGCGAAATGGCGAACTGGTTGATCCCACCAGCTCAGAGGAAGAAAACTCTTTCAGCAGAAGATCTTCTCTTGTCGGGAAAGTGGTGAGGTCGTTGCAGCAGGGCTTCACAGGTGGCGTCGTCGTTGCAGATGGCTCAGCTTCTCCCCTCTTCGTTTTTCTTAGGTCCTGTGGTGACTTCTGAAGTTCCAGTCCCAAAAGCCCTGCTTTTATGCAGAAAAACCCCCATTCAACAGCCTAGCTGTCACTCATACATGCTAAGTGGTGAGTCGGGCAGCTCACCACTGGGCCAATCAGAACAGAGTGCGACTTGGGTTGCTAAGGCAACGCAGTCTAGGGTGCCATTCCCCCACCCACACATCCTGTGGAACCCAGACAGAGTGGCACCATTTGGAGGGCTTCTGTGGAGAAGCCCGCCAAAAAGTGGAACAAAGGGCCCGACCTTTGTTGGAGTTACAGAGACAACACAAACGTCATTTTGGAAAAGAGTTCTGGTGAAAAGACCCAACCGGTAATTTTATATTAAATAAATAAACCGGCAGTATCTTTAACATTGCACCAAAAAGTGGTGCGTTTAAAATCAATGAGAAAATCCCATATTCCGGTGGAATATTTTGCGTTGTAACCACAGCCAGAAACTCGACAAGGGGGTACCGGACAGTGCCCCCTTGGAAACAGATCCAGGGGCAATCTAATTAACCCCTTCCAGTACTTCCACAATATGATGGTTTGTACTGGTTCTGTTCACAATTTTGGACTAGTAAAGCCAATGGTGACTTTACATGCCCCATATCATAGAGGCCTATGTGATCAATGGAACTTAGATACTGTTCTTATACCTTGCATACCTCTCATTCCATCTGATACCTTTAGCCTTTTCAATTACCATTAATAAGTCAGAATTGATCAGTTGTAATTCCGATATTGAAGAAGGGGGACAGAAGTGACCATATGAATTTCTGACCGATATTGACCTTTAAGATGTGCTAGAATAGCATATGTTACGCCAGGAACAGTTAGTCTTTTGTATTTGGAATTGGCCACCACCCAAATACCCGTTACACAGACACATATTTCATCCAGTGGAGACTTAATCATGGCTACTTTTTTACATAAATATAAAAGACATTTTTTCAGTCACAGTTGGTTTGCCACATTCAGGGATGGGGCCTTCCTAACCTACCATAGACATTGAGGTCAGGGAGAATAGTAGGCTCCATGTTACATGCATCGATTTATACTTTTAAATCTCAGGCAGCCGTAAAATGAAGTGGCCTTTCCAGATGAAGATGGAGGAGGAGGAAAGCAGAGCAGAGATCGTAGTGTTGCTTAATGCCCTTTCTCCACCTTGAAAGCATATGAAGGTGGGCTGAAGTGGTAAATGAAGGCATAAAAGCCTTGATTTGACACCTTCATTGACCGATCCACCCATTATATGACCCTACATATGCTTAGGTATGTACAAAGTGTACATAATCACAACTGCATGTTTTCCTAGTGAGTTAGATGTGTAAAGGGCATCAATGCATATAGAAGGAGATGTGTTCATTGAAATTGTCCAACAAATCCTGAAATAGATGTATTAGGAAAAGTAAATGAAGAGGGATAGGGAAAGGAAGAAAGAGAGAGAGAGAGGAGACGCCAGATCGCTCTTGAGGGGTCATTGTGCTTGTCTGCACTGTGAGGAGCCAGGAAAGAGACACAGAGACAGAGGACTCATGTTTTGGCTATGAACTTTTATTGGAAAATAAAAGGTGTTGGGAAAATACCTCACTAATCCTAATCTACGAGGTATTTCCCTACCTCAACCAAAACCAATGGTCTGTGAGGGGTCAGAAATGTGAGACTGACACAAAGGTATGGTTTTCTCAAAGTTTACAATTTTATTCAATAAAAAAAGGGTTGGGATAAATGCCCATCATTTCATATCCTAACGAGGATTTCCCTACCTAGCAAACTAAAGAAAGAAGACCTAGTGTCCAAAAAGTCTCTGACACTCACACTAATGCAAACAAAAACAAACAAGGTATGTTTGGCTATCTTTAAGTTTCACAAAACAGAATGAAAGTTCAAACTTATAAATTTAAGCAAGTACACCTTGTGACCAGGGTTGAACACCCTGCCCCTGGTTCAATTCAGGAATATCCTTGACAAAGTTCAGATTGAGACAAATTTGATTCAGTTCAATACAAAAGCTCTTTTCTTTCAACTGCATCCTTCTACTGAATGATGCAAATGTATCTTTGACAAACTCTTGTTAAAAAAATCAAACACTTCATCTTCACAGTAGCCTTCTTGAGAAGGAAAAAGGTCTCTTCCACAAAACGCCAAAATGTCTCTTCCACAAAACACAAGTTCATAAACCAAGGCAATTTTTTTCTTTTAAAGTTCAAAGCAATTCTTAGCATATCCCATTTCTTTCTTCAGTTAAAATACTTTTGTCAAGATAGCACAATAACTGCCTTTGGCGATGTAACAGTGTCAAATGATAACACAGGTAGTAACGTATTTCCACAACACCTTTTTGTCACGACAACACTCCTTCAAAAAATATCTTCTTTCCTGGTATACTCACCTGCCAGGAAGATAATCTCCTACAACTACAAGTAATAACTGTTCTCCCCACTAGTATCCTTTGTGAGGAAGGCTGCACAAGCATCTTTTGTAGTCTCCGGATTCTTGATAATATGGGTTAGATACCCCCCCCCCCCCCAACTGGTGTCCCAAAAAAGGAGGTTTGAGCCCATATTGCCTTCCTACATTTTCTTGATCATGACCTCTTGGCTTTTGGCAGTACGGGTTACAGTTTTCCCCAGATAGGTATCCCTTGAAAGGGTAATTGTGCCCTTGATGGTTCTGTAATTCTCATTCCCAACCTTTTGGCTGGTGGCAATGCGGGATACATGTTTTCCCAGATAGGTGTTTCCTGAAAAGGGAATTGCTCCCTTGCTGCATCTTTACTTCACATGTTGAGTATTCAGATATATTGGGCATGGGCCAATGTCGCTTTTGGAGCGCCCCAGGGTCACCTTTTTGTGTTGGGCCAACTCACTAGTTTTCTGTGGAGTCACTTCATTCTGCGGCAGACCTCCGGCTTTCTTCTGCTTCTGTTGCTAGCTCCCACATAAGTGTAGCAGTCTGCACTGCCCTCTGCTGGGGTTTTGACAGCTCTGTGGTGTCGCCGCTCCACTTCTGCACCAGAGCAGTTTGTGTCGTGTTTGGGAGCTCGTCTCCCATGCAACTGGACTTCTTCCTCCACCGGTCACAACGCAGCTTCCTTCTGCGCAAACTCTGCAATGCCGTCAGCCTCTTCTGCTCGTGTCGGCTCCTGCTGGTGTTTTCTGTTCGCAATCTTGGGGGTTTAAATTGCTTCTGCCTCTGCTGCTACTTCCAGACCTTCCTCGAGGTGCAACTCATTGTGGGATGTAAATGTCCCCCTCCAGTGCTTCACACTACAACTAGACCGTTCATTATGCTCAATGGGAGCTTTTATCGTCATTGCCTCTGAGTCCCTCTTCCTCGTCCCAGTACCACATGCATTTTGGGCCTTGAAGTCCATAGTGGCATTCATTCTCTGACATTTATTTGGCTGTGAGTATTTGGTAAACTGAGAGTTGTTAGAGGGAATGTTATTGAAGGGTTTTGTGATTTACCATTGGTGTAAGCACCTCTGCCCAAAACAGAATCATAACAATTTGGGGGTTTGAGATGTAATTGTTGCACTCCTAAAGTAGACATTTTACTCTAATTAGCTGACTTTTCATAGCATGTTCTTTAGGCAGCTTCATAACAGGGATTTGTACAATAACAGCAAGCCATTAGGTATTTATGGATTATAATGTTTTCATACTCGGGGTGTGGCTACGAGGGCCATGTAGGAGGACGCGATCTGGAGGAGCTCCCGAGATCCTGCAATGATCCGGGCAAAAAAATGCGTGATGACGGGCCGTTGACCACTGAAAATACACATGCCGGTGTGAATGATTGGGCTACGCGAGGTGAACTTCTGGATGGTACAGGAGGAACGGCGGCAGAGATCGGAGCGGAAGAGATAAGACAACACAAAATGGCCGACCAATGCCCGGAACAAAAGAAGAAGCAGGCCGCACGGTGACCTAGCGAAAGGGGCGTACTGAGTGCACAATTGTCACTTGTGGTCAACACAGGTCCTCTGGGTCATGTTGAATAGGACGGTGAGGCCGAAGGCGAAACAGCCCACCTTAGACGACTTCGCTAAGACGTCCCCTGGTCAAGACATTACCAAGAGCAGGGACAAGCTGCCTGCAAGCGGCATGACGACTTCGGGCGCTAACCAAGAAGTCCTGGCTGCGATTGCGGACCTAAGGGCGGCCTGGCAATCTAAACTAGAGCTAGCCGTCACTGAACTAAAAACGGCACTGGACCTCAAGGTCGGAGAGGTGCAGGAGGACGTTAATCTACTACGACAGGATGTCAGGGCCTTGGCGGAGCGCACGGAGTCCTTGGAGAAGGAAGTTAGCCCGAATACTGCGGATTGCGCCTCCCATAAAGCCGAATTGCACGCCCTGATACAAAGAGTGGGTAACTTGGAGAGCAGAGCGGAGGAGGCGGAAGGACGAGCCCGACAAAACATACGCATCGTGGGCCTGCCGGGGGGATTGGAGGGCCACGATCGCACGGAATTCATCAAATCCATGCTACTGCAAGAGATACCCGGAGGAGCCCTATCCCAAGGATTTGCAGTGGAAAGGGCACATAGAGCCCTAACAAGGAGGCCGCCGCCGGGGAACCCGCCTAGGCCGGTGATAGCCAAAATTCTTAATTACCGAGATCGGGAGAGGATATTGGAACACTTACGTAAGGGAGGAACGATTACGCGAGGAGCGGCAAACATCACGGCTTACCCGGACTACACCCTGTCTGTGCAGCGTAGCCGCATGAACTTTGGGACGTAAAGCGGAGATTGAGAGAGGCGGGCCACAAATATATGTTATTGTATCCGGCAAAATTGAAAGTCATTCATAAACATAAAACTGTTTTTTGAGACCCCGGAGGATGCCATGGGATGGCTCGATGCGCAAGGATGTCCCCAGGAGTCAGAAGTTCGGACGGAGAAAGAGTTGGGAAGAGACAAGTGATGCATGAAGAAGGTGCCGCAAGATGGCGCGGCACGTGGGACTTGAATATAGTCGCTTGCGCAGCCTTCAGTAGAGAAGGTCAGACTATTGCACTATATGTCATAAGCACTGTGGTTAATGTTGAATTAACGGGAGCCTTACGGAGCGTTTCTCTCTACCCCATAACAGTTTCAGTTAAGTGGCCATTAGGGCGACTTCACCCTACTGAGCTCTGTGCCTCGTTTAGTGCTTGCAGGGCTAGATGTGGGGGTGCCTGAGCTCCGGGAAGAGAGCTGGGTAGCAGTTGGGGTGTGTGATGTTGGGGAAGGGACGGGGGGGGGGCGGTCAGGGAAGTTGGGGATTTACTGTGTACATAGTTATGGGGAGTTCGAGCTGGTACGAGAAGCTACAAGCAAAAATGGAGGGCTGTATCTGTATCACGTGGGCAAAGGGGAGGCGCTACATGGGAGGCAAGAAGACACTCACGAGCCATGGGAGACCTTAAGATCGTAACATGGAATGTCAGGGGACTTAACAGCTACTTAAAAAGAAACAAAGTCATGATGTACTTAAAAAGACAGAGGATTGATATTGCGCTGTTGCAGGAAACACATCTGACGCAGCAAAAATTGGAACTGGTGGGGAAGAAGTGGAGAGGTACTGTAGTGGGCTCTCCGTACTCTGCCTACGCTAGGGGAGTGCTGGTCTGGGTGGCACCGCACGTTCCGCTCCAACTTAGGCAAGAGGTGGTGGACACGCAGGGTAGGTTGGTCATATTAAAGGCCTTGGTAGAGAATAAAGAGGTGTGCATTATAAATACATATGCCCCCAACCAAAACACTGCTACGTATTTTAGGACCCTATGTACTCATCTGGGCGCGTGTGTGGGGTGAGCGGTTATCTGGGGAGGGGACTTCAACTGTGTGCTCGACCCAAAGGCAGACAGATCTGATGGGAAGATTGATAGGCCCACCCCGGCGGCCAGGGTATTGCAGACATTACTAGATGACTTTGGGCTGGCGGATGTTTGGAGACTGAAACACCCTAATGAAACACAGTACTTGCACTACTCAGCTCCGCAGCACCTGTACACGAGGTTGGATTATTTTTTTGCCTCGCCAGATGTGATGATAGAGACCACCCAAATAGAATATAGAACGAGGGTCCTGTCGGACCACTCGCCTCTGGTGCTGACCTGGCAGCACTGCCGCCCCAGGGCGCGGATACTGACGTGGCGCCTCCAGGCGGAGGCGCTCAGAGACCCAGTCTTCAGGGAAGACATCAGGGATGCGATCTCACAGTACTTTGAGGTAAACACAGGCAGCGTAGATTTGGCGTGCACACTCTGGGAGGCCTTTAAGGTGGTGTTGCGGGGTGCGGCTATTGCTAAGTCAAAAGGCCTACAGGGTGGGGTCCTAACAGAACTAGAAGAAGCGGAAGAGAAACTGGAGCGCGAAAGCAACAGGGCAGGAGGGGATGCGGAACTTGTACTCGAGTTGCAGCAGAGGTGTGCGGAGCTTTGGGAAAGGCTCTGCAACCTTAACTACAAAAAGTATGTTGAGAGGCAACATGCAGGTGGGGATAAAACTGGCCGCTTGTTGGCGTGGTTATACAAGAGCGAAACCCCCAAGCCCCCGATTAGGATAATAACCAGAGAAGACGGGGAGGTGGTTGACACCCAGGAAGGAGTCAACGAGGCATTCTTGGACTATTATAGAACATTATATGAGGACAGAGGAGGGGACAATCAGGAGGAAATTAGAGAAACACTAAGAGACATGGAATTACCTAAGATTAGTGATGAAGAAAGGGAGGAACTAGATGCACCGATTACCCTGGAGGAATTAGAGGAAGTGGTGAAACAGCTGCCCACCTGCAAGACCCCGGGTACGGATGGATTCCCGGCTGAGTTTTACAAAATATATAAAGCAGAAGTACTCCCCCCTATGCTAGAGATGCTCAATGAGTCTTGAGAAGGGTCGGCTACCGGACATGCTCAGAGAAGCACTAATCGTGCCGCTCCCCAAGCCCAACAAGCCAGGGCATTGCTGCGGCTCCTATAGGCTGTTGTCAATGTTGAACCAGGACAGCAAGATCTTGACGGCGGTCCTGGCTAGTAGGCTGAGAAGGGTCATCAGTAACCTGATACACCCGGATCAGACAGGTTATGTCCCCAACAGAAATATAACCCACAACCACAGGCGACTCCACCGAGTGATTGAAGAGGGAAACAGGAGCGATGGGGAAATGGCGGTGGTGTCCCTAGATGCAGTTAAAGCTTTTGATTCAGTGAGGTGGCCATGGTTGCTGGCGGCCCTGGCAGAATACGGGATGGGGCCGGGTTATGTTAGGTGGGCAAAATTGTTGTATAGTGAACCACTGGCCAGAGTACGCACAGGATCGGTGATATCTGAAAGGTGGCAGCTCAGTAGAGGCACCAGACAAGGGTGCCCTTGGTCCCCGATGTTATACATTCTGGCCCTAGAGCCCCTGGCAGTGTACCTCAGACAACAATATGACATGGTCGGTATTGAAGCAGGGGGAGAGAAACACCTAATATCCTTATATGCTGACGATTTGCTACTGTATTTGTAATATCCAGAAGAAAATCTTCAGTATATTCTAGAGGTCATGGAAAAGTATGCAGAATTGTCCGGCATTGCGGTGAACCCCCAAAAATCGAGCATGTTCCCATTGGGGAGCTACATAGGAGCCCCTCTGGAACGATTGCCAGTGTTGTCCGTACCTTGGGCGGATGATTCCTTCCGCTACCTTGGAATAGATGTATATCATACTGTGGAGGAGGAACACTTGCATAACACCGAGGTGGCTGTGAAAATAATCCGCACAAATATGAAGTTTTGGGAGAAGCTGCCGCTGGCGATGATGGGACGGAGGGCGATGCTCAAAATGGTGGTCCTGCCTAGGCTGTTACATTTCTTCAGTAATATACCATACTTGATACCCAAAAAGTTTTTTGTCAAACTGAACAGCATGTGTAGGGACTTCCTGTGGCACGGCACTCGCAAAAGAGTGGCGCTATGGAAGCTACAGAACTTCCATGATAGAGGGGGCATCAAGCTGCCGAACTTTGAGGCCTATTATCTAGCCAGTCAATTGCAATATGTAACCAAATGGCTCTCTGATGAAGAAACTCCTGAATCTAGGCTGTTTGGGCAGGACTGCACCCCGTTTTACCTAAATGAGATTATCTGTGTGACTAGACTTGAAATGAAAGAACGCCCGGGTATGCTGTTGCTTGGGTGGAAGATGTGGCACAGAGTATGCCAACTGATGGAGAACCCATGCCCGTGTTCCCCACAGGTGCCACTAGTTGCCTTAGCTAGGGGAGACAACCAGCTCAGGATGATAATCAGGACCTATTGGGAATCGGTTGGGCTGGTCACATTGGGAGACATATGGCAAGAAGGGGCTATTAAAGAGTTTGAAGAACTGGGAGAAGAGACAGGCTTGCATGGAGGCCAATATGTCACGTATCGTAGGCTAGTGCAGACTATTCGCAAAACCTGGCCGGAGATTGTACTGGCGGAAGAACCAGACGTTCTAATGGGAACAATATATGATATATCAGAAGGAGGGCACGAGATCTCTAGACTGTATGAGATGGTGATGACCCGGGTGGGGAAGGATTTGACTCACCTGAGGCTGGACTGGGAAGCGGAGGTGGGGGCACAGATGACCGATGGAATGTGGGAACGTGCTATAGGATACCACAAGAAAGTGTCCAGAAATGCTAGATTGCAGCAGATACAGTTTTACATAATGCATAGATCCTATATGACCCCAAAGAGAATATCTAAGTTTGCAAACGCAGGAAGACAAGCATGCCCAAAATGCGATGAGGAAGACGCAGATATGACACATGTTCTGGTCTTGCCCAGTGATTGAAGCTTTTTGGGGGGAAGTGGCACGGAAACTAGCGGATAAAGGGGTCTCGCTCAACATAGATACAGCCTGGGCCTGCCTGTTGGGAGGGTTTCCCAGACCACGGAACACTAAACACCTTGGGAAACTGAGGGACCTGGCATATGTGCTTGCTAAAAGAAGGATAGCTATGGGCTGGAAGCAATGCCACGAGCCACGGGTAGAGGAATGGTGGCGGGACTTGCAAAAAATGGGCGGGGGCTGAGACGGTGGTGTGGCAGGAGGCATGTAGCAAGTGCGGGAAGATGATGTGGGTAACCTGATGGCTTGGAGAATATTAATAACAGGACTGTTTGGCACAGTAGTGGATCCTGCAGCTTCGGAAGGAAGCGATACCCAGCCACACGCAGCGGATACAGAACCAGAAATGCAAATAAGCTCTTGGGGGTGGGGGGGATTGGGGAGCAGTAATGAGCGTTAATTGATGTTCACGAGTTTATTGTAAATAATGCTGCAAGTTTGGTTTGTATTGTTTATTTGTTTTCAAAATAAAAATCTTTTTTTTTTTAAAAAAACAAAAAATAAATGTTTTCATACTCATAAGGGGTTGAATACTGTGTCCCTCCAAAGGGAGGGAACACTTTACCGGATAGGCAACTCCTTCTATGTGATCCTCCGTCATGATACCACCCCCAGGGTTAGGATCAGGTAGCCGCTGCCTTCCATGACTCTGCAGGATTCATCACATGTCCTTTGTCAAGATGTCCATAAATAAGTATATGTCCTGTGTCAGTGATCCAATTCTGGCCCTCACACTCTAAAACTGATTCTGTGGTATGTGGTGGGTAGGTGGCTCAGTGGACCAATACATTTACTATAAAGGCCTTTGTTTGACCTCATGGTCACAGGTTCAAATCCTGGTAAGTCCTCTCAGCCCTTCATCCTTCTAAGGTTGATGAAATGAGTACCATTAAGTTGGGTAACAATAAACATATGTTATATATCAATAGCACCAAGATGCCCTTCAGGGGGTGAACGTGCGCTCTAAAAATACACCCGTTATGTTACCGTGGGTTCAGGGTTGGAGTGTGATGAAAGTAAATATGCCCTCTCAAGGAGTGCCTACCCAGCCCCAAGTCCCACAGCAGAACCTGAAACTATTCTCAAGGGTGGGGCTGAAATAACACCTGACTGAACTATCACACTCGAGCCCCTTTAACTAGGAAGAGGCAGGGCCAGGGTGTTGCAAGCAGAGAGAGGCCTACCCAAGAAGGGTGTTGAGCCATTATCAGGGTTATAAGCATTAGCATGGAGCCCAAACGCTAATCCTCAGTGCAGCAATACACCGAGTGCCCGTTCAACAAAGAGAAGCTTAAAGATGGGGCCAAAGCCCTGTAAAACACTCAGGCTCAAATTCGCAGTGTGGGAGTCCAGGGAAGGAGCTAATTTAGAGATGGTCGCCAAAGAATGCAGGAGGGGCTGGAGCAGGGAAAGGGGACAGGATTCCAGAGAGGAGACCCAGGAGGCTTGCCTAGAAGAGACCCAGGATGCAGAGGTTAGGGGCAGACTGGAGACTGTGATATGGAAGCGACTAAAGGCTGGAGAAGAGTAGACCCAGGAGGTTCCTGAAAAGAAGACCCGGGAAGGTATGTGGTGACAAGGAATGAAGAGACTGACCAAGTGGTGCCATGGTGGTTGCTGTAGGCTTTTATTAAATGATAAACCACACCTATCGATCCCTAGCTCTAAGGGGATTTTCCTACTGTGAGAAACCTGAGGATGTTCTCACTCCTATTCTCCATGGGTTCTGCGCAGATGACCAGGGAAAGGCCATTGCTTTTGGATCCTGACCCTGGGGGTGGACAAGCGAGGGAGGATCACCTGGATGGAGCGTCTTTGGGGACTGGGAGTGGGATGCCCTTGGGAGAGACACAGTATCCCCTTTCCTACTGACGACCAACCCTTCACTCCCCCCCGCCTTCATGGGTTATTATGAGTCAACTCAACTGACTTCCTCATATATAACAAATAACCGACAGACGAAGAAGAGGCAACCGGTACCAAGTAATGAGGACTAGGTGCTTTTACCACTCTGGTACTGGGACGAAGAAGAGGCCTGCTGAGAGTTGTAGAGGTCAAGCATGTCCAATTAATGATGGTCAGTCAGGGCTAATTGCACATTCGCACCTGCAGCCTGTTACGGGGCTGCAGGTGTATAAAAGAAGGCCCAATCAAATGATGTCAGAAGGTGAGGCAGTGGCAGTGATGGTGAAGTAGCAGCAGAGAAGCAACAGAGAGCTGTATGTGTGCAGCACGCCAACAGTTAATGGGTGTGTGGCTTGGGATCTGGGGCTCTGTAGAACTGAAAAAATGCTGTAAGCGGAGCCGTGTCAAGAGGCTGCCCCTTTTTATGGTGTTCGCAGTGCTTGTTCTCCTGTGGTCAGAAGCTGGCCCAGGAGTGCCTGAGGGGAAGGAGGTGGAGCCATGAGGCGGAGAACAGAAGTCCGAGAGATGCGTGCTGCGCGAACGCCGAAAGAAGCACCAGTGAGTTTCTATGAGAGAGGAAACTCGGTATGCGAGTGTTTGAACTTACGCAAAGGATTACTTTGTATCAGAGTGGTAGCGTGCATGATAAAACACGTTTTCAAAGGTCTCCAATCTGAATCATCATTAACCATTGAACAATTGAGAATACCTTGCAGCGGAGTGGCCTCGTTTACAGGAAAGCATCTTTTATGAAAGTCTGAGTGCTGGGCATGTTATGAAGGCAATCTCCAAAGATTTATATCAACAGGGTGAACTGCATGAAAACCTTTAATACTTATTGAATTCTGAACAGAATAAAAACTGTTACTGTGAATGAAACAGTAAATGCAAGCAAAATTCAGGTATGCAGAATCTACAAGTCAACAAAACTTTGAACCAAAGAAACCAATACATATTGAAACTTAAAGTGAACAGAACTTTAACAATGCAAGCAAACCCAATATATAATGAACTCCAAAGTTAATGGAACTTTGGAGATGAACTTGAACAAGTGAACCAAATGAAAGTATATTAAAACAGAGGGGGAGACATTCTAAATATAAAATATACTTGGAAAGCTGAATGAACTGCAACTTTAAGTCAAGACATTTTTGTACAAAGACCAACTATATATACACAGAGGACGCAAGTGTGGCACAAAGCTTTAAGAAAACTGGAAAATACCATTATAACATGGAAAGTGAATCTTGGGGAAGGGAACCCTGAGGTTTAACCTACTTATTGACTTGAACTTAAGGCAATCCTGAGAGCTTTGTTGGAACTGCTTTATACTTGGGGAAGGGAGCTGAACGAAAGCTGTGAGCTAGACGGAGCTTCAAACTTTATGTTGAATGCAGTTTTGTTGGTTGCCGACATCCCTACACATTGTATAGATTAGTTGTGAGGGAAAGTATAGGTTTTGGGCTCAGCCAGATTCCTAAGTTTGACTTTCCTTAGTTTTGTTTTGGTATGGAAATCCCACCATACTATATGGCAAGAAAGGCATTTTTCCATCCTGACTTTTGTTAATAACATTTTATCGATAATTCAGAATCTGTTGTCTGTGTCTTACTCCAAGATGCCTTGACACTACCTAAACAAAACAAAAAACTTGGGTGCTTGTCAGGAAGTCTGTGTGAATCAAAACAAAAAGCCACTGTCCCTGTCACAAAGGCTCCTACTCTATGGTTCTAGGTTAAAAGTTTGAAAACAAAAGGCTTGAATGCCTTTTTTTCCACAGTAAAATGACTGAAAAAAGGGTTGAATTTTTTTTTTCTTTGTTTTTATTTGGATTTTTTAAACATAGAATGACTTGCATACAGCCGAGTTCCTGGTACATTGCTCCAACAGGAGGAATCCCCTTACCCCGCCTCCTCCCGTCACCTGGTCCTGGAGGGGACACATCAACATATCAACTTTGTATTTGTATACAAAGCATAAAGAACCTTCCCCCTTACCCCTCCCCCCTTAACAATAATGGTTCCATCTGCTCTTCAATCGAAATATCAGTGGTAACCAACTATCACCTGGGGCAATGTCTTGGTCGCTGCCTTTTGGGTCTTTTGAGTGTCTTCGTCTCCCCTGCTCCCCGATCAAGATCTTAGTTTGTGACCTATGTTCTGTTACAAGTTCCTTGGGCTTGGGGCAACCCCCTCCTCAGCATCACCTCTACAGAGGAACGCACCCCACCCTGTCATGCCCAACGGCCATCAGCCTGTCCATGACCATCATGTCATTCACCTTTCATTCCCATACAGATTTTGCTGGCAACGTATCGCTTTTCCATCCCTGTGCCACAGCGAGAAATCCGGCCCTCAACATAGCCTCCCACATTCTGGGGAACCTGTATTCATTTCTGTCTCTTGCCGTAAGTCCCAACAGTATCTGCAGGGGGTCCAACCCCAATTTCACTCCCGTGATGTCTTTCATCCAACTTAACACCTCATCCCAGTACACCTGTATCTTTTGGCATCTCCACCACATGTGGACGAGAGTTCCCACTTGGCCACACCGACATGG
This sequence comes from Ambystoma mexicanum, assembly GCF_040938575.1. Taxonomy (NCBI): domain Eukaryota; kingdom Metazoa; phylum Chordata; class Amphibia; order Caudata; family Ambystomatidae; genus Ambystoma; species Ambystoma mexicanum. The sequence goes on along the minus strand of NC_090934.1, from coordinate 383,471,122 downwards.
ACAAAATGGAGATGTCCCCGGTGTTAGGCAGAATCCAGTGCAGTTCCCTTTAGGGAGCACTACACCAGATTAGGACTACAGGTGAGAGCAATAAATCCCCTTCAGTATTAGTCTGTACCACGAAGATTTAGTTGGTAGCTGTGGCTGAGCAGTCAGACTTATCTCAAGAGGGAGAGGAGCAGTATTCAGGGTTTACAAAATAGGCCTACTGTACTATAGCACAAGGAAACACTGACCAAGGCTTTGTAGTTAAAAAGTAGATATATATTTATTTTATACACTTCTAAGGAAGCACGTGTATCACAAGTATCAAGCAAGTTAAATTAAGTCAAATAGAAAAATACACACTCCCTATACAAATTGTAGACCAAGTGAACCAGAGTGAAAACTGAGCAAAATGGCACAGAGACAGCTACACACAAAGGATCCTCTAACAATTTCTCACAAGGGAGGAAAAACACAAGTTATCTAGAAATCGGTTCTTATACATCCTAGCAACACTTCCCCTCAGTTGTGAGCCAGTTCATCAGTATAGGCAATACTTCAAATGACAACTGAGCAAAATGGCATTTCACAATGATTATGCAGTGGGAAAGAAAGGGTAGGTATAAGAAAGGGTTGCACCACTCAGTTCGAATTGAGAATCAATCTCGAGAAGGCAGGTCTAACAAATGTGACCAGAGTCAGTAGGCCTGTGCCAGAGTTAGTGGTACAGGGCAAGGGCCCAGGAGCAAAATGTTCTTGTAGCTGCAGTCAAGTCTAAGGTTAACGATGTTGAAAAGGTGGATGCAGAAAGCGAAAGACAATGTTAAGAGAGGGGGGCGGCCAACCCAACAGGTAGATAAAGGATTTAAAACACCTTTAGCACTACCGCAAAGAAAGGGCGGCCTGGCGGAACAATGTACCGTGAAAATGAAGAAGTGGCTCCTGCGTTTGTTCCTGGTAGTTCCTGCAGTTCAGGGGATCCAGCAAAGGTAAATGGGCTCTCACCGTGGAGGAAGGTTCGTTGTACTGCACTACACAGGGAAGAAACCAACCGCGGTGCTGCCAAACGAAGTTTAAAAGTTACGCTCCTTTTAATCCCGGTCTGGGTCGATAGCTGCGTGGCTATCCTGTCTCCAAGTGTGGGGCACTGGTGATTCGACCACAGCAGGTTCGGGAAGGCGATGTGCAAACTGGTTGGCCCCACCAGCTCAAGGGAAGAAGGCTCTTGCAGATGAAGATCTCCTCTCGTCGTGTGGAGAAAAGTGGTGAGACGCTGCAGCAGGGCTTCACCGGTGGTGGTAGTCGTTGCAGATGTCTTTGGCTTCTCTCCTCTTCGGTTCCGTAGTTCCAGTGGCGACGTCCTGCTCTTCCAGTCCTTAGGACCCTGTTTTTATGCAAAAGGAGCCCCATTCATACAACCTAGCTGTCACTCACACAGTGGAGTGGTCATCTTGGCGGGAGACCCTCCAGTCTATCAGGATAGAGTGCGACATGGGTTGCTGAGGCAACCCTGTCCAGGGGTCCTACTTCCCCTCCCACACAATGGACCCACCCCAGATTCAGTGGCGGCGAAAGGAGGGCTTCTTGGCAGAAGCCTGCCAAAAGGACAAACAAAGGATCCCCGACCTGGGTTAGGATTGTAGAGAAAGACACGAAAAAGAAGTTATATTAAAGTTCTGGCAAATAAAACCTACCGGAGCAAAGTTAATATTAAAATCCACCGGCGGTATGTTAGAGGCTGTCAGAAAAAGTGGTAGCCTCGAACAATGGGAAAATCCCATAGAGAAATATTTGCGGTTGAATATTTTTGGTAGTAACCACTGCCACCATCCAGAAACTTTTTAGAGAGGTACTGTAGGGTACACTCTCGAAAATGAATCTAGGGGAAAAACTATTAATCCCTTCCAGTACCTCCATAGTAAGATGGGTTGTACTGGTTAAGTTCACAAAAATCGACTAGTAAAGTCAATGGGGACTTTACATGCCCTGGGAGACGGTAGTCAGTACCAGGGTATGGAGTCTATGTTTGGGGGTCGCTACAACACCCATGTGTCACTGCACTAAGGGTGCTGTGTAACACATGTGCATAAAGATGGTTACTATGGGGGTTGAGAAAATCCCATAAGCATTAAACACAAAAATAGCCTAGGACACACATAGCAAAAATGCCTAAGAGTGGGAAAAAGAGTCTCACTCTTAGCAGGTAAAAAGAAACAAACCCTTCAAATCCAGCAAAGCAGCTGTGGGACTCTATAGGCAAGGGAAATTAGCCATTGAATGAGAATCCTCCCTAACACTCGGGAACATCTGAGTTTCCGTGGGTCTCTGTGCCAGCCCATCAGCATTTTGTAGTTGTAAATACATTGCTCTGAAATGTCACATAAAGTACCCCACTCCTCTCCTGTGATATCTCCCCCTACCAGGTCCTGCCAGTATCTCTGAAACGTCTTCCTCCCCGTCAGGTTTGTGCCCTTTTTCAAAGGGGACACATTCAGGGCCCTCTCAAATGGTGTTAGTTCCCTTGTAAGGGTTTTCCCCGACTTGAGGTCGGTTTCAATGCCCTTGATTGTTATGTATTCAAAAGCTGATATCCTGTGACTCCCCAGTACCACAAGGGTGTCGTCTAACCCCAGAAATTCCCCCTCCTTGAACAGTTTACCCACCCTTTCCAGACCTGAGTCAGACCACTCCTGGGCGTACCTCAGGTTTTTGCTGACCAGGCCGAATGGGGGTCCCCACACCGATGACATTGGCGAGGGCCATGTCGATAATTTTCAATTGGCTGCATTGTCCCTCCAGTTATACCACAGCACACTAAGAGTGGGATGGGATTTCAATCTCCCAGCGATAGTTCTAGGGTGGGCCCAGAAATAATCTCTAACCTTTAAGGGGCGGGCTACTAGATGCTCCAGGTATGTCCATGAAGTCCTAGCTTCCTCTCTTGTGCTCCAACATTACCCTCAATTGGGCCGCCCTGTGGTACCCAAACCCTCCCTCCTCCTTGGAAGTGTTAGCATCTCCAATTTTACACTGGACGTTTTATTTTGCCAGATGAATCTGTGAACCTCTAACGCTAGTTCCTCAGAAAAACATCCGCGGGCTGGCGAGGGACACCCGTAAAGAGATAACACGGGCGGGGGGGGACATTAATTTTTACGGAGATCAATCTCCCATACCATGTTAAGGTTAAAGGGGCCCATCTCTTCAAGTCAGCCTTTATCTTGGCCAGAAGGGGGATCATAATTCGCAGTGACCAGCTCGCCCAGATTTCTATTGACCTGGATCCCCAAATACGTTATGGCCTCCTGCTCCACCCTTACGCCCCTGAATCGGTTCCTCAAGTCTAAACGAAGGCTGCAATCCCCAATAGGCATTATACAATACTTGTTAATGTTGATTTTTAGGCCTGAGAGGGCACCATACGCTGATATTTGGTCCATTAGGGCCGGCCGTGATGCCTGAAAGTTTAAACTCAACCGCCCCACCGATGATGCCCCTTATCAGCATGTTTTCCCGAAATCGCTATCGCCAGGGGTCCCATGGTCAGGGTGGAGATCTGTGGTGGGAGGGGACAACCCTGTCTCGTGCCCCTTGTTAAGGCAAATGCTCGGATAACCTCCCATTTATGAGGACTCTTGTTTTGGGGCAATTATAGAGTGCCGACACCCACCGCAGGAAGATTGCTCCGAACCCCATTTTCCTAAAGACCGCATTATAAAGGGCCATTCCACCCTATTGAACGCTTTCTCGTAAAGTGCGTTAAGTTCAGGGCCTTCCTTATATTATCTGCCCCTTGCCTCCCGCTAACAAAGCCCACTTGGTCATCGTGGACCAGCGTGGGCATTACTCCTTCCAGCCTTGTTCCCAGGATCTTTGCCAAAATCTTAACATCATTATTCAGGAGGGAAATGAGTCTGTATGATGAGCAGCTGGTAGGGTCCTTCCGCTCTTTGCGGATGGCCACTATTGTTGCCATCAACATTGTGGGTGGTAGCTACTATTGTTGCCATCAACATTGTGGGTGGTAGCGCCCCTACCTGGAGACAAGTGTTGAAAAGTCTCACCAGGTAGGGTGGCAGGGCGGAGCGGAACAGCTTGTAGAATTTCATAGAGAAGCCATCATCCCCGGGTGTGGTCCCCGCTTGTCATACCCTTGATGGCCGATTGCACTTCTTCTACCGTTATGGTTCTATCTAGGTTTTCTGCCACATATTTTGCCATCCCGGGTTGGAGGTGGCTCCCCATGAAGGCATCCAGCTGCTCCCCATTACCCCCTTCCCCCCGGTCCCCACACTCGGAGGAATAGAGTCTCTCGTAGTATGCCGCAAATTCCCCTCCAATTCCCTGCTGGTCATGGGCCATGTTTCCCTCTCTAGTTTTAATGCCCCCTATGGTCCTCCTTTTTCTCTCCTCCCTCAACCTCCAGGCTAGGAGGTTATCAGCCTTTTCCCCTTTCTCATGGTATTCTTACTTCAGAAATAGGAGTTTTTTTCTGTTTCCTGGACTAGAATGAGGTTTAGCTTTGTTCTGTATTGTCGGAGTCTGTTCACCCCGTCTAGGGAGAGCAGAGTGTTCCTGAGACCCTCCCCCACCCCCCAGACTGCAGTTCGGCTATTTTCTGGTGCAGGGCTTGTTCCCGTTTCCCCCTGTCCCTCTTTTTTTGGGCCCCTATTCTTATAAGGACTCCTCTTATCGTTGCTTTAAAGCCTTCCCATAGGGACTGGGCCAGGACTTTCCCAGTGTCGTTATACTCGTATTCTTCGATTGCTGTGAGCTGATCCTGGGTTACCACCTTGTCCCTTAACAGGAAATCATTACATCTCCACCTCCATCCCCTCTCCAGCACTACTCTCACCATGTTGTGGTCTGACCACGGGACAGGGATACCCGGGACTCTACTAGCTGGGCTCTCAGGTTGGCATCAACCAGAGTTAGGTCTATCCGCGAGTATGAGTTGTGTACTGTGGAGAAATTGGTGAATGGCCCCTCTCCTTCAGCTGTCGAGGGTAGGGAATCGACCAGGCCCAGGACCTAATTTACCCTTCTGTCCGAGTCCCCTTCAGTCATGCGGGATCCGTGCTCCTTACCCACCCTCTTCCAGTCTCTAAGGGGGTCTAACACCATATTAAAATCCCCACCCACCACCAGTTGACCCTCCACAAACATGAGCAGCTTATCCCTCATCCGCTCCCAGAACTCAGGGCATACACCTTTCCCACCGTGATCTAAGAGCCATTAAGTTTCCCTTTTACAAATATAAAGCGCCCATGCTGGTCTGAGAGCTCCCCTTCAATCTGAAAGCCCAACCGGGCTGATACAAAGAGGGCAACTCCTCTCCTTTTCTTTATGTCTGAGGCCATGAACCCCTCACCCGATCTCCCTGGCTTACAGTCGGGGTTCCATTCCCTTCTGCCAGTGTGTCTCTTCTAAGACATCCAATCTAGTTTTGCCCTTTTGTATTCTCGCAGGGCTAATGATCTCTTGCCTGCTGTGTTAAGACCCTTTACATTAATGGAGACAAGAACCATTTCTCCTACTGATCCCATCGCTCATTCATCCCGCTTTCAATCCGCCGCCTCTCACTTCCGAGCCCCCCCTTACCGAGGTGTGTTCCCCACTTGAGCATGTGTCACCATTATGAACCATCTCCAAACTGCAACCCCAAACTGTCGCAACTCCCCGCCTCCTTCCCCCCTCCATCGACATCCAATCCCACCATGGTGTGTTGCTTGAACGACAGGATCGGATCACCAGTGGTCCTCCCTCACGTCGGACCCGCTCGTTGAAGCCTATTCCTTCTTGACACCTCCAGATTCTACTTCTCTCCCTTCCCCTCTCGTCTCCCTTGCTCAGGGTGTCACCCCCTCAGGGCACTTGCTGGCTTTTATTTTATTTACACCCTCTGTTGCCACCTCCAAGGCCCCATGTTTCCCCCCAACCACATTGTCAACCGTCTTTTGGAATCTTTCCTTCAGCCGTTCCAACACCCAGAACTACCACCCAGCCCCCCAGGGGGGTGTTCGGTTTTTTCTACTTACGTGACTTGGGGACTCTTATCCTGTTTCTCAAGGGTTCCCGGCTCTTTGCCTCTTTCATTGCGCCCCCAGGGCCAGCAGGTTGCCGGTAGGGGTTTCCATGAAATCGGTAGTCACCCTTTGAATGTCCTCCTCTGTGACTAGCCGGTATGAATAACCTTCAGGGAAGCCCCAGCGATACCAGACCCACTTCTCTGTAAGCCATCTGGTGAGGGGCTGCACGGTCTCCTTCTTGCCAGTATGAAAACTGATAGATCTTGGTAGATTGTAACCCTGCCTGATACATATTCGCTCCCCGTTTTGAAAGTCATCCATTTTCAGTTTTTCTTCCGTTTCCCTTCTTTCAAGTTCGGAGAGTCGCATGTCCACCTGGGTCTCCAGGGTGTCCAGTGATGTCTGGTTGTTTGAGGGTCTGGACCCTATCCTCAAATGTGTCCATTCTTTGCTCCATTTTGTTGAGTCTTCTAGCACAGAGCTCATGCTTCTTATTTCTGCCATAAGCGCTGCAATATCTTTCTTTGTGGATACTTGGTCGTCCTCCATCATTGTTGTTCGAGCCGCGCTGGGAGGTGCCTCAGGGTATTGGAATTTAAACTTTTGGAGCACGGTTCTCCAGGTCGTTTATCGCCCCCAGGCTTGTTCCCCTTGGGGTTCCCTGCGTGTCTCTGTGACAGGCCTATTTGAACCGTGGTGTAGGGGGGGACCCGTTTCTGAGATTCAGTCTGTCCTCGTAAAGTTGAGTGCCCTGGTCGTCTCCATTGTGCTCGTAAGAGGTAGTTAGTCTCGTGTTGGGGGGAGGTGGGCACACGCCCTTGATCTACCCCAGGGGGTCCACACCTCCCCACTACGCGTGGTGCACCATGGCTGGCTACAGGCTTGTGCGGTGGGGCGGTCACACTTGCCTCTTTTCCGCTAAGGGGGCCCTCACCACATTGCCAGCGCTCCCCTGTCTGGGCCTGACAATCGCTCCGCCCACAGAGGAGCCTCCAGGAGGTTGATGTCCCTCCAGCAGTCTTTCAGTGTCTCTTGGTGTGCGGTGGGCTCAGTGAGGTGGGCACACGCCCCTGAGGAGACCCAGGGGCTCCACACCTCATCACTCGACCCTTACCGTCTGAGGCCAGAGACTCCACCAGGCTTCACCCCTGTCTGCCTCGACCTATTCCTGTTCTCTTATGGGGGGGCCACTCAAGCCGGGTCACTTTCCCAAGGGTTTTTATATATATATATATATATATATATTTTAATTTGTCCCCCGCGCTAGCATTCTGAGCGCAGCGCTGGCCTCTTCCTAGTTCTCCCAGCCGAGGGGCCTCCCCTCAACGTTTGGTATGGCCTACCGCGGCCTCTTCACTATGGCACCTTTCGCCCATACTCGCACTGGGAGCGCCCCTGCTTTCCCGGATGGCTCACTCGTCCCTTGTGCCTCCGGTAATCTATTCTGCTTTAATCCAGGGGGCAGCTCACCTTCCACAATCCGCACACCTGAGGCCTGGGTGACCGAGGTCCAACGCCACCCCCTCGTTGGGCCTTCTTATTGTCTTTGTGCTGCGTTGCTTGGGCGAGCCACTCTTCCCTGGCTCACTGCAGCCTCCGGAGTCACTGCTCCCGATGGGTACTCAGCCGTCCGGCGTCTGATGGTCTCCAGAGTGGGACCGGGGATGCTCCGGACCCTTAACTCCTGGCAGGGTAAAAGCGGGCTCAAACTCCCTTTCTGGTCCCGGGAGGTGACGGGATTAGCTACTACACGTCATGCGCCCCCTGGTTCACCCCACTGGGACGATGAAGCTGTTCCTGGAGTCTGCAAGGGTGTAGAAGTAGGAGACTGATACACAGGTGGCATATTTTCTTTGGTCATACACTTTTATTATGCCGAAAATTAAAGAGAAAACCCTACCTGTGCTTATTACTAAGAGGGGTTTCCCTAACTCAACTAAATACTAAGGACTCGGTCGGGATGTCTTTCAAAAACAAGTAGTCCACCGTTGAGTTGACACTCATTTCCTTCCCTTACATTCTAAATCAAAACTAAATAAAGTGGTGTTTTTCTTGATCCAGAAGAATGGCTTTGTTGTTCTGGATGATAAACAAAAGTTCACTTTCAGGTGATGTAAAGGAAAAATTCTTCCTAAAAAGGTAAAAACCGAAGTCTCAAAAGCTTTCTTCCACTAACGCATATGGAAAAAGAAAGTCTTGTATCTTGACGAGGTTGGGGGGATGGCTTCTTTTTCCCCTGACCTTTCTCAGGTTTCTTAATACTTTTCACAGAACCACGATGAACGACTTTTCTCCTGGATTTTACCATACAGTTCACAATATTAGGGGGGAATTAATCCCTTCCCCTGCTCTCTCTTGTGTCTCTCAATGCGAAGGGGATGATCCCTTCCCTTGGTTTCTCACACAATGTTCACAACCACCAGGATGGGACAATTCCCTTTCCCTGGCTTTCTCAGGCTCTTCACAATGCCAAGAGAATGACTCCCTTCTCTTGACTCCTCTCACAATGTTCCCAATGCCAGGCAGTATTAGGCTACCTCTATTTTTTTTTTTTTCCCCAGACCCCGTTTCTCTTCTGAACAAACTTCATATACTCCCCTGTCAAATACTGTGTTGTAGGGCATAAGTAGCTTTTTGATTTTCACTATTTTTATTTGGGTCCCAGACCCAGGTTTCTCGTCTGCACAGACTTGATACATTTACCTGCCAAGTACTTTGTTTAGCTTCTTGGTTTGAACTATTTCTATTTGAGTCCCAGAACCTGGTTTCTCTTCTCAATAGACTTGGGATATTCTTCCACCAAGTACTGTGACGAAGGAGCGTGTATTTCGATTCATTATACCATACCATGTCCTCACCTCCCGCGTTAGCTTGCCCCTGCCAGACCCTGAGCCTCGCCCGTTACCTTCAGTATTTTGTATTTATTTTATTTGTATAGCGCAAACCAGGCCCGGAGGCTACCAGTGTTTGTCGGGTGCTCAGACGGTTGTTACCGGGGTCCTCTTCTGCTCTTCTTTCATTGCGTGGTATCTCCTCCACCCGTCGTCTGTCCCTGCTGGTGCTCAGGTTCCGCTTAGTTTTGGATGGTGTTGGCATTACTCTTGCTCGCCACACTGTTGTCCCGCGGCTTCTCTTTCTCTGCCAGACTTTGGGGAAAGCAGTCCTAGTATTCCTGCAATACCGGGAGAGGACTGCTATCATGCTTTTCTTGACCTTGCTAGCTTCTCTTTTGCCTATATAGTTTCGGTGGTGATCTTATGTTGATACGATTTGGGCATTATCGTCCGCCTACGTGGTGGGATTTCACAGGGGGTGTGCCTTCCAATTGCATCCTTATCCCCAGGAGAGGAGTTCCTCCCCATGAGATCTTCCCGGTCCTAGAAAGTAGACCGAAGAGGCTGGGGCTAGAGTAGAACCAGGTGGCTGAGGCAGACGAGACCAAGGAGGCTGGCGCAGAATAGAGCCAAGAGGCTAAGGGAGCATAGAATTGTGAAGCTGGGGGAAAGTAGACCCAGGAGGATGGGGGGGGCTAGGGGGGAGGCCGACCCAGGAAGGTGGGGGAAAGCAGACCTAGAAGCTTGAGGGAGGGAGGGAAGGGAGGGAAAACATTAATATAAGGAATTGAAAAGGGGAAGGAGGTGATCAAAGGAAATAAGGAGGATGTACTCAGAGAAGCTTCAAGAAGTAGTTTGTGGCAGGTGGTTGCAGCGAGTTGTAGAGCTGTAGGAGGACTGATAAAGAGAGGTTGAAGAGGAGGTTGCAGAGATTCTAGAGAATGATGGGAGTATACCTGAGAAGGAGAGTGTAGAATATCAGAATATGACAGAGAAGTCAAGCTGGAGGCTTGTATCATCCCTTTTATTTAAGTAAATGGCAACTTTTGAGAAAGCTATACCGATGTCTGTCTCACATTTCTGACCCCTCCTATCTAGAAATGTAAGACAGGTACACAGGTATAGCTTTCTCACAAGTTGCCATTTACTTAAATAAAAGGGTGATGCAAATCTTTCCCTAACCTAACGAGGCTATCCCTACCTAACAAACTAAGGCAAAAGAAAAATGACCTAGTGTCCAAACGGTATCTGACCCTCAAACTAATATACACAACAAAAATATACAAGGTTTGCTTGACTGTCTCAAATTCCTCAAAATAACATATCAAGTCGAACTCAAAATTCGTAAACAGTAATCCTTGTGTTGGATTCCCTTCCCCTGGATCAATTTCCTGGTTTACACACCTGACAGGATAAAACTCTTGCTACTACAATTTGTACTCTGTGATAAACTCTCCAAACAAGAATCATTAATGAGGAGATTTGAACCAACAACGGCTTCTCTTGATAGTCTTCTAAACTCCTAACAACATGTGTTGCATTTCGTCCCAAATTGATATTACACAAAAGGATAATTGTTCTCTTGCTTTTTGGCTTTAGGAACTGCAGATTATAGTTCTCTCTCCCTTGGTCTCTTATACAAGGAGGGCTTTGCTCATGCAGCATTTGTTTTCTGGCTGTGTAACCTCTTGGCTGCTGGCATTGCTGGTTACAACTGTCCCTCAATTGACATCTCTTTCTGGGAGAGTTGCTCCCAGTTTGTCTTTCTATCAGTCATCTGCTGACTTGATAATGCAGATTAGAATAGTATCTTGGTTAGGAGAGTTGTGCCCAGTTCGCCTAATTATCATTCTTCTCTGGCTGTGGCAATGCTGCTTACAATGGTCCCCTATTTGGAATCCCTCAGTAGGGGAGTTGCGCCCATTTTGCCTTAATTCAATTATTCGCTATTCAAAATAATTATTCTCATCCAGTGGTCTCCATTGGAGCCCCCTGGGGTCACCTGCTTTAGGTCGACTCACTGGTATGCCTTGGCATCTCCTTCTGACTCGCTGTTTCTGTGGGTCTTTGGGGCATCTTCTGCTTCCGACAGCTCCTGCTGGTCTGCCGCCATGCGCGCCGACCTTTAATAGAGCTTTGGCAGCCTTGTACCTTCTCTGGTGTGAATTCAATACCGGAGCAGTTCACAGCGTATCGGTAGCTTCTCTCCGACACGGCGTGGCTTGCTTCAGAACTGCTTTCCACTGCGCGTCCTCTGCATGGCCACGTTTTTTCCAACCTCTGCCACAGCTTCTACACAGCTTCCTGTTGCCGCCACGACGACATCGGTTCTGCTTCTCCCTTTTGCTGCTGTTTGGGAGAATTCTCCAGAATGGCTAATTTCCCTTACCTACTGAATCCCTCAGCAGCTTTGCTGGATTTCTAGGATTTATTCTTTTCACCTGGTAAGAGTGTGAGCCTTTTTCCCCCACTCTTACATGTGTTTTGCTCTGCGTTTTACCTTTTTGTGTTAATAGACTGTGGAGCCTCACCTACCCCATAGGCATCTTTTCACTGTGCGTCACACAGCACCCTTAGTGCAGTGACACAGGGTTGTCTTTTTCAGGCTTCCCACTGTAAACCCCATTTTCTGGGACTGACTTTCTCCCAGAACATATAAAGTTGCTATTTACTTTATTAGTCGTTTTAAATCCACAGACCAGTACAAACTATCTTCCATAGAGTACTGGAAAGGTTTAATAGTTATCCCCTTTTGGGGGGCGCTGTTGCGCAGCTATCCAACATGGCTGCTGCCTGAGAAGCTCCGGCAATGGCTGTAAAATAATCCTGTATTTATCCTGTTCTCCCCACTTCTGGTGCCCCTGACTTGCAGCGGGGTCCTTTTGAGCTGCCACTGATACCCTGGCATGATCCTGCAAAGTAGTTTGTGGGTTCGGGTGGCAGAGAGCCATGGAGGGCCTGGAGGTCCCGCTGGAAGGGTGCGGAGGAGGAGCGGTCTCCCATTGAGAAGGGTCCCGGGTGCGGCGCTGGTGACACTGTGCCTTCGACCCCCCCCCCCGGGAGATCTGCGGCAGTGAAGGGGGCTGAGCGGGCTCATGTGGAGCCTCTGGCAGTACAGCGTGTGAGCGGCCAGAAGGGAGGCGCGGCGGCTGCAGTGCTCTGGAGGCAGGGCCGGGCGAAAAGTGGTGCCTGCAGCCGTATTGATGCCTGGCACCGTGACAGTGGGACATTGAGCAGACTGCAGCCGGAGAGAACCCCCGACCTGTGGCTTTACGGTAGTCCTGTTGCGGGAGTCTGGAATCCTCAGGCACTGTGGGGAAAGAGTTGCTGTGGGCTGCCGGCCTTGCCTGTGAAGGAGGAGGGGAGCGGGCAACGAAGTGACTACTGCGGCTGGTCCGGTTTCCCATGGTTAATCATTCTGGGGCCAGTCATTAAGCATTTCTCTGCCCCTTGGGAGAGAGGAGAGGGCTATAGGACCATACGGGGGCTGAGTGTCTGCAGCACGCGTCTTCCTCTAAACTCGCTCTGCTACTGGAGCCTGGTGGAGCTGCGCCCAACGTGATTGTGTCCTTGCAATATAGCTCCTGTGCTTAACCACGGGGGGGGGGGTATCTGAGGTACTACACCTAGTGCTGTGGAGACTGAATTTGTGATAACACTGCAAGTAGGCAACTGGGCGGGGAGCTCCTGTACGGTGTCTGGCAGCTTTGCTGAATGTCGTTTTGGGTCCCCATCTTTCTTCATCAGCACTGCACTGGTCGGCGGTCTGGAGTATTGCTTAGGCAGTGACAGCAGCCTGGTTCACCTGTGACGGAGACAATTGAGTGTGGGTCGCAGTTGGCGCTCGAGTGGGGCTACTGTGCGCCTGAACGCAGCGGGCACGACGGGTGTAGCGTGGGATATTGCCATCCCTCAGGCAGATCTGGGGGACTTGATTTAGATCCTTTTAATCACTGACATCAATTGGCCCGGACTGTCTGCCCCGGCTACTTCCCCCTTAGGCCTGTATGGGTAACCAGAAGAGACAAGCAAGGATGGAACAATTTGTCCGCCAGGAACAAAGTCAGCCCCAGGCGACCTCATCACAGGGTTCGGGGGTGGCGCAAGTTGATATAGCGGCCTTGAACCAGACTCTGCTGGCGCTGAAGGGTAGCACGAACACGTTAGGGGCCAAAATAGATGCCCTTACTTGTAAGGTTGACATCTCCGCTATCCAATTTGAAAAGCTATGTGGATGCATGGAGGAGGCTGAGCAGAGGACAGGGTCCACGGAAGACAGTGTTGCCTCGCTGCAACGCAAGGTTACTTCCCTTCAGCAGTTGGTGAAGAGGATTGAGGCCAAGAATGAAGACTTGGAGGCGCGGTCGAGGTGGAATAATGTTCGGATTACAGGGGTTCCTGAATCGTCCAGCATTGAAAACATGGAGAGATTTGTTGAGAAGCTGCTGGTTGACGTTCTGTATAACCCGCCCCTATCTAACATGTATATGGTGGAACGAGCTCATCGCTCCTTAGCGCCCCGGCCCCCGCACAGGAGCGCGCCATCATTGCGAGAATTTTCTGCTACCGGGATAGAGACGCCATCTTGAAAGCTGCCAGGGAGAAGAAAGAGTTAAGGTGGGAAGGATATTCTATTAGGCTGTTAGCCCATCTGTTCAAGACAAAAGGAAAACTTTCCAAAAAGCTAAAAGTTTACTTCGGAGCAAAGGGGCAATATACTCCATGATGTACCTGGCGAAGCTTCGGGTGCAGCACAACGGGGCTGCTGTGTTTTTCATGACACTGGAATCTGTGGAGCAGTTCGCCAGGAATCTGCCGGAGCCTGAAGGATCCCCTCGCAGGCCCGCCCGAGCTAGCACTACTATTCCTTGAGGGGATGGGGAGATGTGGGACAATGCTGTTTCCCTGAAGGGCGGGGTACTGGGGAGTCTGGGGAGAAACATTTGTGGATCAGCCGTTGTCATATGGAGCACTGGAGCTGCCCTCAGTGGTCCCGATACCGCTGACATTGCAGTGGTTTTGTTGTGGTTATAGTTCTTTATTATTGTGGAGTAGGGGGAGTGGAGGGGGTGGGTAGGATGTCGGTTGGTATTGGTTTCTGGCATGGGTGGGAATGGGTGGGGGCGGGGGGGGGTCAGAAGGTTGGGGAAATGTCTAGTTCACAGTTGATGTGGCTTGGTGTTATTTGGATTATTGGGTTGTCTTGCTCATGCTCTGAAATTAGTGTTGGAGTGGATGACGCTCGATTCTCTGGGGCAATGCTTCGCTCTGAGGGGACATGGATAGGGGTTGAGGTACATTGTATCTTTTGGTTGTTTCGATATGGGTGAGAGGAAGGCCAGTCAGCTGACAATAATGTCATGGAATATACAGGGATTTACGAATAAAAAGAGATCCCGACTTATAGCCAACTACAATAGGAATCACGGGGTCAATGTTCTCGGTTTACAGGAAACCCACTTGGCTGAGGACGCATATCTTCCCAAGCTGGCTGGATGGGGTGTACATCGATATTGCTCATCCTATTCTTCCCATGCCAGTGGGGGTGGCGATATATATCCATGGGTCTCTCCAGTTTCGCTTCCATGAACAAATCAAGGATGGGGATGGTTGGTTTATATTATTGGCGGTGGAAATTTGAGGTGTTAAAATTTTGTTTATAAATATTTATGCCCCAAATGTGGATAACCCGGATTTTTTTCATCAATGTGCCAAGCATATACACAAGTTCCCTGGGTTTGCTATACTTTGGGCGGGCAACTTTAATCTGGCCTTAACGCTAGATTTGGATAGATCGGTTTCCCCAACAATAGGTGGTTCCGCAAGCAGCTAAGGGATGGGCTAGTATAGCAGCCTATCACTATCTCCATGACTTATGGCGTGAGGAACACCCAACTACTAGGGAATACACCTTTTTCTTCGGGGTCCACTATAGCAGCTCCAGGATCGATTATATTATGGGGTCGGCTGAGGTTGCTAGATGTGTGGAGGGGGCTAGGATACTTCCGCGTACCTTGTCGGACCACTCGCTGGTCCTTGTGCATATTACTAAGTTGGCTGACACTCTGGGATTCTGTCAGTCTTCACTGGAGGATACAGCCTTCTATGCCAGAATGGAGCAGGATATTCACATTTTTTTTTCAAGCTAATGTGGGGTCAGGGCCCAGCCCTAGCACCATTTGGGTGGTGTTGAAAGTATATATTAGAGGTTGTTGTATATCTGGTGAAGGAGGTACCCTAAAGGCACTGCGGGGGTCCATGAGGAAGTTGGAGGGGGCTATCAGAGACTTGGAGATTAGGCTTAGTGCTTCTGGGAACCTGGGTCTGCAAGATGAGTTGAAGGCGCTGCGGGAGGAATTCCAGCAGCTGGCGTGGAGGGAGGAGAAATATCTTGGGGATCCTGTTCTAGCAGTGAAATATGGGGAGGGGGAAAAAATCACCCGAGTAGAACATTAGCGTGGGCAATTAGGAAGGAGCAGCGGGCCACCTCAATAGCTGAAATAGTTGGAGCAAGTGGTGAGACCATTAAGGATCTGACTGGGATAAATAGGGAATTCTATAATTATTATGGGGAGCTGTATGCCCATAGCTGTGTAAGGGGGCGAGATAGGCTAATGGAATATCTAGACATGGTCGCGCTGGGCTGGCTGGAAAGCGAGCAGGGCGGAGCGCTAAATGTCCCTTTTACGGAGGAAGAGAGCCGCACAGTGATAAAGTCACTTCCCAATGGTAAAGCACCTGGGATGGACAGTATCACCATCGAATTCTACAAAGCCTATGCTGATCTTGTGGTTCCTCACTTACTAGGAATGTATGAGGAAGCTCTGACCACAGGACTGCTGCCTGAGACAGCTAGGTCGGCGGTGGTGACGGTGATCCCCAAGCCGGGGAAGGATCCCCGTTTGATGGCATCTTATAGGCCCCTGTCGTTAATTAACGTTGACAATAAAATCTTAGCCAAGGTATTAGTGAATCGAATACTGCCTCATGTTCCAGCCTTGATGCTCCCTGATCAAGCCCATTTTTTTCCCGGGCAGGTCCACTCAGCATAATTTAAGGCGCCCGTTTACATTGCTCCATAATGTTAATCCCGAGTTTCCAATAGCGCTGGTTGCGCTTGATGCCGAAAAGGCATTTGATTCGATCGAGTGGCCTTTTCTGTTTGAGGTATTCAGGCGCTCCGGACTGGGTCTTGCATACATAAATTGGGGTCAAGCTGCTTTATACGGCCCCACGTGCAGTGATATATACGGGCGGGGTAACATCTGAGTTTCTATATCCTCCCCGTGGTACTCGCCAGGGATGCCCACTTTCCCCAATTTTATTCACCCTGGCTATGGAGCCTCTGGCTTGCCACATTCGAGAGCTTCACCCGCATCGGGGCATTGGAGTGGGAGGGCATTGGGCTGTAATTTCGCTTTACGCGGATGATATCCTTCTGTATGTTAAGTACCCTGGGCAGAATTTAGCTCCTATAATGCGGGAGGTTCACGGGTTTGGGGAGCTATCTGGTCTGAATATTAATTGGAATAAATCTGAAGTTCTGCCCTTGACGCCTAGGGTGCTACAAGTAGATGTGGGTAATTAATTGCGATGGTGTCCGAAGGGGTTGATATATTTGGGCATTATGGTCTCTACCGAGGTCAAGGCATTGTATAGGGACAACTACGTTAAAGTGCTTGAAGTGCTGGAACAGAAGGTGGAGGCTTGGATACTTCTTCCTATCTCACAGGCGGCTCGGATAGCCTTGGGTAAGATGGTTGTATTGCCTAAATTGCTATATGTCTGCAACAACGTTCCAATTTGGCCTCCCGGATCTTACTGGTCCCAGTTGAGGGCAATGATGTCCAGATTGGTGTGGGCGGGTGGGCAGCCTCGAATAGCTTATGACACACTGACGCTGGCTTACGAACATGGTGGGCTGGAGGTGCCGAACTTGTACTGGTATTTCCTAGCTGCGCAGGCTCAGTATATTGGGGGGTGGGACTCTCCGAGCCAGGCGCGCCCGCATGAAATGACGGCAAAGGCGGTTGCCTTCCTGAATAACCTGACAGGCATGTTATGGGGCAACAGGGGAGGTACCCCGAGAGAAGAGGTTCAACCAGTGACAGTGTCATGTAAAGCCTGGGATCGGACTTGTTGGCTGTCTGATGGGACATCACGTTTTTACCCGGATTGGTCAATCTACAATGTGATGGCATTCTACTCACGTACGAGAAGGTATTCAAGGACCATTTCCTCAGATTGGGGGTGCAAGTATTGGGGGGGATGTAATACTGGAAGGGAGGTTTATAAAATGGGAAGAGTTGCGTGAAAAAGGTGAACACACTTCGGTGACCCTGTTTTTGTACTACAGATAGAGGGGTTTTGAAATCAATATGGCCCCATTTCCCTAGGGCGCTGAGTCCCGGTGTGATTCAGCATTTAATTATCAAACCCCAGTCCTCCAATAACTTGGTGTCGGTTATTTATAAAAGAGGTCTGCAATGCAGTGGATGGGGGGAGAAATTCCTACAGAAATGCCTGGGCGACATCCCCGGGATATGACCTGAGTGATGCACAGTGGAAGCTCATATGTGGCCAAACCCATAAAATATCTTTGAATTCCCTTTTTAGGCTGACTCACTTCAAATTCTTACACCGAGCTTATTATACTCCCTTGAAATTGAGTAAAATGTATAGCGATTGCTCCCCGGGTTGTGGGAGATGTGGCGGGGAGCCTGCTGATTTTTATCACGTTGCGTGGGGGATGCCCACAAATTGGGGACTTCTGGAGGGAGATCGAGAAGGCAATAAGAGTCATGCTTCCCACTAGACGGGAGTTTGCCCCCAAGGTATGGTTACTAGCTCTAATTGAGGGGGGGATCCCGTTCGGAGAGGAAACCTCTGGGTATGGCGGTAAGTGTGGCCAGACATCTGGTAGCGAGGAAATGGGGGAAGAAGAGTCCGCCAACTTTTGCTTCTTGGTTGGAAAATATGAAACTATGTGAATTAAGGGAATCTAGATATGCTATGGGCATGCCCTCAACTAACCGCCACTTGGACTATTGGCCTCTGTTCCGGAGATATGTGGCGGAGATGGAGGAGGTGTCTTCTCGCTCGGACCCTGGACTGGTTGGATCCTCTCGATACTGTGGAGGTGTGACTTCGGATTATGGACTACTGGATTTGTATAAATGTGGGATCTGGTTGAGATATGTTGTAGGTAACTGTTGGCTGGGAGGTGTGCTAGTGGTTGGAGCATATGCTTAAGCGGGACGTATTTTGTGGGGAGGGAGGTGGGGCAAGGTGATTGGTTGGAATGTTTGATGTTTCTTTATGAAAATTAATAGAGAAAGGTTTAAAAAAAAGTTATCCCTTTTTGTCTGTTTCTCATGGAACATTATTTCGTTCCCCTTTCTTTAAGATTTGGCTGGTGGCAGAGGTATCTACCATATTTTTCCTACCGCGGACTATGAAAATAGCCTTGGTACTGTTTTAGGCTGTTAAGTTGCCTCAAACTAAAATCTGCTGGACCCCATTTACTTTTATTTGGTTTCGGCTGGGTTTATTCGCCATTTCTTTTTGTAAAGGTCTTTCTTGTGTTTTTCTCTGCGTGCCAAACCAGGTTTGGTTCCTTTGTTATCCGTCCTTTGGCGGGCTTCTGCACAGAAGCCCTCCTTGGGCGCCTGAGAGTCTGGGTGGGCTGAATGTGAGGGAGGGGTTTTAGGCCCCCTGCACCGGGTCTCCTTGGAGACCCAAGTCGCACTCCTGTTTGATTAGCTAGGTGACTGTCCCGCCAGGACAGCCACCCTGCTGTGTGATTGACAGCCAGGCTGTGTGAAGTGGGGGAAAAATGCTAAAAAAGCAGGTTGCTGGGACTGGAAGGCAGAGTCGCCACTGGATCTAGAGAACCAAAGAGAAGCTGAAGGAAGAGGACCACTAGCACGAGTGAACCTCCCGGTGAAGCCCTGCTGCGAGTCTGAATGAACTTCGACGACAGAGAAGATCTGCAAGGAATCCTCCCTTGAGCTGGTGGGACCAACCAGTTCGCCAAACTCCAAGCCAGGCTTCCCTCCTCTGGCCGAATTTGCTGTGCACAGCTGCAGTGACCCGATAGCCAGGAGGACCGGGTTTTAAGGAGCGCACCTTTTATTTGTTGCTTTGCTCTGCTGCTGCTTTCTTCCCTGGGCGCTGCAGGACCCTCCAGTCTTCCTTCTTCGTGTCAGTCTGACAGTCGCTTCAGGAACTGTGAGCCTGCAGGATCTGCCAGGAACTTCTGCCTCAGCTACAGCATTCTTCTAAGGTGCTGTGCAAAACCGGTTGTTCGTTCCGTCCGACCGCGGTGAAAGGGTTTTAAATCTTTCCCCAATCCGAGGGCTGGTCCTTCTCTACTCTTAAGTAACTTTTCTTCCGACCAACTTTGTTTCGAACTCTTGTCAAAGACTTAACCGAACACTACTCTGAACTGTGAGATCCTCGGCAAAGACTCTGAATCATTAACATTGTCTCAGGATTTGAATCCTCATAGTAGCAAGCCTTTTCTAGATTGCCCTGCCTACCTACTTGTTGGTGCTGCTTAATTGTGAATAACCTTGTCTTTCTCTCCCTTTTAAATTGCTGGAGTGCCATTTTGCTCACACTTCATTTTGAGCTCCAACTTGTCCAGAATTCATTAGGTGTTGTGTGGCATATTAGGATTGCGATTTTCTGCTGCTTTACTTTAGTGAACTGTTTTTCAAATGATGTGTAAATAAATGTATATTCTTTTACTCAGAAACCTTGATTCAGTGTTTGCTTGAACCATAGTAATTACTGTCCTTTGTGTAACTTCTGATACTGCTCAGTTTACTCTTGAGAAGTCTGGCTGCTCAGCCATTGCTACCACTTTACTGTGTAGTACAGGCTTGTACCAAAGGTGAAT
Organism: Ambystoma mexicanum; assembly: GCF_040938575.1. Classification (NCBI taxonomy): domain Eukaryota; kingdom Metazoa; phylum Chordata; class Amphibia; order Caudata; family Ambystomatidae; genus Ambystoma; species Ambystoma mexicanum. Next base: position 383,451,371 of record NC_090934.1, on the reverse strand, counting down.
TTGCACTGTCACTTGTAATCTTAATTGTGTGTTGTGCTCCCAAAGGGTACTGCATAGGATTCTTTCTAACGCTGGTGTACAGCGGTGAGGATCAAGTATAGCGATTATACTTGGAGTGCTGCTATTACCTTGGATCAACTAACCACAAGGCTAAACATCACTAAAAAGCTAAATTTTAATCATGTCTGCTATGGAAAGATACAGTCAGGAGACCCTCCTTAGTTACACTGTTGATTATCCGAAAAATGTGTAGAGAAAGCAATCTCTCTGTTAAAGGCAAAAAGTCAGAATTAATTGAAAGGTCGTTAGAGAAACAAAGTCTGGAGAGTGGGTCTGAAATACCTAACCCTCCAGCAAATATGGAAAATGATGAGGATGATAATGTGTCTGTTATTATGGATGAGTTAGATGAGGCAGAGGTGCCTCACAATGTAGGCCTTACTGCTCCTCTACCTGCTCAGCAACCTCAACCATTGTCCACTGGGACCCCACCAGGTCCTAAACTCAGCCCTAAATTCATTGCTCTAGAAAAGATGAGGCTTGAATTGGAATTCAAATGTATTAATGCTCAAACTGAACAAAAGCATCAAGTACTTAAGCTCAGAGAAATGGAATTGAATCATGCACTAGAAATGAAGAAATTGTCTATTGAAAATGCACCTCTCCCAGAGTCTTCTAGGTCTTCAGTCCTAAGAGACCCCGTATGCCTAAAGAAATTGTTGGTATGTATGAGGCGAAGCATGATATTTTGGATTGGTTGGCAATATTTGTATATAACCATGGGATTCAAGACATTACAGGGAATCAGTTGCTTCCTTGGCTCTTCTCTAGGCTAGCCACTGTTGCATCTGATGTGATGGAATTTGGGGAGGAGGATAGGATGGATTAGGAGCGTGTGAAGCTAGCTTTAATTGCTAGATTTGGGAAGACCCCTTCCCAGTACCTTAAAAGGTTTAGGTACCTCAAAAAGCAGGATGGTACCCCTTGGGCTACCTTGGTATGTGAAAGTTTGAAAAACTTACATGGTTGGGTTAAGGGTTACAGCGTAAAAACACTTATGAAGTTATGAGAAATCTTGTTATGTTAGAGTCAATTTATGATGCCTGCTCTCTTAAAGCTCAGACAGCACTTGGCTGATTCTAAGGAGATAGATCCCAAGAAGTTAGCTAAGGCTGCTGACTTGTGGGTTGCCAACAGGGCTACTCACAAGGATTCTGGGGCGACTTAGAAGAAGGATGAGGGAAAGCAGCCAAAGATAGATAAACAAGGAGAATTCTAATACCTCCAATCCAAAAGAGGGCCCCACACAGCAAGATAAGGGTAAACCACAAGGGAAACCGAATCAGGCTAGTGTACCATCTGGACCTAAACCAGATGGAGGTCAGAACAAGCCCCCGTTCATTAAAACATTTGGGAAATGTTATGTGTGTGTGTCAAGTGACCATGTGAAAGGGGATCCCAGATGTAAGGGTAAACCTTCAGGGGTCCACACAGTGTCCTTAGCCTTCCCCCCAGAGGAAGTAGTACCTATGGCAAGTGGAAACTTTCACCTACTGGCTGAAGTGTTTCTTTAGTGTTCCTGGGTTTGTGAGAACCAAATTTAGATGTCTATAATTCCATCCCAGATAATACTAAAGAGTATTATAAGGCTAGTGTTCTTGTGCATGGCCAGGAGACCCCTGCCATCAGAGACACTGGAGCCAGTATAACTGTGGTTGATGAACCATTTTTCAAGGTGGAGGATGTTGCTAAGGCACCCAAACGCCTAACCAAGTTAGCTGGAGGCCCTGTGCAAATTCTTCCCCAGTTACCAGCTCTCATCCAGTGTAATGATATGACTGTCAAGATACCCGTTAGTGTGCAGAGTGAAGTGCCTGGGAGAGTCCTGTTGGGTAATGACACAAAAACTCTTGGAGTTGTGTCCAGTACCCCCAGGCCTCCGAGTAAAAGGAAACAGGAGCTCACTAGGCCTGTAAGGGAGGGGACTTTAAGAGGCTTTCCAGGGGAAGGGATAGAGGAAACTATCACCCCCAGTGCACAGTAATTGCTCACTTCTATTTCAGGAAAGAAAGAGGCAAAGGGGAAACACAAGACCTCACAGATAGCACTCCTGTGCTTCCCACAAGGACATCCCCAAGATTGTCCAAAGTCACACCTATGACTCCTCCACCTGCTGAGTGAGAGGTACAACCATGTGTGGTTGATCCAGTCTCTGAAGAGTCAGATCTGGAAGAAGACATAACTTTAGTTGGAGATCTGGATCCTGTTGACCATCCTGAGCTGCAGTCTTTACTGGCAGAAGGTGGACCCAACAGGGCAGGCGTCAGCAAAGGACAAAGAGAGTGTCCTACTCTTAAAGGTCTTCGCTTACAGGCAGCTTCTCAGCTCAATTGTTAAGGGCCTGGGGAAGCATAGGTTGCACTGGGAAGATGGCCTCTTCTACAGTGAACCGACTGAGTCTATCCCTTGGGGACTGCAAAAGACTTGTAGTGCCCCTAGAAAACAGACTCCAGTTCCTACAGTTGGCCCATGAGGTACCTTTGGCTGGTCATTTGAGTTTCAAAAAGACCAAGGAAAGTCTCTCTACTTCTACTGGCCTAAGATGGGTTCAGAAGTTGACAAATTCTGTAGGAGCTTTCACACTTGCCAAACCTCTGGCAACAGTGGAGCTAAGAATGTGGCACCCTTGGTGCATCTCCCAGTGGTGCGAGTTCCTTTTGAGATAGTGGGCATCAACATTGTTGGTCCCCTTGACCCTCCCACATCTTCAGGAAACAGGTTTATCCTGGTTGTATAGTACACCATGCTACTAGGTATCCTGAGGTACCTATGAGGACTGTTACGGCTCAGGCTGTGGCTAAGGCTCTACTTGTTATTCTTACCAGAGTAGGGTTTCCTAAGGAAGTGATATCCAACAGGGGATCCAATTTTATGTCCCACTTCATGCAAACCATGTGGAAAAACTGTGGTGTCACTTGCACGTTCTCTACAGCCTGCCATCCACAGATGAATGGACTGGTAGAGAGGTTTAATTGTACTATGAAGAGCATTATAGGTGCCCCTTAAAAGAAAGTGGGACCTTCTACTGCCATGCCTTCTCTTTGCTTATAGAGAAGTCCTTCAGGAGGGAGTTGGATACAGTCCCTTTGAACTTCTCTATGGCCATCCAGTCAGAGGTCCATTGGCCCTGGTTAAGGAGGGGTTGGAGAGTGCTCCTTCCCCCAAGCCAGTCGGAGTGACTGACTATGTGATGGGTCTCAGGAGGAGAATGTCACACATGATGGCGAAAGCAAAGCAGGTCAGGCTCTGGTCAAACATTGGCATGACCAGAAGGCCAGCATGGTTGAGTATACTCAAGACCAGCTTGTACTTGTTATGGTGCCAACAAGGCAGCGGGCCTTGCAGGACAAATGGATAGGACCCTTCAAGGTTGTGGGCAAACTTGGAGAGGTGAACTGTCTGGTGGACTTAGGCAGACCTAATAAGGCTCCCAGAGTCTTTCACACCATCTGTTTGAAGGCATATGTCTCGAGACCAGAAGTGGGAGCTTTGCTTCTAGCTTCAGCTCAAGAGGAGGAGAGTGAACCCCTACCTGACCTACTCAGAGGCCAACCTTTGGATGAGAACATGGAAGGAGTTAATCTCTCTTCTAATCTGACATCTGAACAACAGGATGAGTGCACGTTTCTGTTAAATCAGTTTGCCTCCCTGTTTTCACTTTCACCAGTTTGACCCCTTGGGGCCAGCAGGTGACTGTTTACCTGTGAAAAGCTAAGGTTACAGAATGTCAGAACATGTGAGATCCCACATAAAGGAAGAGGTCAACAAGATGCTTGATCTCGGGTTATAGAGCCATCTACAAGTCCATGGTCTAGTCCAGTTGTTCTAGTACCAAAGGCAGGATCCAAGGAGTTGAGATTCTGTGTGGACTATAGAGCTCTAAATGCAGTCACGAAGAGTGATGCCGATCCTTTACCAAGGACAGATGAACTGGTGGATAAACCTGGTGCAGCCAAGTACCTCAGTACATTTCATCTGACGTCAGGCTATTGGCAAATAGCCCTGACAGACCATGCCAAGGATAAAACTGCATTTTTGTTAGGCAGAATCCTGTGCAGTTCCCTTGGGGAACACTGCAAAAAGATTAAGACTACAGGAGTAAGCAGTAAACCCAATTGGTAGCAGTCTGCACCACCCAGATTTACCTGGTAGCTGTGGCTGAGCAGTCAGACTTCTCTCAAGAAGAGTAGGGCAGTATATAGAGTATACACAATAGGGCTAAAAACACAGTAGAGCAAACAAACACTGACCAGAGCTTTGTATAAAAAGTATATAATTATTTATTTAAAACACACTTTAGGCAATATACTAGCACTCTAAATCAAAAGCAAGTTAAAACACAGTCAGGTAAAGTATACACACCTCCCTTAATAACTATTAGACGAGTCAGAATTAAAACACCACGATTTGTTAAACATAGGTGAGCGCATAACCTGATGGCACTCCAATAGTTCAGTTAAAGGGAGAGAAAAAGGCAGAGCATAGCAATAAAACAGGTCGCAACACTTTTAGGAGTTCTCAGCAAGGGAATAAAGGCAGTATAGACTGTAGAGCCAAAGTTCATAGGCCAGGCCCCCTTAAAAAGGGAGCAAAGCGACATGTGCCCAGGATCACACAGTTTAAAAAATGCACTAAAAGTATTTGCAGAATGTTCAAAAGAAGTTGGGGCGATTCAAGAAGATAAATTTAGGAGGTCTGGGGTCAACCCAGTTGGCAAGCCAAGGATTTAAGGGTCACCTTGGGCAAACCGAAGAAAGGGAGGCCAGGCAGGACACAGTACCTTAAACAGAGAGGAAGCTCCAGCGGTGGTAGTTCCCGGCAGTGGTTGCAGTTTGTTGTTTCGACGAGGAGAAGAGAGGATCTCGTTGAGGAGGAAACATGGAGTCGTTGCACTGCACAGGGATGAAACCAGCCGCAGAGTTGTCAATAAAAGGAGTGTTTCTTTTATTCGCGGTCAAAGTGGTGAAGCTTGGCTATCCGGCCGCCGGGGTGCTTGGCACGGGCAATTCGACCAAGAGATGTCTTTGGAAGGCGAAAAGGGTGAACTAGTTGGTCCCAGCAGCTCAGAGGAAGAAGACTCGTCCAGCAGAAGATCTTCTCTTGTCGTCGGGAAAGTGGTGAGGTAGTTGCAGCAGGGCTTCACCAGTGGCGTCGTCGTCCCTCTTCGGATTCTTAGGTCCTGTGGCGACTTCTGAAGTTACAGTCCCAAAGGCCCTGCTTTTATGCAGAAAAATCCCCATTCATCAGCCTAGCTGTCAATCACACATGCTAAGTGTGGGCCAATCACAGTAGAGTGCGACTTGGGTTCAGAGACAACGCAGTCCAGGGTGCCAATTCCCCCCTCCACCCCTCCTGTGGACCCCGGACAGAGTGGCACCATTTGGAGGGCTTCTGTGGTGAAGCCAGCCAAAAAGTGGAACAAAGGGCTCGACCTTGGTCAGAGTTAGAGACGGACACAAACGCCATTTTAGAAAAGAGTTCTGGCAAAGACACCTAACCGGGGATTTAATATTAAATAAATAAACCGGCGGCATCTTTAACATTGCACCAAAAAGTGGTGCGTTTAAAATCAATGGGAAAATCCCATAGGGAATTATTCCGGTGGAATATTTTGCGTGGTAACCACTGCCACCAACCAGAAACTCGGCAAGGGGGGACTGGACAGTGCCCACTTGAAAACAGGGGCAATATAATTAACCCCTTCCAGTACTTCCACAATATGATGGTTTGTACTCGTTCTGTTCACAATTTAGGACTAGTAAAGTCAATGGTGACTTTACATGCCCTGGGAGACAGTCGTCAGTCCCAGGGTATGGAGTCTATGTTTGAGGGTCACTATGACACCCCTGTGTTATTGCACGGAGGGTGCTGTGTAACACACATACAAAATAGATGACACCCTATGGAGTAGACGGAAAACCCCATAGCCCATAAGCACACACAGAGTCAAAGACACTCAAATCATGCCTAAGAGTGGGAGGAAGAGAGTCTCACTCTTAGCAGGAGAAAAACAAAAAAAAAAAAAATCCAGCAAAGCTGCTGGGGGACTCGCTAGGTTTGGGAAATTAGCCTTATAAGAGAATTCTCCCTAACAATTTTCAACCCCAGCAGGCCACTACCAGTTTATGGTTATGCCTTTTCGATTAAAGAATGCACCTGCTACATTCCAAAGGATGGTCAATCAAGTTCTGGATAGGATGGAGGACTTCTGCATGGCATACTTGGATGACATTGCAGTGTTCATCCCTACTTGGAAAGAACATATTGATCACTTAGGATATGTTTTGCAGGCTCTTGAGCAGGCCCATCTGACCATAAAGGCAAGCAAATGTCAAATTGGTCAGAGCAAAGTGGTCTACCTTGGTCATGAGGTAGGAGGAGGTGAAATAAGGCCATTGCCTAGCAACGTACAAGCTGTACAAAACTGGGACGGGAAGTTATGGAGAATTCTCCAGAATGGCTAATTTCCCTTACCTACTGTATTGCTCACCCAGAGTCCACAGACTGTCATTCATCACCAGTGCAATTACAGAGCCAATACTTAAATGCAGGTAGACGCAATAACTTGCAACCAAACACACTCTTAGAAAACAACCACACACACTCTTAGAAAATAATGAGCACTTACACGGCTATTGATTCAAAGCTTGGAAGCAACAAGTGATAACAAAGAAATAAATCACAGAAGAAACAGAGTTCAAAAGAAAATACATCACTGTGGGCGTAACCGGATCCCTCATCTCGCCAGAAGCAGCTGGAAGACCACAATGACAGCCAGGCCGAGAGCACAACAGCCCACAGATATGCCGTCCGAAAGCATCCTCCCTCCGGCTGAGATCTCACCTGACCGCTAAGGGGCTCCGCACATATGCACTCGTCAAAAAGGGGTGGCAATTCCTCAAACCTTCTGGCAACGCACTTGCGCATTGATGAGCAGCAGTTGGTTGCCAGCTGGGTCAACCGACAGTAACCTCAAAGAGCAAAGTGCTTCCCTCCTCTAAAAACAAGCACCATGGAAAACAGTCCTGTAATTCATAACAAGACATAAAGCTAGCTTTCCCAGCAGAAACGTCCTTGACTGCATACCAGGTTTGGAAAGCATGTTTTCTTCAGCATCGTGAATCTAGCTCTCAGCAAAATGAGTACAGCTTTTCGCTGCGGCATGAAGTAAATATCCATCATTGCTCTGAGTGCTCCCAGAATATACTGTGCACCAGCGCCATGTTTTAGCTCAAGCATAACACCTACTGAGTCCCTCAGCATCTTTGCTGGATTTCTAGGATTTTTTTTTTCACCTGGTAAGAGTGTGAGCCTTTTTTCCCCCACTCTTACATGCATTTTGCTTTGTGCTTTACCTTTTTGTGTTCATAGACTGGAGCCTCACCTACTCCATAGGCATTGACTTTTTACCGTGCGTCACACAGCACCTTTAGTGCAGTGACACAGGGTTGTCTTATTCAGTCTTCCCACTGTAAACTCCATTTTCTGGGACCGACTACGGTCTCCCAGAACATGTAAAGTTGCCATTGAGTTTATTAGTCTTTTTAAAATCCACTGATCCAGTACAAACTATCTTCCATAGAGTACTGGAAAGGGTTAATAGTTATCCCTGTTTGTCTGTTTCTCATGGAACATTATTTCGTTCCCCTTTTTTTAAGATTTGGTTGGTGGCAGTAGTATCTACCATATTTTTCCTACCGCGGACTATGAAAAAGCCTTGGTACTGTTTTAGGCTAGGTTAGTAGCCTCAAACTTAAATCTGCTGAGCCTGTAACGCTTACCTGAACTCTGCGGGGGAGCTCTGAAGCTCCTAGAATCTTCTACTTTCCCTTTCTGTAGTGGCACATAGGTTCTGTAAAGATAATATTTCCCCCTTTTTAGTAAGGCGTTCCTTGGTTAATATAATAACTCTGGGAAATAACTCTCTCGCAATTAGCGGCTCACCCTTGATCTTAATTTTGGGAGCTATCCATCCTGTTCTTACAGGGGTGCTAGTCCTGAAGAATGCTGGAACAGAGGGTGGAAGGTTGTGGCTAAGGGAAAATGGGTGCCTAATATTGCAGGAAATGAAAGGGGGCTAAAATGGTCTGAAGACTGAAGGAAGGTGGCAATGTGACATCTAATAAATGAGTTGGATGGGCAAACCTATGTACTTAAATAACCACGGAGTAGCTCTCTGTAAAATACAGTAGGCTAGCTTAGGAGGGAACCAATCCTACTCACAACAAAGGTAAGGAAGGAATTCCAAAAGAACTAACAATGACAGCGATGTTCTGTGCAGTGTAAATGAGGCGCCAAACGCAGACAGAGCCATCTGACCTAACTACCTAAGAATTCACTTCAGAAACAGTTTTCAAAACAACGGCAGTGAACATACAAGATAGGGGCCCGAAGCACCAGAGGTGCGCGTGACTCACACCATAATGTAAAACACTTCAGAAAAGTGAGCGGCTAATTACCCAAGGAAAATACTGCGGGCAATGTTAACAAGGCGCGTAACACCGGGTGGTGCACGCGATCCCGCTCCGTAATGTAAATCACTTCAGCAAGATAAGCTGCTAATTTCAAAAGGAAGAACACTGCGGGCAAATAAACAACAAGCAAGATAAATGCTAAAGCCAAAGGCGGTACTTGCGTCTCAAGGGAATTCTTCTCACACTCTGAGGAGACACTGTCTGACAAAAAATAAGTTGCTTATAATACTGGGAACAAAGGACAAGAAACAACTAAGGACCGGGGCTGTGAAGGGAAGTAAAATGATCAGTAGAAATAATGGGGAACTATGGAATATAACTTTGACAGATGACAGCTGTTTTCTGTGGAATCGCGGTAAGCGTTATCTGCAATGCAGTTTCTGACGAGAAGCGTGAGCCTCCAGAAAGGTGGGGCTAATAAGGACAACGACTGGACCAGCAGGGAAGTTCTTGAAAGGCACAAACAGGCGGCCAATAAGGAAACCCGAAAGTCTCTAAAATCAATGGGAAATTACTTTATTAATATAACTAGGGCAGTAACCATTTTCCATTAAGAAATACCCCCCTTTTCCCCCCAAGAGGTATTTTCCCTGGACCAGAAATAGAACCCAAGCCTGTGGTCATGACAGGATCCCATTTACTTTTATTTGGTTCCGGCTGGCTTTATTCGCCATTTCTTTTTGTAAAGGTCTTTCTCGTGTTTTTCTCTGCACGCCAAACCAGGTTTGGTTCCTTTGTTCGCCGTCCTTTGGCGGGCTTCTGCACAGAAGCCCTCCTTAGGCGCCTGAGAGTCTGGGTGGGCTGAATGTGAGGGAGGGGTTTTTAGGCCCCCTGCACAGGGTCTCCTTGGAGACCCAAGTCGCACTCCTGTTTGATTGGCTAGGTGACTGTCCCGCCAAGACAGCCACCCTGCTGTGTGATTGACAGCCTGGCTGTGTGAATGGGGGAAAACTGCATAACAAGCAGGTCTCTGGGACTGGAAGGCAGAGTTGCCACTGGATCGAGAGAACCAAAGAGAAGTTGAAGGAAGAGGACCACTACCATGACTGAACCACCCCGTGAAGCCCTGTTGCAGGTCTGAATCTCCAAACTTCGACACAGAAGATCTGCAAGGAATCTTCTTCCCTTGAGCTGGTGGGACCAACCAGTTTGCCAAACTCCAAGCCAGGCCTCCCTCCTGTGGTCGAATTTGCTGTGCACAGCTGCAGTGAACCGGATAGCCAGAAGGACCTGACCCTGCTTGGGTTTTAAGGAGCCCACCTTTTATTTGTTGCTTTGCTGCGGGTTTCTTCCCTGGGCAGTGCAGCACCCTCCAGTCTTCCTTCTTCGTGCCAGTCCGACAGTCGCTTCAGGAACCGTGAGCCTGCAGTATCTGCCAGGAACTTCTGCCTCAACTACAGCATTCTTCTTCAACTACAGCATTCTTCTTCTAAGGTACTGTGCAAACCCGGTTGTTTGTTCCGTCCGATCACGGTGAAAGTGTTTGAAATCTTCGCCAATCCGAGGGCTTGTCCTTCTCTATTCTTTTAAGTAACTTTTCTTCCGATCAACTTCGTTTCAAACTCTTGGCAAAGACTTAACCGCAAACTACTCTGAATTGTGTGATCCTCCGCAAAGATTCTGAACCATTAACATTGGCCCAGGCCTATTTATTTGAATCCTCATAGTAGCAAGCCTTTCTAGATTGCCCTGCCTACTTACTTGTTGGTGCTGCTTAATTGTGAATAACCTTGTCTTTCCCTTCTTTCAAATTACTGGAGTGCCATTTTGCTCATACTTGATTTTGAATTTAACTTGTCCATAATTCATTGGGTGTTGTGTAGTATATTAGGATTCTGATTTTCTGCTGCTTTACTTTAGTGAACTGTTTTACAAATGATGATGTATATCCTTTTACTCAGAAACCTTGAGTCAGTGTTTGCTTGAACCATAGTAATTACAGTCCTTTGTGTAACTTCTCTTGAGAAGTCTGGCTGCTCAGCCATTGCTACCACTTTACTGTGTAGTACAGGCTTGTACCAAAGGTGAATTTGCACTGTCACTTGTAATCTTAATTGTGTGTTGTGCTCCCAAAGGAACCAACTAACACTAGGAGAGGTGGGAGGACGGGGTATTTATACTGCTTCACCAAACAGGCCTCCAAACTAAGGGAAACAACCATTCACAAAAAATACAAAAGGTTTGGTGAATAGGGTGTTGACCAGGTGGGGCATCTACTTTGGGCTGGATCAAATTATCTCAGCTAGACAGGGATAGAATGTGGTTCTCCACAGTGGAGACATTTGATCTGAGCGGTACTACACAATATGCATTCCAAACAACGTTTATCAGAATATATACATTTTATTAAATTGAACAATAGTTCAAAACATTGACTCCTTCAAAGAGACAATTCATCTTTAGTGGCACAATACAATAAAAAGTGTGAAATGTGCACAAAACAACCTCAAACAAATACTACACGGGAAACAGTGGCGGTAATCAGGACCATAATTAATCAGGTGCCGTCTCAGATTAAAGAGAAAAAAAATCACTAATCACAAAAATTCACTATTCAGGGAAAACACAAGGGGGGGGTCAACCAATTCACCCACAATGTGCTCAAAACTAAATTACACCAAAGTGTTCACACTGCATCATGCCCAATCAACCCAACAGGTTTCATTCCTCATACAACCACATCACACACAGTAAAGGGAAATTCATCAGGGGCTCATATTCAAGGGACAAACACAATTCACAAAAAAACTGTTTGTGTAACTCTGAAGGCTCAAAACCAGATCAAGCGCTGTATTTTTTTTTTTAAAAAAAAGCTAAGCAGAACATCCTGGTCTCGTCCAGGGCTAACCACGAATATACACTATTAATGTGAAACCATGGTTAGGCAATAGAAGAAAATGATGGGTGCATCTAGATTGCAATCTTCACCATCACCTCAGTCTCTGATCCTGCCGGAGGGAGATGCTGTCCACCTGTGAACAATCAAAAAGTAGGGTGTGGGTAAAAGAGGAACTAATCACTAAAGCCTCAATCCCACCAGAAAGGTGCATTACAATTCTGCGGAGTACACATTTGCATATGTAAAATGTCTCCAAACCCCAAAACACGTTAATATAATGCCTTAGACACGAGTTGAATTAATATTAAAAAATATTACAACAATGTTGTTTAAAAATAAAAAAAAATAGAAAAAAGTTAAAAGGGACTGTTCACCGTTTCACTTCAACGATAATTTAGTGATGTCATCCAAAGGGTTCTAAATTGCACTGTGCCTTCCCCGTATCAAGCTTATGGCGGGACTCAAGACGGCGCATTAGGTCATCCGTCCCTAGATCCAAGGCACTCACTCAAAAACTAAACAAGATATTCTCCGTAGAGTGCTCAAAAACCTTGTCCATCTTCTGGACAGTACTCAGACCTATGCCATACTTACTCAATGAGGTTCAGGTGTGTGATCTCACAAGAAAACTCGATTCGTGCCCACTCAATACAGCAGCTGATCACAATATCAGTACATTCACATACCTCCCCGAGTTTGGTTTGTTCTCGGTTCAGACCGCTTCTAGAATGCATCAATTGCTTAGATGTTAACAGGTACGACCACTCCCACCAGGACAATCAGCAGTTCTGGGAAATCAAAACAAGGTAATATTAAGGCGTAGTTGCGGTCACTTCCACAGCCATATCGTGTGGGCGGTACGTGAGCAAGCTACAATCAGATACCTACAGAGTACTCGACATACAGCTTGCAAAAGTTCCATCCACGATCTCAACAGGAGAGCGAAGCAGCACGGCAAAAGAATCGTCGTTCAATGGCGAATCCGTCGGTGGGCTGATCAGGGCCACGTTCAATCAGAGGAGCCTGTTTAAAATGAGAGGACACAAATAATGTCATTATGTCTCTCGTATGTCAAAGCCCCAAAAGGACAATGTTCATAGTTTGAGTGTTCTCCCACACTTGCTCATCAGTTGGCCTGAGCCCGCTGTATGTACAAACGTGCCACAACCCAGCCGCGGCGTTTCATCCCCAAAAAAAGAGGCGATCAGAACGGGAGGGTGACACTCACCTCATGTGTAATAGATGAAGTTCATGGGGGGAAGGGGGGGCATGTTTAGAGCCGCTGGTGATTGTGGTAGTTGGAGTCCGCAAGTCGCACAATCCACCCGCGGCGTTAGCAACTGTGATAACAATCAGCAACTGTAAGGCGCCCATGCTAATCAAAGGCGCTGACTGTCTCAAAGTTGGAAAACCAACCAAAATAAGGAAGGAGTGGGAAAAAAAAAGGGAAAAAGAAGAGGGCAACGTGTCGTTCGAGCAGCCGTCACCATTGCACATATACGATGTAATCCGAGTACAATGTGCAAGCCGAGTAACTCTCTAAACCAAGAAGCTACTAAGCAGCCAGAGGGCAGTTGGTACAAATGTTGCAACAACAAAGATTGGGTACACCTCAAAGGGTACTCCACAGGATTCTGCCTAACAGCTGCTGCTGCTGCTTTCGCACCTGAAAGTCCTTTACATTTACATTTTTACAGGTCCCGCTCAAGTGCTTTCCATTCAACAACTAGACCGCCCATAAGTTAACTCTTCATTAACTCTGAGCTCCTCTTCCTTATCTCGGTTCTATGGGCATTATGGGACTTGAAGTCTATAATGTACTTGTTGGTTTTATTATTTAACACAATCTGATTGGGTAACTGAGAGTGTTCAGTCTTAGGGAAGGTTACTAAAGGAGTTGGTGTTTTTTCCTTTGTGTTTAGTACCTTGATATAAGGAAGAGTCATAACATCTAGAAGTTGTGATATTTAACTTTATGATCCTACAGTGTACCATTTTCATGCTTGTTAAAAGGGTCTTCATGTTTGGTACTTTGGGTAATTCTGGGAGAGGGAACTGTACAGTGATAGCATGCCATTTGATATTTAGGCATTAGGCAAATCTCATCCTCAGAAGAGGGTGAATACTGCGCCTCTCCTAACAGAGTCACCACTTCCCCCTGACAGTCGTCTCCTCCCATGTGATCCTCCTTCATGATGCCACCTCGAGGGTATGGATCAGGCAGTGGCCGCTGTTAGGGAGAATTCTCTTCTATGGCTAATTTCCCTTACCTATAGAGTCCCCCAGCAGCTTTGCTGGATTTGAGGGGTTTATTTTTTTCTCCTGCTAAGAGTGAGACCCTTTTTTCCCCACTCTTAGACAGATTGCTAGTGTGTGTTTTAGGCTATCTTGTGTGCTTATGGTCTATGAGGTTTTTCTCACCCTCATAGGGATCATCTTTTTATATGTGTGGTACACAGCACCCTCCGTGCTGTACTGTAGGGGTGTCGTAGCGACCCCCAAACATAGACTCCATACCCTGGGACTGACTACTGTCTCCCACGGTATGTAAAGTCCCCATTGATTTATGAACCAAACCAGTACAACCCATCTTACTATGGAGGTTCTGGGAAGGGTTAATAGGTTTTCCCTAGTGTTCATTTTCGAGGGGGTACCGTACAGTCCCTCTCTCAAAAGTTTCTGGCTGGTGGCAGTGGTTACTACTGTAAATATTCGATCGTGAATATTTTCCTATGGGATTTTCCCATTGTTCGAGGCTACCACTTTTACTGACAGCCTCTAACATACCGCCGGTTTATTTTAATATTAACTTTACTCCGGTAGGTTTTTATTGCCAGAACTTTGATTTAATTTCTTTCTCGTGTCTTTCTCTATAGTCCTAACCCAGGTTGGGGATCCTTTGTTCGTCCTTTTGGCGGGCTTCTGCACAGAAGCCCTCCTCTAGGCGCCACTGAGTCTGGGGTAGACAGGATGTGTGGGAGGGGGGATTAGGCACCCTGGACAGGGTTGCCTACGCAAGTCGCACTCTGCTCTGATAGGCTGGGGGGTTCTCCCGCCAGGAGAACCACCCCACTGTGTGAGTGACAGCTAGGCTGTATGAATGGGGGTCTTGCTGCATAAAAGCAGGGTCCTGAGGACTGGAGGACAAGACGTCGCCACTGGAACTAAGAAGCCGAAGAGGAGAGAAGCCAAAGACATCTGCAACGACTGAACCACCGGTGAAGTCCTGCTGCAGATCCTCACCACTTTTCTCCAACGACTCGAGAAGATCTTCACCTGCAAGAGTCTTCTTCCCTTGAGCTGGTGGGGCCAACCAGTTCGCCAATCGCCTTCCAGGACCTGCCTTGGTTGAATCGCCAGTGCCAAGCACTAGGAGACCGGATAGCCAGGCACCCGTCCACTCGGATCGCGATTTTAAGGAGCGTACCTTTTATTTGTTTGGCAGCACTGCGGCTGGTTTCATCCCTGGGCAGTGCAGTAACTCGAACCTTCCTCCACGACGAGAGCCTCTCTTCCTCTGCTGGATCTCCCGAACTGCAGGAACTGCCAGCAACTACCGCCACCGCAGGAGCCTCTTCCACTTTTAAGGTACATTGTTCCGCCAGGCCTCTCTTTTCGTTGGGTACTGCTAAAGGTGTTTTAAATCCTTTACTTACCTACTGGGTTGGCCGCCCCTATCATCTAACATTGTCTTTCACCTTCTGCAACAGCCTTTTCGAATCGTTTAACAAAGACTTGACTGCAGCTACAAGAACATTTTGCTCCTGGGCACTTTGCCCTGTACCACTGACTCTGGCTAAATCTGTTAGAACTGCCTTCTCTAATTTGCTTCTCACCTAGAAATGTGTTGGTGCACCTAACTCTTATAACCACCTTTTTCTTCCCTCTTTTTAAACTTGTGAAGTGCCATTTTGCACGGTTTTCACCTCAGTATTATACATGCTAAAGTACTGCCTTGCCTAACTTGTTCACAATCGTATTGGGAAGTGTTGCTGGTGTGTTTAAGAGTATATTCCTGTATAACTTGGCCTTTCCCTCCCTTTTGAGAAATTGTTAGAGTGCCATTTCTGCTTGGTTTTCACTGTGCCGTTTTGCCCAGTTTTCACTCTTGCTTAAACTTGTCTACAATTTAAATGGGGAGTTGTGTATACTTTTCTTGACCGATTTAACTTACTTTTATAATAGTGATTTGTGTGTGAACATCAGAGTGTGTAAAATAAAAATATATATTCTTTTTGATACAAAGCTTTGGTCAGTGTTTCCTTGTTCCATAGTATTGTAGTCCTAATGTGTAAACCCTGAATACTGCTCATCTCCCTCTTGAGATAGGTCTGACTGCTTAGCCACAGCTACCAACTAAATCTTTGTGGTACATACTGATACCAAAGGGGATTTATTGCATATACCTGTAGTCCTAATCTTCTGTAGTGCTCCCTAAGGGAACTGCACAGGATTCTGCCTAACAGCCGCCTTCCCCTAGCCACATGGGAGAGAATTTAGGCTGGGGTTTAGTGATGACTCTGCAAGGTTCATCACACAGAACTGGGAAGACCCATAGACAGACAGCTGAGGAATGTTTGAGCAGGCCCGGTTGGCCCTAGACAGGTGTCAGAGGAGGAATGAGCACACAGCAAAGAGCTTACATTCAGAGCGAAGTGGCGAAGCAGGGGACAGAGACCAAGATCCTTGGAGGAAGGGATAGGCAGGTCCGGATACCCTCTTTGGAGAAGTTGGAACACTTTCTTTTGTGACTCTGCCTAATGGTGGGAGTTCACCTCTCAAAGAATCTAATATGCCATAGGGAGCGGGAACCTCTTTAAGTCACAGGGAAGTCAACCCCAATTAGCTGCACCTCCCTGTTGAGCAGATGTTTCAGCTCTAACCTTTCACTCCTATAAGACACTCAATAACGCATGTGATAGTGAGCCGAACAGGTTTGGAGACAGTGAGAGAAGGATTCAGAAACCACTGCAAACTAGCAAAGCAAGTGTTCTGGGAAACCCTGGAAACCCACTGCACAGGACTAAGAGGGAAACTCAGTTCTGGAATTTTTGTTTGACCACTTTACTTCCCTTACTTACCTCTTTGGTTAGCTGTTTCGAGGCACTACTTCCACCCCGGAGAGCAAATGTCCTGACAAGTTAAGTTGGTTAAGATCAATACTGTATTTGTAATGAAAAACCTTCTGTTTAACAGAGATTTCTGGTCTGTCTGGTCTGTTAATCCTATCACCTACAAGTCAGTGCGTATGAATATATGATGCTCCCTCCATGTAATCTGAGCTGTGTGACAGTTTGTGTTGTGCTTATATGATAGATGGAAACTGATCTTTGCTCCCTTATCCAGTTTTTATAATAGATATGGAGCTTTCTTCTTAACTCTCATCAAGACTGCATATAAGCAAAAAATAATCCATATGGCTATTTATGGAATGGAGACTGAATTGGAAGTACTCCCTTAGTGATTAGAGTTTATTGAATCGGAATTCTGGAAATCGGTGTTGAAATGTACACATTTTTGTCAGAAGGATTTAGTTTGTTTAGAGCTTGCATTTGTGTCTTTATGTACTCATGTGGAGATTAGAAGATCTTGGTTTGATTGTTTTCACATATTTACTGCTAAAGAGGATTCTATACTTTACCGGGTAAATAAAGTGTTGCATTCCAGGCTATCCAGCTCTCTTTGGAAATATAGAGCTAAGGCACACTTCTTATTGCACAATTCTTTTTAAACTTGTTTTGAATTCATTACACAAATAAAGTGTCAAATGCTTACAAAAAGTGTCAGCTGTACAAATCAGTGATACACTGCATTAAACATGCCGTGATGGCCTATTCTCTTCCTCACAACCACATCTGCCCAATCATTACTTAGCTCACACATTCCACACTTACAATACATCCTACATGTTTCGTCCCACTTCCTCAAAATTACACATTTTTTGGGGACTTCCTCAGGGATAGACAGCTGTCACACTCATGACATTCAATACTCTAGGAACAGCTCTAATAAAACAAATTTTAAACCATGTACAAAAATGTTGTCATAGGGTTAGACACGCTTTATTAGTTACACGCTTTTCTTGAAAGTATTTCATACTCGTTCTGGCAGCATTCATTTATAAGCAACGCAGTGTATATATGGGAAGTTAAACACTGATAGTCCGTAACAGTTCTCCTGTTCCAGTGTTAGGTTGCCCTCTGCTGTCCAAATGGCAAAGTGCACCCACTTCAACAACAGCTATCATTTGAACAAACAGAATGAGCACGGTTCTACACTGTCACGTTCACCTTCAACTATAGCAAACATTCAGAATAATTTAAAGTTACTAATTTCCACCCCCACTTCTCTTCACACAGGGCACGGTGGTTCCAGTGTCAATGAAACGTTAATTACCGGCTTAACCTTTCAGTCTCTAAAGAGCAAAAAGCTGTAGGACGAATCCCTCCTCTTGAGCTAAAACTGAAAGTAGGTGCTTTAATTATGCTACTACTCAACCTTATGCCATCACACAACGGAACAAGGTTGACAAGTATGCGTCTACAAAGACACATCATAGGGGCCTGTTTGATCGATTCAACTTAGACACGGTCTTATACTGTGCATACCTCTCGTTCCATCTGATATGTTTAGCCTTTTCAATGACCATTATTAATAAGTCACAGGGACCTAAGCCCCCTGTTAATTCCGATATTTAAGAAGGGGGACAGAAGCGTCCCAATGAATTACCAACCGATTTTGTCCTTTAAGATATGGTAGAACAGCATGTGTTAAGCCGGGAACAGCTAGTGTGAAATAAAAGAAGACAGAATAAAAGCTTGGACACAGACTGCTCTCTACAATGGTGTTTTAGAAGGTCAAAGACCTTAAAACGAGTATGGAATAAATTCATGAGAAATGTGAAACTAATGAAGCGCAACTAACCCTATGACATTTTTGTACATGTTTTACAAATTGTTTTATTAGGGCTGTTCCTAGAGTATTGTATGTCACGAGTGTAAAAAAGCTGTGGGTGTCAGGTGCATATCCCTGATGAATTTCCGAAAAAAATGTTTCAATTAAGAAGATGTAGAATGTGTAAGCTGAGTAATGATTGGGCCGTTGTGGTTGTGAGGAAGTGAATAGGCCATTTGGGAGTGTTTAATGCAGTGTATCACTGATTTGTATAGCTGACACTTTTTGTAAGCATTAGCACTTTATTTGTGTAAGACTTTATTTGTGTAATGAATTAAAAAATAGTTTAAATATAATTGTGCAATAAGAAGTGTGTATATTGTAATACAATGTTATTTCTACTAAGGTTGTTGATTGATTCAATGTGGAGTTTGTTGCATTGTCACCTGCGAGGGGAGTGACTAAGGGGTTGTACATTTTTTGGTTTATTATTGTTTGAGGGAATACCCCTCATGTCTTGTCCCTCTGGTCTCCAATAGTATTTGTGGAAAATAAAATACAAATTCAATATTGACCCACTGCCGTTTGCCACTAATATTACCATCACTTTCCATTGGGGACAATGGCCTCATGCGTAACAAATAGTTAATGAAATGTTCACCAGAATCACTGTTGATGAGTATCCCTGTGCAAAGAATCTTGCAAAATTATTTTCTAAAGTTGATCCTCATATCACTGGGTCCCAGTTGTGCTCTCACCCTGATCTGTCAGATGTTTCCTTTTACTTATAGCTACATATACAATACCACCCCATCATGCCTGAGCACTGTTACCTCCTGTCTGAGGAGTTCAATTTCCATAGTATACATTGCAGTTTCAGGTGCCATTTCCAATGGGATGCTACAGTCAACATCAGAAAGATTAACTACTTTGGTGCACTTCTGACATATAGATAATCTAAATTGTCAATGGCTTTGGTGGGAGATTTTTGTCCAAAATCTAATTTTCCTTGGTTTGTGTATTCAGAGTTTATATGTACAAATGTAACCTCTTGTTATAATTTTCTTCTAGTCAGTGACCATTTAGCAGCACAGGTTGTCAGGTCAACATGTTGTAAAAAATGTTTCTTAAATTAGCCTTCACAGGAGCCTGCTCCACCAACTCATCACACCAAAGTCATACCTACCCAGCACTCTGGAAAAGGAGACAACTTGGAACAAAGAGCTCGAAAGGTGAGAATCCTAATGGGTATGGGTGTGGTGTCTCTCAAACAGGCCATAATATATGTATACTCTGGTTTCTCTTCAAACCGAATATGTCTTTCACCTTTTACTAATAAATATGGTGTCTTGTTGATAGTGTACTGATTTTGTGCTCTCACTGTATCGGGTTGTGGTACACATATGTTCTCTGTTAGATTCTCTTCTGTATCTGTATTATTGGTCCAATGTCCTGCTACTTGCTGGAATCAGTGGTATAGTAAAGCATGACCATAGCTCTGTCTTTGGTGCAGTGAAATATATAATGTCTGTGGTGCACTAACAAGCTACGTGCTTGCATTTGTGGTTCAATAACATTTTATGTGCCTGCATCTTTATTGCAGTGAAATGGTACTTGTCTGCTGTGTATTATGTTACTTGGTCCTCTGACTGGTGCTGAGAATCTCCAGGACAGTGATTTGGTGCTGTCAGGAGTTGATGGACCTGGATGTGCAATGGGTTGGATCCCATAATCACTTTCCCTTGGTGGCTTGCACTTGACCGAGGGCAATCACATGTATCTTGCCAAACCCACCTACATCAAACATACCCCTCCTCGAGGCCCACTGCATATGGGTTTCAGGACCATGGTGACATTTTCCCCTGAACCTTCCTTCCCAACCAGCCCTGGAATCTGTCAGAACACCAAGTCCCTCTGAGGGCAAACTGTAGTTACCTCCCACCTGCTGGGCCAGGGAATGCTGTAGCACCAAACTTGCAGCTACCGCCTAGTCCTTTATTTATTTAAATTGTTTAAAGCAGGGACCTAGCTCGAGCACAGCAGAGCACTGTATGGCAGGAAAATCCTTCTCCAAGTCCCAGTAAAAGTAACGTATGCCGTTAAATACTAATAATTATACACTAGCACATAGAGATATATTGAACACAGACACATTCCACTGCCGTCAACACTAGAATCTCGCAGACAAGTGATCCCAAGTTTGCAAGATCCTGTCCCTTCCAAAACCAATGCACGCACTGAGACTTTGCACATGAGACCAACCCTGGAGATGCATCCTTTCTGTTATACAGCAGAGCATCCCCAGGGTCAGATATAGGCCATTCCTCAGAGCGAGAAATTCCCAACAATGACTGCACATAAAAGGAAAAGAATACTAACTATTACCGGTTGGGTCAGATAAAGGCCATTCCCCAGATCGAGAAACGCCCAGCTATGACCGCACACTACTAATCCAGCTGCACATAAAAGGAAAAGAGTACCAGCTATTACCAGTTGCACTTCAGGGCCACAATTCAACTGGTGATTGTTCCTCAGGCAGCCACAAGGAAGATGGGAGTGAGTGAAAGAAATTCCAAAATTGTGGCTAAGCCTAATATACTTTTGTCCATGCCCCTTGAGCTTCAATCTAGCCCAGGTATGACCAAACACAGCCCCTACTAGTTTCTCTCACACGGGTGCTAACCCTTAGGAGAAAGCCAACCCAGGCTAAAGAGTATGGTCTGGAGGGTTGCCCAGAGCAATGCCAGAGGTAGGATTCATTCCAAACCTTCCAGCCTGCGTAAGTCACCCAGAGTGGGACGGGTATGCCCAGACGTGGGTCCTGTGCCTGCTGGGCCTAGAGACCCAAGCTACTCCTCACTGATGGGGCCCAACAAGGCTGAAACATGTTTGGGGATGCTTGTGGTCTCATGCTGAAGGGATGTGACCAAGCAGTTCGGGCTGGACTGCCCCTTTTGGGGTGGGACCAAGCCTGATTTCTGTATGGTCTTTCCCCTTTTGTAATGGCATGGCAGGCAAAGAACGATGGTCTGGAGTGTTGCCCAGAGCAATGGCGGAGGTCAAGATTCATTCCAACCATCCCCTCTTTTGTTTTGTGTAAGTCACCCCTGAGGCGGGCGGATATGTCCAGACGTGGGTTCCATGCCTACTCGGCCTAGAGACCCAAGCTACTCCGCACTGACGAAGACCAACAAGTCCGAAACATGTTTGGAGATGCTTGTGGTCTCGTGCAGAAAGGATGTGACCAAGCAGTTCGGGCTGGACTGCCCCTTTTGGGGTGGCACTGTTGTCACCATGACATGAACCATTTATTAGGGGATCATACACTTCTTACCACATATATTACACAAAAAAGGTATACTAACAGAAGTCTAAACCCAAGCAGTACAATGGCAGTGGGTATATCTAGTACCCAAAATTCACACATGAAAGTTAAAACGTTTTTTATTAAACATATAGATATGAATACTCATAAAATGATCACATTACATAAAACTCCATAAAAACAATATAAAACATATATTTCACGATTCACGACACACAAGAAGTACAAACAATGTGGGTTGGTTCTTCCAATAACTCGTTTAACACCATGTGAAGTTTCACATTGGAGTTGAATCTCTTTTTTTTTTATTTTACCAAGAATGCTGTTATTGTATGCTAAACCCAACTTGCACAAGTTTCAGTCTCTAAAAACCAGATAAATGTAGGACATTCATCAGGGGTATATAGTTGCTTGTGTATTGTAATGGTGATATAATCTTCTTTCTTATCACTCTTTCTCTGCCAAATGTGTTCCAAGATATGAACCCTGTGGGTTAAAGACACTCTATTAGACTTGTATTGAATTGTATCTATTATCACTGAGGTCTTGTAATTAGACCTTGATAAGGATGCCCCCGATCCTCCTAGGGGATAGATATGTTTTTCTCTTACATACCTTATAGAGAGTGAGTGAAAAATTCCCACAATCTCTATTGCACACCAAATGGTAATGGGGGGGAAGATTTCCTTTTCTTGGGGAATATCTCTCCACTTGTTCTTCTATTCTACAGGAATGGAGACAAAGGGAATTGTCTAGAGATTGGATTCATGTGTTTAGGGCATGAAAATAGGTAAAAGGTAGACTTATTGTCGGTAGAAAACCTCTTACCTCAAAGGAACAGAGGTCAAAGTTTTCCACCCTCCAGTGTGGTCACTATGTGGTCAATGCAGTTGGTTAGCCAAGATGTGCTTAACCCATAGTTAGCTCTAAAGACAATGAATAGAAACCTGGTTCAATATATGGGTTTGCCGCCAGACTTAACCTAAATCTCATGTAGATGTAAAAAAACAACAAGCCCCCACACTTACTTGAAATGCGTCCCACTCTGCTTGCAATTCCTATTTATGGGTTTTCATAAATTCCGGTTGGCCACTTTCAATGGGGATGAGAGAGAATCAGTCTCAATCTCCATCTGTATGGACAAAACATGTTTCTAATGTAAGCGGGTGGACTTTGTCCTACACAATTATAATAGATACAATTCAATACACGTCTAATAGAGTGTCTTTAACCCACAGGGTTCGTATCTTGGAACACATTCAGCAGAGAAAGAGTGATAAGAAAGAAGATTATATCACCATTACAATACACAAGCAGCTATATAGCCCTGATGAATGTCCTACATTTATCTGTTTTTTAGGGACTGAAACTTGTGCAAGTTGGTTTTAGCATACAATAACAGCATTCTTGGTAAAAAAAAAAGGAATACAACTCCAATGTGAAACTTCACATGGTTTTAAACGAGTTATTGGAAGAACCAACCCACATTGTTTGTACTTCTTGTATGTCGTGAAATATATGTTTTATATTGTTTTTATGGAGTTTTATGTAATGTGATCATTTTATGAGTATTCATATCTATATGTTTAATAAAAAACGTTTTAACTTTCATGTGTGAATTTTGGGTACTAGATATACCCACTGCCATTGTACTGCTTGGGTTTAGACTTCTGTTAGTATACCTTCTTTTTGTGTAATATGTACCTTTAGGGGTGGCCTCAAGCCTGATTTGCATATGGTCTTTCTCCTTTTGTAATGGCTTTGCAGGTGAAGAACAAGGGTCTGGAGGGTTGTCCAGAGCAATGCCAAAGGTTCGGGGCGGGGCGTGGCCTGGAGCTCATGCTGTAAGGCTGTGTTTGCACTGAGCTCCGGCTTCATCCTGCAAAGATCTTGAATACGGCGCTTTAATCACCTGTTTTTTCCCCCATCTTATTGGGACAACTAACTGGCAGCCTCCGCTGCCAAAATTGGAAGGTCCTGGGCACGTTTGCAGCATTGAAAACTGATTGGGATCCGGACGAACATATCGAAAAAATGCAGGCAAGATGGCGGCTCACACACGCAGCTCCACTGTGTTGAAGCTGCACTGAGGAGGAGCAGCGGAGCGACTGAATGACACTGGCGTTGTGGGGGAGACTACAGTGTGCCTGAGTAGCAGCGCGGACCCCCCTTGCACCTTATGAAACTCCGGGTATTGGTGAGGCCAGACCCTCAGAACTGGCAGGGTGTGCCCCGGTGAGTTGCCCAGCGACTCCCTCGAGGAGGTGCCCAAGAACCGGACGCCGCTGGGGAGCTTGGTAAAGCTGACCGTCGGAGTGGGCGGCGCTGCGAAGCGGAGTCGAGTATTGAAGAGTAGCTGATTCCACTGGCACAGAAGTATTGGGGGGCAAGCAGCCTCATTGAAGAGACGCATGCCGGTGAACCAGAACAGTGTCCAGATGCCAACGCAAGGCTTGCAACCCAGGAAGCTGCGACTAGACGATCAACAGCAGGCACCCCGGCTTTGGGGATATCTGAAGGCGGCTGGGGCTTTGAAATGACCCGCGTGGCTAGGAAAAGCTGCACCGGAGGACGGACTATGTGTACACATAGCATGAACTTTACAGTTAGCGGGCACCCGCCTGACATGCAGCGTCTCCCACTACATGAGGAGTGGACACAGTTGGATGACGGAGCTCAGATTCAGGGCTCACCTGCTTGTTTCAAAGTTGGGGATTGCACCGCCTCCACCGTATTACGCGGGGCAGCTGAGAGGGAAAGTGATGGGTAAAGACCCCCGTACAACACACACAGAAGAGAAGAGTAGCGACCATATCTGTGGCGACGAGTCTCCCCCTCTTCACTGTGCAGTGCCTAGAACCCCTTGCAAGCACACACGTCTGGCCTCTAGAGCCTCTGCCACAAGACTGCGTTTTCGAGGCGGAGGCTGCAGATTGCCAAGGATGGTGACGCCAGGGCCCAGCTGGGTCATGGAGCACTTGGCCTGACCCTGAAGGCAAACAGGTCAGTGTGCCTAACATGTCATCACAATCTAACTAAACACACTTAGATTGGGACCGCTAATTAAGAAGTGGCAGTGCAAAGCGAGACCATACTGAGTACCACAGCACCAGATAAATCGCCTCTGTAGACAGTTCAGACCATACCAATTTTGTGCAGACCAGAGGGCCCAACAGAAAGTGAAGCTGCAACCAGAAGGATGACTCTGCGAATGCAGTATTGAGGCACATTGACGATGAGACAGGCAGCAAGCAGCCACGACAGACAATATGCCTACTTCGAAGAGTAAACAGAAGGTCAACATCATGGACTCCTTTGCAGGACTTGGGAAGACACATGTGCCGACCTCAGCAGAGAGTGGTTCAGGTGCAGCAGAAGCTCATACTGATCCACAGGAAGACAAAGTGCTTGCAGAGATTGCAGCACTTGGAACCTCTCTAGAGCACAAAATAGATGTTCAACTAGTACGCCAGGATGTGCGGCCCCTGGCAGAACGAGTTACGAACAATGAAGAACAGCTAAAGGAAACTACTGCCACCACTACTGATCTAACCACCAGGCTGAAAACTCTTAAAACTAAAAATCGCTTCCTAGAGCAGAGAGCTGAGGATGCAGAGGGACGTTCCCTCAGAAACAACGTCGGGGTTCTTGGCATACCAGAAGACACAGAAGGCAGAGACCCTACAGCCTACATTGAAAACCTGTTCCTACAGGAGGTCGGCCAGGGAAATTATTGCAGGGATTTACAGTTGAAAGTGCTCATCGATCTCTGCAAAAGAGCCCCCACCTGGGTCACATCCCCGCCCGATTATAGCTAAAATACTGAACATTCGAGAACGAGAGATACTGCTGCAGTTCTCCAGAGATGGCAGAGTGATAGAACGTGGTGGCTCAAAAGTAGCCATCTATCCATATTATATCCCCTTAGTACAACAACAGTGGAACGATTCATCTCAGTCAAAGCCAAACTCAGCAAAAAAGGGAGAAGATATATGCTCACGTATCCAGCTAGACTCAAAGTGATAAATGAAGGTAGATTGAGGTTCTTCAGAGCCCAGAGGTAGTATCGATGTGGTTAGAGCACAACAACCTGGATACATACGAAGATCCTACGCACCAGGAGACCGGGACCGCAGCCACTTAGATGCAATAACTGGAAAGCATCATTGCTCCCCGTTGTTATAAGACGCCCGGATATCGAGAATAGAATGTGTACTCTGGTTTGGACAGTGTTGTCAGCGCAGTTGCAGACTTGACTGGAGGTTCAGACTACATCCACACAACAGCTTTCGACAACGTATTCACAAAGCCGTTGATATAGCAGCTAGTATGCCGGAGCTGGTGACCAAGCCCACTGAGCTCTGATGGGATCCACCCGATCCATACGGACAATCGACAGAAGACATTTGTCGAGTTTTTTGGCTGGTGCCTGGTGGGGGAAGCAGACACCGGCGAGCCCGAGCAGACCCCATCTGTTGGGCATAGTTGGTACCCCGGGTTCCGTGGTTGGTTGTTTAAGTTTGGTTTAATTTACCCAACCAATGCGATTTATCATACCTGTTGTTCTGTACACTGCTTGGAATTGAGGGGAGCGCAAACATGGTTAATGTTGGCAATATGTATGACACTGCCCTTACCTCTACACCCAAGAGTGTCCTGGGACACCGTGCACCAGTGTTTGTTAGTGATAATAATATATACAAAACATGGCACAGGTTAAAATTGTCAAATGGAATGTGAGAGGCCTTGGCACATATATGCGTAGGAACAGAGTCAAGTCATACCTTCAGCGCAAAAAGATTTCAATAGATCCGTTACAGGAAACGCATTTATCAGCCAAAGAGCAAGAAACAGCAGAGAAATACTTGGGAGGCACGGTGTATGGGGCCCCATACTCCACATATGCAAGGTGAGTCCTCACATGGGTCAACGGCTCGCTTCCGTTTCATTTCCTAAATTGCGACAGAGACACAGAGGGCCGATATGTCATCCTTAAAGGGTATTTAGGCAGAGTGGAAGTGGTCATAGTCAATTCTTATTTTCCAAATCATGCTATACCGACACACATTCAAGCATTGAGCGCCCGCATAACCCCCTACAGTTATGCCTTCTTTATATGGGGCGGAGATTTTAATTGTGTTCGCAATACTACATGTGATAGGTCCATACCACTTTGGTCCCGATCCTCCCCAGCTGCTACAGCTCTGAACACTGTACTGACTGAACTAGCCTTAGCAGATGTATGGAGGGAGATCCACCCTGATTTGAAAGAATACTCCTATTACTCCTCACTGCATGACCTCCACACAAGGTTAGATTACATCTTTGCGGGCACTGAACACTTGCAGAATTTTGTGGGCGCAGAATATATGGGCCGCATCATATTGGATCACTCCCTGCTTATTGTGACCTGGAATTGTGAGGCGCCGCACACCCCGGTCCCGATGTGGCGCTTGCCTACAGATGCATTATCAGATTTAGCCTTCCGAGAACAAATTCGAGATACACTAGACCTCTTCCTGGAAGAAAACATCGGCAGTGTAAACAGGTGGGGGACGGTTTGGGAAACCTTAAAGGTGGTCACCAGGGGAGAAGTTAATGCAATGGTGATGAACCCAATACAGAGCATAGTTTGTTGGAAGCCCTAATTAATCCTATGAGACGGGAAGCACTTTGGCACCCTCCTAGTAAGCACGTAACCTATCCGCTATTGCTGTCGGTAGGCAGACAAGTCTGGACAAGCACGCAGAAAATCCTGAGACTCACACATCCCTATTCTCTGCATACACCCATCCTAGTCAATACTCGGTGGGACCTTGAAGAGTTGAATGTAGCACGGTGTTGGGAGGAGGTGGGCATGGTGACATGGTGTGACGTGTACGAAAACAGCACTTATAGAGAATTTCTAGACCTCACCCAAAAAGAGGGACTTTCGCGAGGACAGTTTTTTTTTCCACATAAGTTTTAATTGGCATTTCAAGATAGAAAAAAACAGAAACAACCAAGTACAATAAGAACACCCAAAACCTCCGCTCCCCCCATCCCCCCCCGAGAAGACCAGAGCAAAGCGCCACCCCATCCCAGAAGCACTCCCCTTCCTACTGATGAACCAAAGGCTGGCCGGCCCCCCACCAAGAAGCACCTCTAAAAGTCCATCTCAACGGGCTCATCTGTAATGATCCCCAAAAGTCTCATGCCCCGGGGGCACCACCACTGCCTTGGCCCGTCCATCAAATAAGACAGCAGAGAAGCCCATTCCCTTCTGAATCTTAAATGCTCCACATTG
Organism: Ambystoma mexicanum; assembly: GCF_040938575.1. NCBI lineage: Eukaryota > Metazoa > Chordata > Amphibia > Caudata > Ambystomatidae > Ambystoma > Ambystoma mexicanum. Next base: position 383,423,493 of record NC_090934.1, on the reverse strand, counting down.
ATAGAATATATAAGCCACTCCATTGCCAGCAAGCTCCACATCTTTTCCACCCATTCGTGATCCTGCGGGGGATACTGTGCCTTCCATCAGCAAGCTAAGACCATTGCCCCCGCCATCATCATCATTATAACATAAAGCTTACGGCCCGCATTAGATTTAATAGAGGCTAGTGCACCCCCCAGACCCAGTATCGCCAGACCCGAGAAACTCCTCTGCCCCAACCCCAGAACTTGATCTATGGCAAGCCTAATCCCCGCCCAGTAGCTCTCAATTCGCGGACACTCCCACCATATATGCGCCCACGTGCCCACTGCTCCGCACTGCCTCCAACAAAGGGGAGAGGCTTTGAGGAACATCCTCTGAAGTCTGGTGGGAGTTAAATGCCACTGGGTAAGCAACAGGAGCCACATCTCCCGTAATTGGAGAGACTTTGTTAATTTAGGAATCTGCCTCCACAGCCAAACCCAGTCATTCTCCACAATTGGGGACCCAGCAGCCAGCTCCCAATTCTTCCTATATGACCAGAGTGGGGGGTCCTCTCCTGCCTTCATATGCTTATATAGTGCCGAAATCAAATGCTTGTCCCCGGTTTCCCTACCAAAATATGATTCAAAGGGGGTTAACTGGCGGGTCGCTGCATGCTTAACAGTGGGATGACTGAGCCAATGCCGGAGTTGACAATAGCGGAACCTTTCCTTTTCCCCCACACCAAACTCTAACTTGCACTGCACAAATTGTTTTATCTGTCCCCCTCCAAACATATCCCGTAACATTCTATGTCCCCCCTGGGACCAGGCTTGGAATGCACTAAAAATGAGGCCCGGAGTAAACTGCGGATTGGAGAATAGTGGTGTGTAGGGGGACAGGTGCGTCGCTAAGTGGGCCTGCTGCACCACCTCATCCCAAGTGCGGGCCACCAAGGCCAGGATTTCACTGCAGTACAGTCGATGAGGCCTGTCCTGCTTCGGCTTCCACAAGACCCCTTCGAGATCCTCCCCCAGATCCGCCCTATCCATTAACCTCCAAACCTTCCGCCGATCGTCTTTTTGCCAGTCCCGAAGGACCGTCAACTGGGCCGCCCTAAAATAAAATCTAAAGTCCGGGAAACCCAACCCTCCCCGCTCCGTGGGAGTTCTCATCACCTTGGCCGCCACTCTAGGTGACCTATTAGCCCATACAAATCTAGTGGCTGACTTATTTAAGGACCTAAAAAAAGCCGGGGGAACGTGTGCCGGAAAGGCTGCAAAGAAGTACAATAGCTTGGGAAGGACAACCATTTTTAGGGTGTTGATACGCCCTAACCAAGAAACTGCCAGCGGCCCCCAATCAATCATCTTGCCTTTTAATTCCTCCAAGAGGGGGGATAGTTTGCCTGGTACAATTGTTCCACGTAAGTAATTGAATTGCTCACCCACCTATAAGGAGAGCCGGACTGTAAGGAGCGAGACACTGGGGACAGGACGGTGAGATTGAGAATCTCTGTTTTGGAAGGATTTATTTTTAGGCCCGCCACTCTACCAAACTGCACCAGCTCGGTCTCCACAGCCGGGATGGCCGTACCCGGGAATGTCAAGATCAGAATCAGATTGTCAGCAAAAGCTGCGATCTTATGCTCTTCGCCAGCGAAGAGAATTCCAGTTATGAGGGTTTGGAGCGCACTCCTTCAAGAAACGGTTCCAAATAGAGGGCGTACAATATTGGGGAAAGGTGGCACCCCTGTTTAGTGCCTCGCTCCACCCGTACCGGATCTGAGAGCTGCCCATTAATCGACAATCTAAGAGTTGGGTTCCTATAGTTGGCTCTGATCCTACCCATAAAGTTGGGCCTAAAACCCATCTTAAGCATGGTAGCGAAAAGAAATCCCCACTCCACCCGATCGAACGCCTTTTCTGCGTCAATTGCCATCAGAAGAGCAGGGACCTCCTTCTTATGAGCCTTTTCTATTAAGTGGGCCAACCTCCTGACATTATCAGTGGTCTGCCTTCCTCTTACAAAGCCTGATTGGTCCGAGTGGATCAGGGCAGGGACAAGGTAATCTAATCTGTTAGCTAGAATCCTAGAGTGTATTTTCAAGTCTACATTAATTAACGCTATGGGGCGATAGGAGGCGCACTCGGAGGGATCCTTACCTTTTTTGTGGATTAAAACTACTTTTGCCTCCTCCATAGTCCTTGTGACAGCGCTGTCCTGACCTATCTGGTTGAAAAGCGAGGCTAGTATAGGAGCCAACAATTCCTTATGACGTTTGTAAAACTCTGCGACATACCCATCCGGGCCTGGTGATTTAAGGCTAGGGAGCGCTCTAATTGCATCCCTGACCTCATCTACCGTGATAGGTGCTTCCAATGCACCCCTCTCTTCTCTTGAAATGCAGGGAAGAGTAACCTTGTCTAAGTAACGAGACTGGAGCAACTGCGCTGGGGTATCGGAAGCGTACAGGGCAGACTAAAAACGGGCAATCGAGACGACAGTTTTTGAGATACATGAGGATAACTAAATTCGCCAGACACACCTAGCCTGAGTGGCCGATGGAACCCCAGCCGAATGCACTCCTTACACTCATGCATGATTTAGAAAATGGCTGGAGACCGGTGTTTAGTCTGTACAAGGCTCTAATAGGAAGCACAATAATTGATCTCACGAAGTTCAAGACATGATGGGAAACAGATCTGTGTGCAGAAATCACGGAAAAACAATAGCTGTGGGCGTTCAGCCATGTTAAAAATGTGTCGCGCAACGCAAGGCTTCGATTGCTTCAGATTAATGTCCTTCACCGCACATATCTTACCCCAGCCAGGGTTGCTAAGTTTAACAAGGATACATCATCCAACTGCCCCCGATGTGGTCAGGAAGACGCCCTCTTAATGCACATGCTTTGTGAATGTGGTACGGTACAAAGGTTTTGGGCTAAAATCAAACACACTTGCATAAGCGCAGGGATTACCAGATACACATCGTCCCCACAAGAACGTATACTGGGAGTGTACACTAGAACCAGTAAACACAAACATGTTTCTAGGGTCATGGACTTGGCCTGTATACTAGGTAAGCAGTGTATAGCCATGACCTGGAAATCAAGTAGAGGTCCACATTTTGAAATATGGCTAAAGGAAATGCAGCGCTGGTGTGCAGCTGAAACATCAGCATGGGGCAGAGCAATTGATTTGCTTCGAGGATAGGTAGGGATCCTTTTTGAAGCATGGAAAGTATTAGTTAACTCTGTCCTTTGTCCCTCTGACGACAAACCACCATGAATCATCCTAGGAGATGATAGGGCATGGGTTAGCCCTTTTTTTTTTGAAATTTTTGTCTTCCGAATTGCAGACTATATCCCTCCTCTTGCTGTATAGATTATAACCTGTCAAATAATTGCTTCCGATAAATGCAATGAGTTGCAGTACTGACTAAGAACAAATGAACACCTACTACATTTGCACAATTGGTTGGTTTTAGTTATCCCCTTTTTCTTTTGTCTCCCTTCCTTTAACATTTGTTATCCGCCCCTCCCTGTTCTGTTGTCTTTCTGTTAGAAACGTATTGGTCTGGAATGCTGTATTGTTCACTGCTGTGCTTATGCAACTTAATGTTGTTCAACCACTGTACTTAACAAAATGCCAATAAACGAATAAAAAAAAAATGCCAGAGGTTAGGAGTCATTCCAAACCTTCCAGCCATCACGTCTTTTGTTTTGCAAACGCAAAAGACAATCACAATCATTAATCATTTCCCTCACACAGGTGCCAGCCCTTATGAGAAAGCCAACCCAGGTTGAAGAGATCGACAAGTATAAAAGCCAGCAGCCCCAGGGGCTGGGTCTGATTTGTAGGAGCAGGAGGTTCACTTTTGGAGCGACCTGGAGAGTGATAGATGATGGAAAAGAAAACTCTCAAGAAAGGGAGCATGATAGCAGTGGAGAGCATGAGGAGGTGGTGATAATTAAGAGCAATAAGAAGGTGGTGGTGGCAGCTAAAGAAACAGGAACACCCAGAAAGGAGAGTGGTGAGAAGAAGGTGGTGGCAATTATGGAGACGAGAACAGCAGGAGTCAAGAGTGCACAGAAGGTGGTGGTGAAAGCGAAGGACATGGCCATGCTAAAGGAGTTGGTAGACAAAAGTGGGCAGATAGAGGTGTTTGGAAAGAAGGAGGGAGAGATGAGAACAGCAATAGGGGAGAAGCTGGTCAGATAAAAGGAAGACGGGTCCAGGAGGAAGAAACACCTGGGAAGTAGGTAAAACCTTGAGGTCAGGAGGAGGGGGAGGCCCACACATCAGGACCTGGGAGTAACACAGAACCAGTCACACCTGAGGAAGAGAGAGGCGCATAAGAAGTGAAAGGAAAGCAGAAAAGAGCAAGAAGTGTCAGAGAGAGTAAACCAATCAGAAAGGAACGGTTCAGGCGGGCAGAGTAGGACATAGGCAGGACTAGATTGACGGAGGGGGGAACAAGATGGGACTAGTTCAGAGTGGCTAATTGTAGTAAGTGTATGGTTCAGCCTGCTGTAGGTACCCCTCTCTATACCTCCTAGCTCTTCACAACCAATGGCTCTACTGCCCACAAGTCTTGCTGGCAGAGACATTCACGGGATACAGGACCCCAGAAAGCCCACATATAGAAGAGAACAGAAAACAGAGTTCAGAAACCCTTTAAACTCGCCCCGCCAGATGAGAGGAGGCATCCTCCTGAGAACCTTAAGGACTTGGACTTGGGTTATAGAGATTCAAACACTGCACTGCCCACAGCCAGTGGGAGAAGTATTTGTTTGAGAGAAGACCATCCGGATTATTGTTTTTTGATCACTGTAGGAGGATCCAAGTTACATTTCAGTTGGTCCTTACTTGTACATAGTCCCAAAAAAAACTGTGCTAGGTCTTGGCATCCTTCTTGTTCCCATGTGTACTACATGATAATTAATGTGCAGTAACATGCAATGTGACTCTGCTAGTGGCACAAAAACATTATCTGTGTGTTATAATCCTCTATTTGTGAGGCAGTAATAAGTTATGTGTAGGATTTCTGGTTTTCAGTGTTTGTTTTGTGAATTTCAGTTGTGTTTTTCCTATGTTTTCACAACACTAGCTCAATGTATCAGATGGAATGAGAGGTATGTGCAGTAAAACAGCAGTATCTAAGTTTCATTGATCACACAAGCCTCTATGATGTGTCTTTGTAGATCCATAATTGTCAACCTTGTTCCATTGCAGAGTCCCCGTGATGGCATAAGATTGTGTAGTAGCATAATTACAGCACCTACTTTCAGTTTTAGCTCGTGAGGAGGCATTCATCCTACAACATTTCACTCTTTAGAGACTGAAGCGGTGAGCCAGTAATTAACTGTTCATTGACACTGGAACTGCTGTACCTTGTGTGAAGAGAAGTGGGGGTGGAAAGAAGTAACTTGAAATTATTCTGAATGTTTGCGATAGTGGAAAGTGAAGGTGACAGCGTAGAACCATGCTCATTCTGTTTGTTGAAATGATATCCATTGTTGAAGTGGGTGCACTTTGCCATTTGGACAGCAGAGGGCAACCTAACACTGATACATTGCATCAGCTGAGTACGTAAATATACCTAAGTTTTTTTATATATAGCGATTTTCAAATCTGTTCATATCAGTGTTTCCACATTTTTGCAGAAAATAATGTGGTGAAACTGTTTTTTAACATACATACTTTTTGGAGTAGAAATATTATGGGATGTACAGTGGTCTCAATGGACAGGCTATTGGGGGAAAAATCTCCTAAAAGGGGTAACAGATGTCTTTGAGACACTGCCCTGGAAAGGATGTAGGCAATTTTGTGTACAGAATGATTCCCTTTATCAATATCCAAGGCAGGTTCTATATTGTGTGACGGTTGTATGGCAAAGGATGTGCAAAGGTCCCTAATCTGCATATTTATTGACATCAATGTGAAATCACAGATGAAAATATGTTACAGGAAGTGACATGAGGCTTTGATAGTTGATGGTATCACGGAAAGCCACAAAGACAGCCTGGGTGCACAAATACGTATGCTGCAAAATCTGTTACATCCTTGTTTAGTTGAAAAATAAAGTTTTGTCACTAGTTGGGTGCTGAATTTTTTGATGAATTGGAGCAAATTATGAGATATGTTTGTTTTTGGGGGTGTGTGAATTCATGGCCACATAAAAGGATCCAAATTGGCTACAATTGCTGCAGGCAGCACCTGCCCACTGATACATAGATTGTGATAATAATAGGTGTGAGAAAGTTGTCATGTGTGGGTCCATTAGTATGCTCATACGTACCTGTAGTCAGGGAAGCTACGTGGCAACATGTTCCCATGCATGCCTCTATTGCCTTCTAGTGGATGTGCATGGAGTATGCTTTTGGGTACATTGGCAGAGACTGTAGTCCTCTGCATGTACCCAAGAGGCTAGGGCTTGCTCACAACCTTGCTTCAAGGAAGGCCATTAAGACATTGCGACATGGAAGGATTTTTTACTAGTGCACTTTTGCGATATGGACCATTCACGCAGCTACTGACATACACTTCATTGGTGATTAGATGCACAGGCGACTATCATATTGTGGTCAGTGCAGGCAGACTGCATTGGGGATGGGGAGTGCATTGGAGACCATATGAGGATATTTGCAGTCAGTGTACTTTGCTATGTTCTGCCTGCAAAGGCCCTACTGCCATGTGTGCATGGCTATGGCCCTTGAACCTAACAGTGTGACCACTGGTTGGAAGTGTGAGAATGTTGCCTTGTTTGGGTCCGTTAGTGTACCCATACGTACCTGTAGTCAGGAAAGCTCTGTGGCCACATGCATGCTTCTATTGCCTTCCGGTGGGTGTGTACCAGGACTAGGCTCTTGGGGCGGAGGCCGTAGGTCTTCGGCACAACACCTGCAGCGCAATGCAGGCTGTATGGGACCACTGTGATAATGGTGTGTGGATTGCACACATATGTATAAAGAGTGCATTGCTTTTGCTCATTTGCATAAGTTATTATAACCATACCTTCTGACATCCCGCTGTTGGTTCGGGGTGCCAGTGGTTATGTTGCTCTTGTGGGTTACCATTGTGTTGTGGCGGTGGGTAGGGTGTGGGGCGCCATGTTCCCATGCATGCCTCCATTGCCTTGGAGTGGTTGTGGGCAAGGCCTAGGCTTTTGGTTTAGCATGGGCTGAGGCCGTAGGCCTCCACATGTACCTAAGAGACTAGGGCTTGGCCACAGCCTTGCTTCAGGGATGGCAGTAAAACATTGGTCATGGAAGGATTTTTTACCATCACAGTTTAGCAATATGGACCTTGTACGCAGCTACTCACTTATATTTCATTGGTCGTTAGGTGCACAGGCGACTATAATTTTTGGTGAGTGCAGGCAGACTCCATTGGAGATGGGGTGTGCATTGGAGGCAATATGAGGGTATTTGCAGTCTGTGTATTATGATGTGTTGTGCCTGCAAAGGCGTACTGGCTTGTGTGCATTGCTAGGGCCCTTGCACCTAACAGTCTGGCCACTGTTTGGACGTAGGTTGCCGAATGTAGTCCTGTTTGAGTCCTTTAGTGTACTCATACATACTTGTAGTCATGAAAGCTACGTGGCCACATGTTCCCATGCATGGCTCTATTGCCTTGTACTGGGTGTGGGGAAGGACTAGGCTGTTGGGCACAAACCCACAACGCAATGCTCCATGTATGGGAGTACTGTGATATTGGTACCTGGATTGCACAAATATGTACAAAGAGTGCCTTCCTGTCATGATGCCTACCCCCAGGGGACCAGACCAGGTCCAGCATCCCCGGAAGCAGGCATCACGTTCCCGGGAAAAGGCCCCGGGCCCCTGTTAGGGGCCCTCTGGACACAGTCCTGGCGCCTTTGGCGCCAGGCTCATATTGGACTTCAGTCCTGGCGCCATAGGCGCCAGGCTCATAAGGGGAAAACTCACCTGAACTTACCTGATGCAGACCATGCTGCAAGTCCCAAGCCTTCTTGAGGCCTTGAAGGGACTATTTTACCTTGGAACTATTTTGCAACTTGGGTGTGGCGGTGGAAGAATACTTACCTGGAACTACTTTGGGGAGGCTATTTAAGCCTGCCCGGAAAGCATCACACGCTTCGCGTTGTTCTGCATCTGGCAGCTGAACGCTCGTGTCTGTTCCAGCATCCTGACTCCAGCCACGCCCCGCCTTGAACCCGGAGCACCTGGAAAGAAGGGCAGAGAAGGAGAAAGGTTAAACAAGAACTTTACCAGCTTCTTACCTGAGTCCGAAGCCTTCACTTCGTCGAACCTAGGAAAGACTTTTATTTTTAAAATGCGTTGCGTTGCCCGCTGCAGCGCCGCGCTCCTCTCACCTGTCCTCGTGGCATCTTCTCCCTCCACCCGCATGTTCCACCGCATTCTGCACCTAAGGGGGAAGAGAAAGACAATAAGGTGAGCCAAGTGAACTTATAGGGGAAATTCTGGTTACCGCCCCAAGACTTACCTGATTATCGTTGGGGGAACCATTCCTCGTCTCGGGTCGGCGCAGCTCTATCTGCATTTGCCGTACCCCAGCCCCTAAGGGGAAAAGACAAAAGCACAACAGGATGAATGTTAAGGACAATCTCGAGGAGTCACCCCACCACAGACTCACCTGGTTTTACCACCGGAGATACAGCTCCTCGACTCTTGACTTCGCTCAGCACCTGAAATAAAGGAAAGATTACAGAATACGGAATCGGATAGGAGTGAAGGCCAGGCATTTGAACTTTTATGGACCGTATACTTACGGCTTCTTGCCGTGCCGGGAGAGTCAAGAAGGCCCTGGAACTCACCCATTCCGTCAGCCAGTGAAGCAACTGGTCCCACACGCGCCCCTGCACCAGAAGAAGGATGGAGAGCTCATCCTTTCAAACCATCAGGTGAGACTTTATGGGGAATATCGGAGGTGGTCAGTAGAGAGAGAAACGGGAGGTGGGGAGTTAACGCAATACTCCACGGGTGGTTAATTCCCTTTCTCCATTCGCAGAAGGATACTCCTACGGGTCAAACAAGCGAGGTTTGGGGGTCCTGTCCAGTCAGTCTTCACAGTCCTGCGCATCACCCTGAAGGAGGCCGCAGCAATCCAGACCAGACCAGCGCTTCCGTGGGAATCAGGTGAGCGTTACACTTCCCTTTGCCTTCGGTCATTTGCATAAGTTATTATAACCATACCTTGTGACATACCATAGACTTTTAAATATCTAAGGGACGCGCCTTTGTAGAATCATTGCAGAGGACATGTTATAGTTCGTACAGCAGCATTGGTGAGATAAGACACGATTTGCATTTGGAATGGTGTGGCCGTGAACAGAGCGTTGCTTCAGGGAGTGTAGTAAGAAAGTGGGACATGAAAGGATTTTTTTACTATGTACATTTTGCGACATGGCCAATGTACGCAGCTACTGACATATCATTCATTGTCAGGTAGCTGCACAGGCGACTACCTTAAGAACCCATTGGGGATGGGGAGTGTATTGCAGATGATATCAGGATTTTTGTAATCAGTGTACTATGTTGTGTTGGGAGTGGCAAGCCGCTACTGCCTTGTGTGCATGGCTACGGCCCTTTGACCTAACAGTCTGGACACTGGTTGGAAGTAGGTTTCAGAATGATGCCTTCTTTGGGTCTGTTCTTTGTAACTCCAGTGTACGCTCTTGGAAATATGTATGTCTCTTGTGGGTGCTCAGCAGTACAGAATGGTTGTGGAGGACATTTTGCAATTGGTACACCACTAGAGGTTGTGTGAAGCGTCTGCACTTGCATATGGTGCACATCATTGGCCTTGTTGCTGTTCACGTACTGAGATGCCGCCATTTATGTTTTGTATGGTATGCCCCTGCATAATACCCTGTGCATTGAGAGTGAAGGAAGATATTGCAACATGACACGAGTTACTAAGCATTACACATGTAAAGTATGGATAATGTACAGACCAACCCACATACATTTGTGCCAACAACATCATCAACGCCATTAAGTCCAGCCATATACAGGACGGCAGGCCATCTGACTGTTAGCTTTGTTTTGCATACTTGTAGAAATGTTCAACAAATGTGGTTGGCGTTTCTACTGTGTGCAATTGTAATTTGTGCATCACTTCCATTACCTATACATGTCTGCGGCATACACCATTGCAGCAGTCACTGGCGTCAGTGACTTTACTTGTGGACAATCATTCCACAGCGTGCACTCCAGTAGAAATGGTCAACAAATGTGGTTGGCGTTTCTACTGTGTGCAATTGTAATTTGTGCATCACTTCCATTACCTATACATGTCTGCGGCATACACCATTGCAGCAGTCACTGGCGTCAGTGACTTTACTTGTGGACAATCATTCCACAGCGTGCACTCCAGCGTGCCAAGCGTAGTCATGTGAGCACCTAGCTCCGGAAAGGAACAACATAAAAGCAAAAGCAGACATGCGCACACAGAGTATACGGTTCCAGAACATTCCCATAGTTTACTAACACCACAGTGAATTGTTGCAAGTGCTTTATTTTGCTACAGAATGTTAACGAGAACGTGTAATTTGGCTGCATTCCCCAGCTCTTTTATTTCGGAAATAAAATCCAGTGAGCAATGCCGTCTGTGCACTTCTGTACTTCTGTTCTTATCTAGCAAAGTGGGAAAAGTGGAAAAGGAGTACTTAGTTGTGCTTGGTGGGCCGTGTGGAACAACACATTTTCTTTAAAAGGTAGACAGGTAGCAGCTGTTGCCTCTGGGATGCCTTACAGCATAAAGGTTTGCAGGTTGGTTTGTATTGCCGGAACCGCAAATGGGCATACAGGACCATATTGGTCAGCCCAGATAATAACGACGGAAAAGAAATCGCTTATGGTTATCTTCCAATGCTTGGTCCACCACCCATCCCGTGGAATGTGTAAGGGGTGGCACGAGCAGTAAGGTGCAAGATATCTGAGAAGAAAGAGGAATAAGAGTAGATGTAAGTAGCCGGTATTAGTGGCAGCATACAGGACAAGACTTTGCAGGAAGGATGTCGTAATAGGTGGCTGCCTCATGGACCATGTACTGTGTGTTAGTGTGCAGCGTCGTATATTAACCCACTGCCTTGCAGGGGCGCCCCCAGGGGGTGGCCAAGGGGGGCCATGGCCACCCTTATAAAAATGCTGGCCCCCCCATTGGCCACCCTGCAAAAAAGCAAACAAAATAATACTTTTTTTTCCGCAATGAACTGTGCATGGACAAATAACATGCACAGTTCGGTGCGAAAAGAAATGTCTTTTTTTTTTTGCTTTTTTGCCACAGGGTTAGAGTGGCACGTATGATGGTGGCCCCCCCATTACTGACTGATCTCACATGCTCAGTCAGTGAACCCCGAGTGAGGGCCTGAGGTGGAGAAGTAGAAAGGCATCATGTGGGAGAGAGGACACAAAAGATGATGAGAGGGAGGAAGCAAGAGCAAGTGGACTGGGGATTCAGCGACTACAGAGGGCGGGGGGGGGGGGGAGAAAGCACGAGCAGGGAAAGTGACTGTCCCCACTCCATCCAAGTAACGGTTTAAATTAGTTACATTTTCCTTTCGAGTTGGGTCCCTCTATATTCTGAACAAACAAGCAAAAAACTTGCTGAGATATGAATTTATGATGTCCTTCCAGAACACTCTCTTTCTCTCAGCCCACTACATTGAGATGTATGAACATGAAACCCTTCACTCCACGCAACACATTATTGTTAGTACTGAGTTCACACGAGAATAAGCACTGGAGCTGTGGCAGTGAACGTTTTTGTTGTTGCTCTGGGCGAAAGGCCATTTTGTCATCCCATCCAGACACAGGCCCTTGCATGGCGCAAGCACCACGGCCACGTGGACTATTTCCCTCTCAGGTTTTAAACTATCTTTTTAAAACATAGCAGGAAAGATTATGAAATGACTATAGCAGGAAAGATTAAAAGTGAAGACCCCCATGCACCTCTGCCCCCAAACACTCACGCACACGCATTGAGCAGGTCGTCATTGCTTCAGCTGTGCAAACCTTTAGCCCATTGAACAGGGGAGGCACCATTAGTCACAAGCACTGAAAACTGCAATCTACCCTGCCAAACGGGACCATAAAGATTCTTCAGCACGAATACTACAACTCAACATGTAGTGAAGGCCCCTGTACACCTACCTATCTACAAAATGTATACCATAGCTGAATTCATGATACCCTTGGGAAAATAAAAAGGTGACTGTGGGGAGCATGTGTTACCAGGGTATCTTTATAATTATTCTTTTACAACGCGCTTTACACCAGAGAGGTATTCTAAGTGCAAGACCAGGATTCAAACCTGTGTTGCTATGTATGTTGTCAAGTTGCCCCTGAGCTATCCACCCGGCCTATGTAAATGATAGCATTGATGTCTCCTATTTGTACCTTTACTCAACAAAGGGCTGCTAAATTGATGTATGAACAGGGAGGCCAGAGTTCTAATGCCAGCTCCACTGAAGCAATTTGTGTGATTCTTGGCAAATCACCTTATATCGCTTGTCCTAAATCCCCTAAATTGGCACAATTGGGAGCATTCAAAATAACTTAAACCCGGTGTCCAGTCAACTCGTCAAAAAAAAACTGGTCGACTGCAATTTGGTCGACGCAATTTGGTCGAAAACCATTTCGTCGAAAACATTTTTTTATTTATATATTTATTTTTTGGGTTTTCGTTTAGTTAAAAAAGGGGTTTTTAGAGAAAAAAAGGGGGTTGGGGGGGACCCCCCCCAAAAAAAAAAAAAAAAGGGTTAAAATAGAAAAAAAAAAATTTCAACGAAATGGTTTTCGACCAATTTCATTCGACCATTTGTCTGGTCGACCAATTTTTTTCGACGAATTGACTGGCAACCCTTAAACCCTGTATCAAGCATTACATGAAAACTAAAAAGTACATTTTACTATAGAGTTTTTCCTATCCCCCAAACAATATAGATATGCAGTACCTGTCCATCATGAAGGATAATGGATATTTAATTCTTTAACTGGTTTGGGTAGGGAACCCAAGTGAAAACAGTTCAGAACTGGAACCAAAGAGTGATGCTGAGAGCACTATAAGAACATGTTTATTACCACGCTGCGTCTGCACTGCACGTACTAGGAAAAATGCATGTATGTTTGTTGATTTATTTATAAGCAATAACTGACCCAAACACAGGTTAAGATGTATAAGAGGGATAAAGCAATTCAATTCAATTCCATTTAAAAATTGGAACATCTGTACAGTATATCTCAAAATTGGGAATTTGCCCTTCCACCCACAGATGGCTGCAGGAAACAAGCCTTGCTTTCACTGCAGACATGGCTGTGCATGCAATGCCTACCCATGACAGCCACTATCCTGCAATGCTTCCCAATAAGTATCTGAATAAGCACACTGTGCATACCTAGATCCTCAGAACATGAGAGGCCACTGTGACACTAAACAAAGCCGAAAGGTGAGAACACTTGAACGGGCACTCATCTTGCAGAAACGCAGACAAGCAGACCGCAGGCCTTAGTAAAATGGCAGCATACGCACCCGGAAATAAACACATCCTGAGCCTGGATGTGCGCATTTCTGCATTGGCTCATGCTTCCAGCCAGGCTGTGTTTATTTCCGAGTTTCCATCCTCGACTAGACTGCATGTAGGTTGTTGTGCGCAAAAGGCTTTTAGGAACAATTGTGCAGGGTCTGGCCAGTGGTTTACGTCTTCGGTTCACCATCGCCAAAGGTAGAGGTTTTATTTTGTTGTTGAATTGAAAATAGTGTTTCTGTAACGACGATATGCATTTTACTTAATACAAACATGAGTACAGTTCTTTCCATTTCAGCAGAGCTGTCATGATGTGGATATCTGTTGGTGTGGTTGCAAGTGCTTGCTTATGGCACCTTATTCTAAAAGGCACTTCCATGGTGCCTCCAAGTATCAAAGACTGATGATATTCCTTGAAATTTCCATTTCTGTCAAGTCATTTCTATTGGTGCAATCCTTATGCACATTTGGAGGTTTGCATGTATTTTGCCCCAGAGAGCCTGGACAGAGCTCTAATAGATGAGTTCCCTGCATCTGTAATGATTCTGCAATTTTCTTGTTTTTGTTGTGTTAAAATGCCATCTGCCACTAATGTTACCAAAAAAGTAGATTGGGGCAGGTGTGAGTGGATTGGGGGTGCGAATGAGACCGTACAGAATTGCGCGCACTGCATTTGGGGGGAAAGTAGCAGGACTTTTTTAGTGGCTCACACCCCCACTCTTGCAATTGCTGGATACTCCCCTGACCACCATCATAGAATATTCTCTTGCCTCATCCATGTTTATTCGAGCTTTCTGTCCGGGTTGCTTCCTCCCTGAATAATATGATTGTGACACTTTAGCAAACTGTCCTCTCCTGCTATATTTCCAGAACACCCCTTTTATTGCTGAACAACCTGGGTCCGACACCATGTGACCTATGAATTCATACAGGAAACAAGCACATTTGAAGCTTGTTCCCACTAATGGACTTCCTCGAGCACTTGGAGCTTTGTTCTTCTTGGTCACCACTGCTTTTATAGCTTGCGCTGCTGGAAGTGGATCCAAGGTATTCTTAATAAGGCTTACTTACTGCCTCTTTGCCCGAACAGTTCATTAATGTGGTATGTTTGGGTCCATCCGAAAATGTGTTGCCACCCATTGCTAGTAAATAAAACTTGAACAAGTCTTCCCACTCTGTAATGGGTTCTCCCGGTCTGTCCAACAACTTGGCTGGAGGTGTTATTCCCAGATTCGCCATTCTTTGTTCCTTTTCTACAACTGTCCCTTTCCACAAAACAGGATAATTCAGCTGTTCTCTTCTACGATCTTTACTCCACGTGGAACATTCTCTGCTAGCTGGGTCTTTAGTGGCTCCACACTTAATTTGTAGACTAAGTACATCTACTTGAGTAGCCACTCAGATTTGGCTGGTCTATTCCTGGTGTGGTAGCAACATGTAACATCTGTATGTTTTTGCGTTATGTTTAGTGAATTCACGTTGACTAGTTGCACATATGGCATATCATATTTCTTTGCACTTTGGATGGGCTGTGCATGAATACAAGAGGAGAAACTATGTGGATTCCCTATTAGTGGTAGCAAGCGTTGTTATAATTTAGTTTATTTTTTGGTCTATGTGTGTGTGTGGAGTGTTTTGCTTGTAGCATAAGGATATTTAGATTTTGGTGTCTCGTGGGCTGTATTTTGGGATTGTGCGCATGCTTGAATGTGGTACTGGTATTAGTCTATGCTCATCAGATACATTAATTAGTTAACTGTTTAATAATACATGGAACTATATCAATGTGCAATTCGTTCTCTCATATACACATAGTTTTCAACTGGACTATATACTACATCACCATAAGAGATTTCCTGAAATTCAGTTATGTGTTTGTTTTGGTGTGCCACCCCAAGATTTCATGTGGCCTCATCAGGCCACCCCTATGAAAAATGGCTGGGGGCGCCACTGCTGCCTTGCTCTCTGTTTTGTAGGTAATACTGTGATTGTATGGCACCACACAAGCAAAATGTCTTGGAAAGTTGCCACCAGACGCTCTTCATGTGTTTCCTTTTTACAAAACATAACAGTGGTAGCGAGTGTTGTTCGAGCCACGGCACAATGTGTCTGTGTGTCTGCAAAGAAAGTAATAAAACAAGAACCCTCATCGGGGGTCACCTCAGATTGCTGGAGAATGCAGGAGCTGGTTTACTAAGAAGTGCGTCAATGAAATGTGAGCTGTCGATGTTTGTGTGCCGGTTGACTGCTGCGTGCACCTGTGGCCGTTATAACTTTCAATACACTGAGGGTGCGTAGAACTAGTAATTGTGTGAATAGTAAGGGCAAAACAGGGAATGTAGCACTGCACGAGTGAGCAGAAGGTGTGCTGTTTTAGTGCACGACTTGCGTTCCCTTTTCGTCTTTGCCTTTATGTCTACATTTGCAGGGGGTGGGGAAGAATACCAGCAAAAGGAAGCACAAGCACAGTTGCAATTTACGGGGAATGGTGGACACATGGCACTGTAACAGTGCATCCTTACTGCGGTCGCAAAGCTCCGTGCAATGTACAGAGAGAAAGTGTGCGGTACAGTAAATTTATAAATATGCATACAGAACAGCAGCTTTATACATTTTGTTCGTAATACACATGTGTTGTAAAGTTGTACTTACATAACTTCAGCGAATTCCATGCTTGTATTGGGGGGTCGAGAAATTGCAGTGTATGGCATATGGGATTGTTGCAGACTTCCTTTGGGGCACGTGGGCAGAGCAACTGCAGTGTAAATTATGTATCCTTTTTTGCTATACTTCCATACAATGTCTGACCTTAGAGCTAAACATGCTCCCCCCTCAAGGCTGTTTTACAATGAGTGCTTGTCCTGTTACAGGAGAGGTATGTTAGGTTTCGCTTTCCGGAGATGATGCTGGGTAAAAAATAAGGAATCAGCCGGCAACGTGTTTCGATTGTAGCATGCATTTATGAATGTTGGTGGTGTCATTACGCTGAAGGAAGTATGACGTACAAGTAGAGATGAGGGTGCCGTACACATGCTGCCGTGAATGCACAGATGGCAACATACATAATATGTGCTTTTACAGTGCCTAAGGAACAGTTATATGTGCAGTGTGTTACGAGGCAACGGTGGATGATGGCAGACTGTGTTCGCTGCCTCAGCAGACGTGGGTGGGTGGCCCATCGTACGCAGTTTGGTGTCGTGCAGCATGAAACTGTTTAGGGCTGCCGTTCTTCGAAGAAAAGGAGTTAGTGTGTACGTTTGTGAAACATTTTAAGGGGGTTATGGTGTTCAAACAGTGTTTCCTTTATACAATTAGAAAGGGAAACAGAAGTTTGAAACTTAAGCATGAACACGGTGGTTGCAATATGGCTGCCGAGCTATGACCCATGCACTGCAGTGAAATATGTGTTGGATACCTTTTTTTGAAATGTTGCGGCAGTTAGGACAGTTGGATGTATGGATGCATTCATCAAGTTGAATTGTTGTGATTGTGCAGATTATTGGGTAGGTTACTGTAGTGTTGTACATTCCATGTGTCCGCTTATTATATGTAGGATAGAGTTTATGTATTGTGTGGAAGAAATGGCAGCCAATGTCAACTGCAGTGGCTATGGGGTAGGTGGCTGTGCTATGTGTGGGGTTAGTGGTACGTGGATAGATGTTTGTATGCATAGTTGTACAGTGCAGCAGCTGCGTAGTGTAATATAGGTGTGCATTGCAAATGGAGGCATTGCTATGTGTATAGCGGAAATAAGTGCACACGTTGCACTGTGGACATTGTAGAGAAGTATAATGGCAATCGTTGCAGACTTACTGTTTGGATTGAGTAGGGCCTGTACTGTGTTTTGTGTATTGAATGTGAAGTGTTGTAGTACTGGTTGCTGCATTATCTGTGGGAAAAGAGAACAGAACATGTTGGAGCAGGTATTTCGTTAGTTTGCAGTCCACTACATAGTATATGTTTCTATATGTTTCTTTACTTTGTGGACCCTCATAACTAGTACTTCATAAGTACTATGCTTTGAACCAGTGTACTGTGCAATGAGCACAGTTCCTGTGTTTCTTTGCATAATCACTGGGTCTGTGGGGAAAAGAAATCCATGCTGGATAAAAAAAAGTCCACATTTCTTTGTTATTATGGTGCACAAGGAATGATTGTCACGTTTGGAGTGGTTACTGCACTTTTTAAGGTGTACTCATGAAGTCGGAGGAAATGTAATGGTTTACGATTGTGGCCTATACATGATGGTAGGGTGGGTGGCGTTGTATTCAGGTGGTGTTTTGTAAATGGTTACCGGCTTCCTTTTTGAACCAATGTTTCTTTATGCGTTTGGTTGCTGCTGGTGGTTTGCAAGTATTGTGACATTGTACTGTGCTACTGCAGAATTTCGACGGTAGTTACATAGCTGTTGGCGTACTGTAACTGCTCATACTTTGGAAGTGTTTCAGGATATGTTTGTAGCACAGTAGTTGTTGACTGTTGAGTTGGGTTGTTTTAATGCTGCAAATAACATTGTAGTATTCTGGTTGCAGTTCGATACCAGGTGGCTTATTCTAACTGTTTACAGTGTCCCAATCGTAAAGGGTATGTTTACAAGCTTGTGCATTCCTGTTGCTACTTGTACATCTGTGTACATTCTGAAGTGGTAGTGTACCATTATGGGTTTACGTGGTGATAGGTCCATATGTCTTGGAGTTGTATGACTATTCTTAGAGAGCTGATGACTGATTTGCGTACATGGTGGTTTCAGAGGTTACTGAGGATAGTTTTGAACCCTCATACTTAGTCCTTTCCCTTTCACGTATCCTGTGGAAAATACTGCTACTGTGATTTGTGTACACGTATTGTTTGTGTGAGTGTATTCATTGAGTTCAGTGGGGATAAAATTGTCCAACACACACTTTAGTGCATTTCATCAATGCTTGCAGTATGCTAAGTTGCTGTAGGGCGACAGTGTGGAAGGAACATTTTTGTTTGTCCACTTACGAAGGTACTGGTTGGTGCTTGGGAGTAAGGTATAGTAGATTTGTACATCAATGAGTACACTTTGGCTTCAAGAATATTAAGTAGGCATTTGCGAGATTTGCAGGTAACCTCTGCTTTGGAGCGATGGAAGTATCATTGCATTCCCACCATGACCATTGCTTTCTAATGTATGCAGTATAGTGGCCGCCATTGGTTGAGTCGCCTGTGTGGTAGATTATGGCTACTGTTGTGAATGTTTTCTTGCCAAGTGATACCTGCGCCTGTGTGATGGCAGTACGTTTGCAGTTGTTTTTTGTTCCATCTGCAATGTATCTTAGGAACATTAATATTACATATTGAATATGTGAGTGTATATGTAGCATCATACTATTATCAGAATTGCACGACGTACACAACATGCTATGGTTTGCATTTTCCACCAGATGCTGAAATGGAATGGAGTCACAGTTAAGTATTGATACATACACAAAGCATTCGTTAGGGACTTGATCCTGAATGGCATGGTTGCACAAACTGCATGTATGTTTCCACATGTAGGAAATGAGAAAGAGTTCATTTATGGGTATGTTTTTCCTTTCCAGTATTTGTAGTAAGTACATTAGAAATTCCTGTAGATCTTATTGTCGGTTTAAAGTGAATTTCACCATTCCAGCACTGTAGTCCAATGTTTGCCTTATTCCTGAAACACTGTAAATGGTGCCAGGATTACTTACTGCATTTCTGTGAAGGACAAGCATTTGCAAACACAACTGGTCTGCGCCATTTAAATAAATGTTTTTAACAATTGCTGGCATTTGGAATAGAACATTAATTGTTACATTTTCATAGCAATTAACACCTGTTGTATTAGAAAATTTGAATGGACCAGGTACTTGTGTGTCTGAGAACTTTGATGGAAGGGTACGTGGTGTCTTTGAAGAGGCATTTTTCTTTGTGGGTGGAGTTGGGTCTGTCTTGTCTTTTTTACTCCTTTTGTATGTGCTTTTGGTAGTTGATGTAGTATGAGTTGCTTTCATTTTCTTACATGGTACTGTTGCCAAATCATTTACAACTTCTGATTGAATGAGCCTTCTTTTCAAACCTTTTGGTTTCTGAGGAATCGGGTAAATTTTCACATTGGGTGTGTACAGTGCACGTAGTCTATTGTACTCTATGATGCAAGAAATGTCTGCGCTGACTGCAGTTGCATCAAAATTCACTAGATATAGTCCTTCTAGTGTAAGTAGACATGACAGTGCTACGTAACTCATGGCTTCTTTAAAGACTGTGCTGCCAATATCAATCAATGCTTGATCTAAGGTTAGACCTTACAATTTATGAATAGTTACTGTATAAGGTAGCGACAGAGAAAACTGTTCTCTGCGTACATACATGTCTTTGAAAAGAAGGAATCGTGCCGTTGTGCGTCCTATATTTTTAACTTCTGAAAGTTTGTCAAACTTGATGTTCAGAAACTGAATGCTGTTGTCCCGTGGGTATGTCTGGAAGTCAACAACTGTACCAAGTGCTCCAGTAACTAAACCTTGCTCTATGTCAATGTTACGCTTTAGCATAACTCTACAGTTTGCAAATAATGTTAAAATTGAGTACAGTTTGTAAGCTGGATTTCTGACTGTTGAATGGTGGGTTGCTAGCATTTTGATACGATGGAAGGTGCTTTTGCAGGCAGGCCCAGAAATACAGGCTAAGGAATGTCCTCGTATTCTAGTGTACTTGCGCACTGGACAGGAGTCCATAGTTTGTAGTATTATTATTTTTATTTTGTAGTTGCCTTTGACATACTGATTGAGGAATTGCTGCAAAGATTTGAGTAAGCATTGGCAAAAGTTACACATTGAAGTGCAAGGCCATTTGTAGATGAGGCAAGTTGCTTTGGTGGAATGGAGAGTGCCATCTAAGTTTGATGGGGATATTTCTGAAAGCAGTGTTTCCTCTTCCATTATGGTATTGTGTATCTTTTCATACCCTCGTCCACTCAGATGTAAGGCAATTTGGTTTGTTTGTTTTTGTTTGTATGATTCTTCATTGTAGTATGGCTCTGTGTTGGTGGTGTGACTCCACCCACCTGTACAGATGTAGCCAAAGGTATCTTTGCTAATAGTGCGTTTGTTTTGAAGTAGTGCTGGCAATTTACCAATTAATCTTGGTAGTGGTTTCATACTGTTCAAAATTACTATAAACAATTTCCGTTTCATGATCATTGCACTGTCTACAAGAGATTCCAGGATGACTTTTCTGCGCTAGGTTTTGAGGGTCCAGCGAGATGTCTGCCCTCTATTTATAAGGTTCTGAAGGACTCTGTGGTGGATCATTTTTTGTAAAATTTATTTTTTAGAATGCTTGCTTGTGGTTACATTACTATTTGGACGTGCTCTTTTAGCAGTAGTGTGCGTTGCACTTTATGTAGTGGTTTTATTTTCATTCTCACATTTTGACAGATCAACTACACGGTCTTCACTGGTAGATGCATCCGTTTTCCTTAATGACTGCATTACCTCTTCTCCTTCAACTTTCTGTTCAAGTTCAACTTGCAGTGGTGGCTGCTTTCTGTGTTTTTAGTTTGCGTGGCTCTCTCACTGCGTTGCTTTCTACGGAAGTTTGCAGTTTGGTAGGCATTGTGCAGTAGCTGTTGGCGAAGAAAGGGAAGCGTGGGTGTGTACATTTTCAAATGTATATGTGTGCAATGTGCATGAGTGGGTAGGCATATAAATGGAAGTGTGTCACTGTGTAGTGGTCTCTAAATTCCGGTTGGGGACAGTATCGTACTATGTGAGGATTTGTCTAATGGTGGCGACATAACAAACACTGAGCACCTGTACATGTGTCATGAGTAACAATGAAGTACATACTGGTGGATTGCCGCACATCTATGTGGTAAAATACAACAATAGTGCACTCTTCTAGGAAGACATACAACAGTATGATGGTATTGTACTGACTTTGTTGCTTGCTGAGAGCAGGTGTATTGCAGGTTGTATTTTGAAGTGCACACTCCAGTGGCTTTCCGGAGAGAGTCGGGTACTGGACCTGCATAAGAAGATGGTAACAAAATATGTTGGCTAATGGCATAGTGCTTGCATTTGTGCAATAGATTCTTCAAACCTATAGGGCACTGTCTTGGCAGGAAGAGGAAGTGTGTGTGTGTATAAATGGAAGGCTTACGATATGAGTGGGCACTTGAGAGCATAAGCATCTTTGTTAAGGAGTAGGTGGGTTATTTAGGAGTGTATTATATGACTTGTTATTAAACATGTGTGTGTATTAGTGTAGGCCTATTTACTTTCAAAATTCAGTTCTTCGCATTGTGGAAGGATGACAAAAAGGGTGCAAAGCAGAATGTTTTTGTGCATGCATTTGCATGTACTTCTCTGCATATGTATGCTTGCTACATGAGTGCAGGCATTGCTTCTGAGCTTTAATTTCCTTATTCACTTTTATGTATGTTGCTGTTGTAAATGCATACATACATTTTTTCATTGTTTAACTACTGTTGTTATCTATGACGTACGGCAGGAAACTGTCGTTATACTTGCAATGTATGCACTTAACTTAGTTTGGTGGGAAACGCTACCTGATCATTTTGTGTTTGATTTTTACAAATTTGATAGGAGGTGTGTTAATGGGGGAAAGCATTGTAAAATTGACGGAACAAAAGAACAGAGTTACCGTTTCCATATACCAATGGCTGTTATGGGTAAATAGCAACTTTGCCACCACCTACCACTGTAGGAGCCATTTAATGGTAGGTGATGGGAGAATTAAGAGTACGAATTTTGAGGACGTTATGGAGATTCACTGCTAGGTACCGTGTTGCTACACATTTATAACACAGTTGCCAATGAACTATACAAAAAGTAGTAGTACCTACAAGGCGTGGTGATGGGTAATGATGCCAATGTATGTGGGTGCAGAACTCATAGATCGTTTTACAGTACTTTCCCGTGCAGGTGGTTTTGATTTACAGGACACTTGACCCCTCCATGTTTAACGGTTGGTATGGACTGTTCAATAGATGTGATAACGTTACATGCACAATTCTTGGATGTAATTGATGGAGGCGTATGCACTCGTTTAACAGTAGCCAACCAGGGAGTGCTGGTAAAAAAAGTATTGGAAAGGGACGAAGGACTGTCCCTGCTTTACTGGGGCACGGCCCTCGCGGTAGCTGAGGAAAGCGCAACTGCTACATGCTGTCCTTCTTAATGTGCTTGCCATGGAAATGGGAGTACGGATGTCTGTTTTTCTGTTCCATGCTAGGATGTTCTTCTGTGGCCATGGGAACTGTAGTGCTTCTAGTGTGATGTTTGTCAATGGAGTTGATATTTTTTTCCCCCTATACAAATTTGTCTGCTCTTGCACTATGTACAATGTATGTTGCAGACAAGCATGTAATAATGTAAGGAAGAAAAGCAAAGAGCAATCCCTAACAACTACTACACAAAAAGATGTTTTGTTACACGTTGCTTTACAAAAATTACAAAAAGACACTTTTCACAACTACCACCAAGGCGCCCATTTTCTATGATGCTTAAAATGTGTTTGCGCAGCCCCCCACACAGGCTAATATGTTTGCGAAAGCTGCGCCAGTTGGAGGCGTACACATGCTACATCCGGGTTTTTTCAGGGTGGCTACAATGGAAATGGGACTGTGCAGGATTTGGGATTGGTCAATACGATTTCCTGGGTGTGGTGTGTAGCAACAGATCGTGCCAGAACGTCTGTTTGCAAGTAGGAGTGGAGATGGCTACGGGGACCGTTGTGCCGTTCAGTAGGCGGACTATATGGCTTTTAGGCGACTCTTGGATACATTGGGTACAAGTTTACGCAGAACGCTGTGCACTGGCAGCACCCCTTGGGTTTCATAATGACTTGTACCCAATGTATCCAGGAGTCACCCACAAGCCATATAGTGCGCCTACTGAACGGCACAAACATACCCATAGCCATCTCCACTCCTATTTTCATATATATATATATGCATGCAGAGAAGTATATTGTCATGGTGCATGCTCCCAAACCCCTGAAACTGGTGAGCCCATCCCTGACACTGGCATCCTTAAGGGCTTATCAAGCCCCAGATAGGCTCTCCTGGACTCAGTCTTGGCGCCGCTGGCGCCAGGCTCACAGTAGGTGTTAACTTCATGGTCTATATTCTTGGCTCAGAGGGGGCTGAGCCATTCAGTGCAGGGTGTGGCTTGGGACTTATTTACCTGAAGAGGCAGGATATGGTTAAGGGGACTATTTGCCTCGAACTACTTGTAAGGCTATTTAAACCACACCCTGCAAACAGAACACGCTTCGCATTATTCTGCACTCCTGCAGCGTAACGCTCACCGTGTCTGTTCAGCTCTTGCACTTCTTCAGCCACGCCCGTCCAGAGTTTTCCGTCCATCAGCACCTGTGAAAGAGAAGAACAGGAGTTATTAAAGCATCGAAGGCCTTACCTGCAGTCTAACATCCCGGCCTCGCCTTCTGCTTATTCACGGACCGCCGCATCTGCAGAGGATGCAGAAAAGAAGGTACTCTCTCGGGTAGCCACACTCACCTGGGGTCAGCTTCCTCCAGGAACTCCATCGAGCAGTTCTTCCATCTTCTTCCTGGAATTGCGCCGCACCTGCCGAACAGAAAAGACACAGCAGGTTAGTTACGCACAGCAAAGGAAAACCATTCAAAGGAACATTTAGCGCGCCTCGCACAGCGCTTTACTCTCCGGCAGGAATCCTGCTCTTCATTGTAAGAGGAGTCGGTCCATCATCCGAAAACCACTCAACACCGCGCCTGAAAGAAAAGAACGAACATTAGTTAAACTTGAGTGAGAAAGACTTAAGATAGCTATTCCAAGAAGCTATTGGGATAGAGACACCTGCTTACTCCGGTTCTTCCAAATCAGCAACCTACATCGGATCAGTGAAGTAACTTGATCTTTGGAAAGACTGTACATCCGCGCCCCTGCCAGAGTGTGCAGGACAGAGAGCTCGCTTTTAAAAAACCCAAGGTGAGCCAGAGGAAGAGAGGGAAATCGGAAGGAGGTGAAGCCAAAACCAGCTCCATTCAGTTGGCTAATATCTTTATTCGACTTTGCAGGCGAACGCCTCCTGAGGTGAGAACGAAGGGAAGATGCAGGCTAGCATCCTCATTTAAGCAGCACAACACCAGTGCAGACATCATCCTTCGGGCACGAGCTACGCCCCCGTGGAGACCAGGTGAGCGTGACATATATGCAAATGCACACACAAAAAGATGCTGCTTTGTACATCTTTCCGCACCTTTTTGTCATCCTTCCACAATGCGAAGTAGCCTATTTTGAAAGTAAATAGTCCTACACTCATACACACATGTGTTTAATAACAAGTCATACAATACACTCCCAAATAACCCACCTACCCCTTAACAAACATGCTTATGCTCCCAAGTCCCCATTCATATCGCAAGTCATCCATTTATACACACAAACTTTCTCTTCCTGCCAAGACATCCACCCTATAGTTTTAAAGAATGTATTGTACAATTGTAAGCACTATGCCATTAGCCAACATATTTTGTTACCATCTTCTTATACAGGTGCAGTACCCATCTCTCTCCGGAAAGTTACTGGCGTGTGCACTTCAAAATACAACCTGCAATAAACCTACTCTCACCAAACAATAAAGTAAGTACAATACCATCATAGTGTTGTACGTCTTACTAGAAGAGTGCACTATTGTTGTATTGTAGCATATAGATTTGCGGCAATCCACCAGTATGTACTCCATTGTTACTCATGACACCTCTACAGATGCTCAGTGTTTGTTGTTATGTCGGCACCATTAGACTAATCTCCACATAGTAAGATACTGTCTCCAACCGAAAGTTAGAGGCCATAACACAGTGACACACTTCCATTTATATGCCTACCCTCTTATTGACCACTCATGCACATTGCACACATATACATTTGAAAATCTGCACACCCACAGCTACTACACAATGCCTACCAAACTTCAACTCTGTAGAAAGGAAGGCAGAAATAGAGCCACCCAACCTAAAAACATAGAAAGTCGCCATCCACTGCAAGCAGAAATTCTACAGAAAGTTGAACGAGAAGAGCTAATCCAGTCATTAAGGAAAACAGATGCATCTACCAATAAAGACAGTGTAGTTCATCTGTCAAGATGTGAGAATGAAAAGAAAAGCACTAAAAACAGTGCAACACGCACTACTGCTAACAGAGCACGTAGAAATGGTAATGTAACCACAAGCAAGTATTCCAAAAAATTAATTTGGCAAAATAATTTCCACCACAGAGTCCTTCAGAACCTTATAAATATAGGGCAGAAACCACGGTGAACCCTCAAAACCTACTGCAGAAAAGTCATCCTGGAAGCTCTTGTAGACAGTGCAATGATCGTGAAAAGGAAATTGTTTATAGTAATTTTGAACAGAATGAAACCACTAACAACATTAATTGGTGAATTACAAGCACTACTTCGAGACAAACGCATCAGCATAGATACCTTTGGCCACATCTGTACAGGTGAGTGGAGTCACACCACCAACACAGAGCCATACTTCAATGAAGAATCATACAAACAAGAATAGACAAACCAAATTGCCTTACATCGGAGTGGACGAGGGTATGAAAAGATACACAATACCATAATGGAAGAAGAAACACTGCTTTCAGAGATATCCCCATCAAACTTAGATGTCACTCTCCATTCAACCAAACCAACACTCCTCACCTACAAATGGCCTTGCGCATCAATGTGTAACGTTCGCCAATGCTTAATCAAATCTTTGCAGCAATTCCTCAATCAGTATGACAAAGGAAACAAGAAAATAAAAATACTACAAACTATGGACACCTGTCCAGTGCGCAACTACACAGTAATATAAGTACATTCCTTAGCCTGTATTTCTGGACCTGCTTGCAAAAGCACCTTTAACCATGTCAGAATGTTAGCAACCCATTATTCAACCATCATAAATCTAGTTTATAAAGTGTACTATGCAAAAAGTCCAGATTTAGCACTGCAACATTTAAATGATATTCTCCTACTGTCGTAAATCTCCCCCCGTCTCACCTGGGATCGCTTCTTGCTCTGTTCCGTGGGAGGATTCCTCTTGAGGACGGATCGGGTCTTGTATAGGCTTGCTCGAGTCTCGTCCAGCTGCAGAGCGCGTTCAGAGTTCCGCGAAGGTCGCAGTTCCAGGATGTCCAGGAAAAAAGTAGCGGTCGCTAGGGATGAGGATTCCGGGAGCAGAATTAGAGGGAAGGGGTGAAAGGAAGGAAGAAGGAACCAGGAAACTAGGAATAGTGGATTTGCCGAACAGCACACACACGTCAAGTCACTACCTAATGATAGTGTTGAGACGTGCGGGGTCGCGGGGGCGTGGCCAATTTATAGAACGTGCCGTGTGCGACGTGAAGGCTGGTGCGAGGCAAGTCACTTGGCACAGCCATGTTGGGAGTTACAAGGAATACAAGCCCTGTCGCGATAAGGACCAGGAAGTCCAGAAGAGGCAAGTTCTATGGGTCATGACACCTACACACTACAGCCAAACAAGTGCTCGAAGAAATAGAGCACATCCAAAGGAAATATTGTGGAACTGAAGAGCACTTACAAATTCCAGCATTTTCAGACAACAGTACTGACAACATTGCAGCTATCAACTTTTTATATCACACATACAGAAAAGAAATACAAATGCACATCTGCTGAAATGCCAAACCAAGTATGTGTGTGTTGCCGTAGCACTTTCTATAGAAAGAGCACCAAAACTATAGATGTAATGCAGAAAATAGAAGGCATTGAGGAATCCCAATAGTTTCAATTGGCTCTGTACCTTATAGCTGAAAACAAAGACAAAATTACAAACACCTCCATACTGTGCAAATAATGCACTACAAAACTTGATAATAACCAAGGGCCTTCACGGGCAATCAGTAATTATTTGGAAGTATTTCCACTTCAAACGCACTGCAGCAGTTTAATTTGTATGAGAGCATAATTATCCAAACCATGGACCCACTTCAAGCAATAATACGACTTCAACCTAAAACTGCAAAATTGCCTCTCACTGATTTACTGAGAGGCATTCATGGAAAAGTAGTTTATTTACCATTAGATCAACTAGAAAATGTAGACAATTGCAAAGGCCAATAGAAGAATCTTTGATTATCCTGGTAAATGGTGTACCTACAAAAGACGAAAAAATGTTGGCAGCAACTAGTGGACTTAAGCAAAGTTAGGGAAGCCTTGCAATACCTTAAACAAAACAATGAATACTACAAGGAAATAAACGTTGAAGAAAGCCTGAAAGAAACAACCAAAATAATTCAGGACTCCTCAACAACTGGCCAATTTGAATGTCTAGATCCTAGTGCAGTCTCCAATATTTTAGACCACTATACAATTCACCCACTGCACTCCAAAGACACCATAGACGATGCACTAGAAACATATCAAATGTGGCAAGCCAAAGGAGTGCCAATCAGTATATGGGAAAAAAGTGTACAAGCACAAGCCTTTCCTCTATTCTTCCCAACTGGAAAAGGTGGAAGATATGATGAAAGATGCACACAAATAACAGCATCAGAATACCACTGTTTACAAATGTATTCTGAAGATCCTAGATTTAGACAGAACGTGGCGTACATATTCCACCTCCTCTTTGAAAGTGAACTGGCAACGCTATGTTATGGAGTTGCACTCACATTGAAAACAGGTTCCCATTTTCAAAACATGTCTGCTACACAGCTACTTCAAAAGGTGCAAGAGAAGGACAAAGTTTTACAGTCAAGTCTTACAAATCTCTTAGCAAACATGCGTGGTATGAAAGAGTACTGGTTCCGACGGCACGCAGCTGTACGGTGTGTGCTACGCAACCTTGGCCCACCCTCATGGTTTGTCACTTTAAGTTGTGCAGAGTATGCATGGGAAGACTTGCACACTTTCCTACGCATAGAAAACAAAAACAAAACAGGTGTAGACATGAAAACACCAGGAGAACTTTGCTCTCTTGAACCAGTAAATGTTTCACAGTACTTCCATCATCGCTTCCTTGCCATGCTGCACTGCATTTGCAATCAAGCACTTCCTCCCCTCAGTGAGAGGTGGAACACTTCTTTTGGAGAAAAGAATATGAGGCCAGAGAAGCACCACACATCCACATGCTTTTGTGGATTAAAAATGCTCATAAATTTAGTGAGGAGGGGGGGGCGTGGCTAACCGCCATGTAGAGTGGACGCGTCTCTGGTGAGCTCCGCTCGAAGGACATCGATAAGCTGCTTTACGGGACACTTAAGCAACACTTGAGCCCGCAGAAACATCGAAGGAGTGGTGGAAGCCTGCAGGAGGCCCTTGGACTTCTCATACAAGGAAATCGCGGCCCTAAAAGACCTAAACGCGGCTTGCGAACAACGGCGTAATCTGAGACCAAGATGGCGGCCGCATCCTACTAAGCCCGTGGAGCCCCGCGCTGGCCTGGAGATCCGCGCCCCCATCGCAAGTGAGAGAGAAGAGGCTCCGGAGGAAGATCGAAGGAGGCCTCACCGGGTTCGAGACGGTCCCTGCGAGGGCATATATAGTGGCCCCGCGGTGGGGTCCGACGGGGACTGGAGAGTGAACCGGGCCCGCCCGCTGAGACGAGGGAAAAACACAGGCGCGCGGCCCTCCCGCCGGGGACCTGTAAACATGGCCAGCCTGGACAGATCTACGGGCAGGGGAGCCAAATCTAAACAGCGACAGACCACCCTGGATGTGTATGCGGCTAACGACCACCCAGCCCCTGGGTGCCCCGAAGCAACAACGGCTAATAAGGACCCGGGCCCCGCCGCGGCGCCGACCGAACCCAGCAATACCCAACTCATGGAGGCCATCGCTTCATTCCAAGCAACGATAGTGGACAAGATAGATGCCGTGGCCATCGACCTGGGGCTCCTGCGCCAAGACGTCCGTGCGCTAGCGGACAGGACCGAGACGTTGGAGACCCAGGTACGAGAAAATACTGAAGCAAAGGCCCAACTCCTACACGATGTAGACGGCCTACGGCAGAGAGTTAAGAATCTGGAAGACAGAGCGGAGGAGGCCGAAGGGAGGGCCCGCCGAAATAACATCCGGCTGCTAGGCCTACCTGAAGGCATAGAGGGCTCAGACCCCACCGACTACGTAGAAAATCTCCTGCTACAAGAGATCGGAGCGGGGAAACTTTCACAGGGATTCACCATAGAGAGGGCCCACAGATCACTCGCTAAGAAACCGCCACCGGGCGCCCCACCCAGGCCCATGATAGCGAAGGTGCTAAATTACAGAGACCGCGAGGTCATCCTGGCCTTCTCGCGCTCGGGAGGACAGATCCAGAGGAACTCGGCCAAGATTGCGATCTACCCGGATTACACGTCCCAAGTACAGATGAACAGGGCCCAGTTCATATACACTAAGGCTAGATTGAAAGCGGCCGGGGTGAAATACATGCTCCTGTACCCCTCCAGGCTAAAGGTACTACACAACAACAGGGCCCTCCTGTTCGACACCCCGGCACTCGCTCGTGACTGGATGGACGAGCAACAACTGCCAGACATCGAAGATAAGAGACGTAAGCAGAACTGAACCACCCATCGTAACTATAACGAAAAGAGCTCTTCCACAGATGCACAACGACACGGAATCGCGCCCTACAAGCAACTGAACGGATCATACCACGCGGAACACCGAAGCACCAGCTCCCTCAACCCCCTGGAGTTCTATTCCTCTTTTAGGGTACGTTTACCCGCCCGTAGGGCACCCGACGACCATGTTTGGTCCTAAGGAGCGGAAACGGGACAGTCATGACGGGGTTCCCTCCGTTAGACCAGTTTTTTGTTTGGGAAGTTTATTGGGGGGGAGGGAATTGCGGAGGAGTTGCACCCACGTTGGGACTTTGAAAGGGAAACGCCGAGACCCCAGGACATCCTTATCACAGATACATTGCCAACTAAACCCCCCGCCCGAGACAGTGGGGGAACATTGGACCCAACCATGCTCATGGCCGGAACGATTAAAATAATGACGTGGAACGTCAGAGGCATGAACAGTTACGTGAAACAACGCAGAATACACACATACTTAAGGCGCTGTAAAGTCAGGATTGCCATGATCCAGGAAACACATTTAACAGAGGAGAAACTAAAAGCCCTGGCCAAGACATGGCGAGGGACCCTGATTGGATCCTCCTACTCTTCATACGCAAGGGGGGTTTTGATATGGATAGACCCGACCGTCCCCTTCAGGATAACGGACACCAAGACGGATGATGAAGGTAGGATGGCCCTGGTGCGGGGTACGGTGGAGGGGAGGGAGCTGTGCCTGGTTAGCACCTATGCCCCAAACCATGATGCCACCCCCTTCTTCCACTCCCTATACACCAGACTAGGCCCTCATGCAAACTCCACGGTGATCTGGGGTGGGGACCACAACTGCACCCTCGACCCGCTCAGGGACAGATCTGATGCCAAACACTCCCGCCCGTCCCCCCCAGCCAAAGTGTTGCTTAAGCTAATGACTCAACTCTCGCTCTGCGACCTGTGGAGGGAGCTGGGCCCGGAGAAGCGTGAGTACTCTTTCTACTCCCCACCACACAAAGTCTACACTAGGCTGGACTACATGATGGTAAGTTGCGAGTGGCAGGCCACTTTCAGCGATGCACAGTACCTGCCTAGGGTCCTGTCGGACCACTCCCCCTTAATGGTCACATGGGAGATGCACCCGCCTAGACCCCCGGTTCCCACGTGGAGACTACGAGCTGAGGCCCTGCTAGATGTAGCCTTCCGGGACCATATACAGAACAGCACAGATGAATACTGGCGGGTTAACCTGGGTAGCGTAGACAGCATTGGTACCGCGTGGGAGGCATATAAGGTGGTCATGAGAGGGGACATGCTGATGGCAGTGGGGGGAGCCCAGAGAACTGTCGCGAACTCCCTGGCGGAGGCAGAGGGGAAACTGGGCGAGCTAGAAAGCAAAGCGGACGTAACCCCCGAGAGCCTGCGAGAAATGATTCAACTGCGACAGGCCTGTCTGACCCACTGGGAGACACTCGGGAAACTGAGCTACACTAAGCACGTTGAAAGGTCACACGCCCTAGGAGACAAACCTGGCAAACTCCTTGCCTGGCTATATAAAAGAGAGACCCCCAGCGCCCCTATCTGTCACGTGCGGAAACCTGATGGCGGCACTGCGCACACACAGGTAGAGATCAATGAGGTTTTCTCCGAGTTTTATCGTGACCTCTACTCCCAGACCCCCCTTTCGTCGGCCACCGGAATCGAAGACGCCCTAGACTGCATACAATTGCCCAGATTAGATCCACAGATGACGGAAGCCCTAGACGACCCCATTACACCTGACGAGGTGAAGGCTATAATCAGAACACTACCCTCGGGTAAAACGCCGGGTATGGACGGCCTTCCCGGGGAATTTTATAAGACATACGAGGAGACCATCGCCCCCTTGCTCGCACAGGTATACAACGAGGCCTTTGAGCGGGGCTCCCTCCCGGATTCTATGAGCGAGGCAATAATAATTCCTATACTAAAGCCTGGCAAAGATGGGACGGAGTGTGGAGCGTATAGACCGCTCTCTATGCTAAATGTCGATAGCAAAATACTCGCGGCACTATTAGCAAGCAGATTGCGCAGAGCACTCCCCCTCCTGATCCACCAGGACCAGACGGGATACGTGCCAGGACGCTCCATCACCGAAAATTTACGTAGATTGCACCACATCATACATGGCACCGAAGGGAAGCCCCAGAAGTACGCTGTGGCATCACTCGACGCCACTAAGGCCTTTGATTCGATCAGATGGGATTGGTTGTACGCCACCATGGTCAAGATGGGGGTTGGACCTGCCTTCCTTAAATGGACCCAATTGCTCTACACTCGCCCCACTGCCAGGGTCCGTACTAACAGGACCTACTCCGGTAAATGGCCCCTTCACAGAGGTACACGGCAAGGATGCCCCCTGTCCCCCATGCTCTACATCATAGCCGCAGAACCGGTGGCCGCGTACCTCCGCCAGGAGTACGGGGACGGAGGCATCAAGCTAGATGGGGTATCACACCTTATTTCTATGTACGCAGATGATATGCTGCTCTACCTGCATGATCCCGAGCTCCGCCTGCCCTACATCCTAGAGACACTAGACTGCTTCCACACACTTACGGGCATACAGATAAATAAAGACAAGTCCTGTCTCTACCCCCTAGCTGCTCTCCACAGTGAGGGGTACGGCTCCCTGCCTCCGCTAGCCCTCCAATGGCAAGCCACGTCCTTTAGATACCTGGGGATCACCATCCATCGCCACCCAAACACTGAACACATTCTTAATACGGTTAGGGCAAAGGACGCGCTAGAGAAATCCATGGGGTTCTGGGGGAAGCTCCCACTTTCAATGGCCGGGCGAGCGGGCCTCCTCAAGATGGTGGCGCTCCCACGCCTACTGCACTGCTTTACCAATGTACCCTTTAACATCCCCTCTACCTTCTTTAGAGATCTGTCCAAGCTCTGCAGGGGATTTCTGTGGCAGGGCGGCAGGCACAGGGTGGCACTAGACATTCTCCAGAGGCCTTACGAGAAGGGGGGACTAAAAATCCCCAACTTTGAGCTGTACTTCCTGGCTAGCCAACTAAGGCACGTAATGCACTGGATGGCAGATGAGACCACTGCTGACACTAGACTCCTCCAGCCAGCCCTGCCGAGACTGCTACTCAGGGACCTACTCTGGGTTAGATGGGGAAACACGCAACGCCTCCCTTACCTGATCAAACTTGGGACTCAGCTTTGGAGAAGGGCCTGCAAGGCAATAGGGGCAGCGGACCCGTATTCCCCACAGATCCCCATCGCAGCTGTCATGGCGAAATCCTCATGGGGTCACGTGGACACACGCACGCTGTGGGAACCATATGGTGTAGCAGTGCTTGGGGACCTCATCCAAGAGCAAGAATTTGTGGCTTTCGGCGACCTCTGCGAATCCACTGGCCTGCCACCGGGCCAGTTCCTGCTATATGGAGCAGTAATGACAGCCCTGAAGGAAAGATGGCCGGAGGCCGCCAATCGGTTTCAGGAAAACGAGGCTATCGAACTGTTGCTAAACGCTGCTGAAGGAGGCCATGAAACCTCCAGAATATACGAAACTCTCCTGCAGAGCACGACAAATGACGTATTGAAAAGCAAGAGTAGATGGGAGAGCGAATTGGGGATCGAATTTGAGGACAAATCATGGGGGAAAATAACACACTACCACAAGGCAATCTCTAGGAATGCCCGCCTCCAACTCATACAACTATATGTCACCAACAGAGCCTACCTCACGCCCGAAGTTATATCGAACTTCAAGGGAGCCACAATTCAAACATGCCCCAAATGCCATGAGCCTAGGGCGGGAAT
Source organism: Ambystoma mexicanum (assembly GCF_040938575.1). NCBI lineage: Eukaryota > Metazoa > Chordata > Amphibia > Caudata > Ambystomatidae > Ambystoma > Ambystoma mexicanum. The sequence continues at coordinate 383,389,604 of NC_090934.1, read as the reverse complement.
GACCCACATGTTCTGGAGCTGCCCGATAGTTCAGCAGTTCTGGAGCGGCGTAAGGGAAAAAATGGGGACCGCTGAGATCGAGCTGGTGACCGATGAGCCGGCAGCCTGCATATTGGGAAGCTACCGACGGACCAGCAAGAACAAGCCCCTAAATAAACTCAAGGACTTGGCATATATAACAGCGAAAAGACGTATCGCCATGAGCTGGAAGAGTGCAAGGGGACCGAACAGGGCCCTCTGGTGGAATGACCTCAAAAAATGGATAGCTGCTGAGACGGCGGCTTGGGAAACGGCAATCCAAACACAGAGACTGGACTCTAGCGCAGATTTGAACCGATGGGTGGCTTTAACGATGCCATTACTCCACCCAGTGTCACTGGATAGCACCCCGAACAGTCCAAGTGGCCCTGACGAGATATGAGCCTGAGACGCTTTCCTCTTGAGAGTTCCAATGGGGTCTCGGTGGGGGGGGGGAGGGACGGGATAGTTGGGATAGTTAAGACCTGCTGTTCAGGCCTACGAATATTGCACTGATTAATGATTGATTGTTCTGATGTTGTAAAACCAATAAAGAAATTTAAAAAAAAAAAAAAAAATTTAGTGAGGAGAATGATGAAACTGTTTCGCAGTTAATTCATAAATATGTCACTTGCAAAATCTCTTTGGAAAGTACACATAGTGACCTACAAGCACACATGTTGCAATTCCAAATACACAAGTGTGGCACGTATTGTCGACGGAAATATAAGAACAGAGGCAAATACTACACCAAATGCTGCTTTGGTTTCCCTAGACCAGTTTCAACAACAGGGCAAGTTAACAGCTTCATGTCTTCGGTTCGACACAGTGTGAAAGGGAAATCTAAGGGCACATACTGCATAAAAAGGAGTGAAGCATCAAAGTACACCAATGATTACAATGCAATAATTGCCCTCCTATGGAATGTTGATGTACAGTACATTGCAGACAATTCCACTGTAGTTGCACGATATGTCACAGCCTACTTAACCAAAGCAGAGAAAACAGAGCTCAAAGACCTCTGGGATGACATATCATCTGACAAAGCACTGGCACAAAAATTGTTCTGCTTTGGCATAAAAAGGCTGTCCCATAGAGAATGTGCATGTCCTTAATGCCAACTCTAGCAGGCTGTTCACAATTCAATGCAACAATGCTGAAAAAAGAAAACCAACCACTAGTGGAAATTCATGCCACAGACAAACTGTACATACACAGTTTGACAACACCTATGTGTCAAGAAAGTATAGCACGACTAAATACCTTAGAAAGCTATCTCCAACACAGTTAGTTTAGAGAAAATGTTAACATTATGTGTGAACTAAAGAGTAATGCTAAAGCGTAACCTTGACGTATAGCAAGGTTTAGTTAATGGAGCACTTGGTACATGTGTTGGCTTCCAGACATACCCACAGGACAACAGCATTCAGTTTGTGAACATCCAGTTTGCCAAACATTCAGAAGTTAAAAAGATAGGACACACAGTGGCTCGATTCCTTCTTTTCAAAGACATGTATGTACGTAGGGAACAGTTTTCTCTGTCGCTAGCTTATGCAGTAACAAATCATAAATCGAAGGGCCTAACCTTCGATCAAGCATTGATTGATATTGGCAGCACAGTCTTTAAAGAAAGCATGAGTTACGTAGCAATGTCACAGCTACATACTTTGCAAGGACTGTATCTAGTAAATTTATGATGCAACTGCAGTCAGCACAGACATTCCTTGCATCATAGAGTACAATAGACTACGTGCACTGTACACACCCCATCTGAAAATGTACCCTGTTCCTCATAAACCCAAACGTTTGAAAAGAAGACTCATTCAATCAGAAGTTGTAAATGATTTGGCAACAGTAGCACCAAAGAAATTGAAATCAGCTCATACCACATCAACTACCAAAAGCACAGACAAAAGGAGTAAAAAAGACGAGATATTCCCAACTTCACCCACAAAAAAAAGTGCCTCTTCAAAGAAACCACATACCCTTCCATCGAAGTACTCAGACACAGAAGTACCTGGTCCATTCAAATTTTCCAATACAACAGGTGTTAATTGCTATGCAAATGTAACAATTAATGTTCTATTCCAAATGCCATCAATTGTTGAAAACATTTATTTAAATGGTGCAGACCAGTTGGGTTTGCAAATGTTCAGCCTTCACAGAAATGCAGTAAGTAATCCTGACAACATTTGCAGTGTCTCAGGAATAAGGCAAGCATGGGACTACTGTGCTGGAATGGTGAAATTCACTTTAAACTGACAAGAAGATCCACAGGAATTTTTAATGTTCTTACTACAAATACTGGAAAGGAAAAACATACTCATAAATGAAATCGTTCACATTTCTTACATGTGGAAACATACATGCAGTCTCTGCAACCATGTCATTCAGGAACAAGTCCCTAACGAATGTTTCATGTATGTATCAATACCTAACTGTGACTCCATTCCATTTCAGCAACTGGTGCAAAATGCAAACCATAGCATATTGTGTACATCATGAAATTCGGATAATCGTTCAACGCTACATATACACTCACATAGTCAATATGTAATATTAATGAAGGCTCTTAAGATACAATGCCAATGGAACCAAAAACAACTGCAAACTTACTGCCTTCACACACGGTCAGGTATCACTTGGAAAGAAAACCTTCACCACAGTAGCCATAATCTACCACACAGGCGACACAACCAGTGGAGGCCAGTATACTACATACATTAGAAAGCTATGGTCATGGTGGGAATGCAATGATACTTCCATCATTCCAAAGCAGAGATTACCTGCAAATCTTGCAAATGCCTACTTAATATTATTTAAGCCAAAATTTAGTAATTGATGTACAAACCTACTATACCTTACTCCCCAGCACCAACCAGTACCTTTTGTAATTGAAAATAAATATGTCTTTCCACACTGTCGACCGAAAGCAACTTACCATACAGCAAGCATTGAAGAAATCCATTAAAGTGTGTGTTGGACATTTTTATCCCTAATTAACCCAATGAGTACATTCACACAAACAATATGTGTACACAAATCATAGTAGCAGTATTTTCCACAGGATAAGTAAAAGGGAAAGTACTAAGTATGAGGGTTCAAAACTATCCTCGGTAACCTCTGAAACCACCAAGTACGCAAATGAGTCACCAGCTCTCTAAGAATACTCGTAGAACTGCAAAACATATGCAACTATCACTAGTTAAGCCCATAATAGTAGACTACCACTTCAGAATGAACACAGATGTGAAAGTAGGAACAGGAATGCACAAGCTTGTAAACGTACCCTTTAGGAATAGGACACTGTAAACAGTTAAAATACGCCACCTGGTATCTAACTGCAACTAGAATACTACAATGTTATTTGCAGCATTAAAACAACCCAACTCAACCTTCAACAACGACTGTGCTACAAACATATCCTCAAACACTTACAAAGTATGAGCAGTTACAGTATGCCAACTGGTACGTAACTACCATCACAATTCTTCGGTAGCACAGTCCAGCCTTATCACTAGCAGTCCCAGACAACTATACTATCCTATGCGCGGACAGACTTACCTCCCGAGGTGGAGGTCTAGCAATCATAGCTAAAACTAGCCTGGACATGAGGATCATCACTGCTACCAATTTGCAATCCTGTGAATGCCTCACGGTCAAAATAGCCATCGCCAACTCCCAAACCCTAAACATCATCCTCATCTACAGACCACCAGGTCCTATCGGAACCTTTTCTGAGGACATCTCGACATCCCTGTCCAATAACCTAAAAAATACATCCCAAACAATAGTGCTAGGAGATTTTAATCTAGGCTATAATGACAATAAGGACACCCAATCGTCAGCGATTGCTCTGACCTTGAAAGAGCTGGGATTCTCACAAAAAGTTGAACTACCCACCCACAACAAAGATCGCATCCTTGATTGGATAGCAGAACATAATTGCGAAGTTAATATTACGGATTCTGTACCGCAGATTTGGACTGACCACCACCTGCTATTATTCTCAGTGACAACCCATCGGGTCACTGCCCCGTCCTCACCTGCCCCACCTCTGTCAACGAGAAATAAAAAACTAATGACAGTAGAAAATCTGATGCCCGTTATAATACCAAAATTAAACGCACTACCTGACTGCATGGACCCTAATCTGTTAGTCGAGCATTATAATGCAGCCATGTCCTCAGCCCTGGATCACATAGCCCCGCTCAAACTAAGAAATAGCAAACCTAAAAAACACCTCAATTCTTGGTTCACGCCCCACCTAAAAAATCTTAGGCTGGCCAAAAGAAAACTTGAAACTATTTGGAGACTTTCCCCATCAGTCAAAAATAAACTCAACCTCTCCAAAGCCTCCTCCCAATACAAGAAAGAAATATTATTAGCCAAACAAGAAACCTACAATACTAGAATATCCAACTCAAAATCTAGTGTCAAAGAACTGTTCAGCATTCTGAAAGAATTGGAAACACCCGTTGTACCCCAAGAAAACTGCACTAAGGATAAAAAATGGTGCTCTAGCATACAACTTGCTTTAACAAACAAAGTAGCAAACCTACAAACCAAAATTGCCATCAAGAAGGCATCACTAACACCACACATCCCTCAGAGATCAGCGCCACCGCCACAGTCCAAGTTGGGAGCCCGATTCTGCTTCTCTAAGGTATCGACCATAGAGGTAGAAAAGGTCATCCTGGGACTCAAACCGTCCAACTGCAAAGGCGACCAATGCCCAGCACAACTCATCAAGGATGCTGCGAGAGAACTGTCGCCATTTATAACCAAACTAATCAACTCTTCCTTTACCTCAGGTTCAGTACCGATCAACCTAAAAGAGTCCTGGGTACTGCCACTACTAAAGAAGCAAACCCTTGACCCCGCCATTCCGACTAACTTCAGACCCATCACGACTGTGCCCTTTCTTCTAAAAATTTTAGATAAAGTGGCTTACTTGCAAATTCAAAGCTTCCTAGAGTCTAACCACTTACTTGGAACCCGTCAATCAGGATTCCGCCCGCAACATGGGACCGAGACAGCGTTAATAGACCTTAAGGCCCAAATAGACTATTGCAGAGACAATGGCCAAGCGGCCCTACTTCTCCTCCTGGACCTATCGGCGGCATTCGACTTAGTGGATCACACAGTCCTCTGTAGTCACCTCGACTCGGCAGCCCACTTTTCAAAAGAGGCCATAATTTGGATCAAGTCATTCCTGAGTAATCGGACCATGAGAGTCTTCGCTCCATCAGCCTCAGCAGATCCAATCCCCATAACATGCGGTGTTCCACAAGGGTCTTGTGTGTCACCCACCCTCTATAACGTCTTCACGAAGCCTCTCTTTGATGAAATGGATCATCTGGGTATCGCCTACACTAACTACGCAGACGATACCCAGATCCTCCTCCCGCTCTCAGGAGACTACGCCAAGGACCTGGCTCTAGTGAACAGGATCTATAGCATCGTTCAGGCATGGATGGCCACACACGGCCTATGTCTGAACGATGATAAAACTGAGCTTATCATCCTGGGCACCACTACCTATATATCCAAACTCAGCCCTGATTACGACAACTTCATTATTGATGGGAACAACATAAAAGTAGCTCATGAAGTAAAAACCTTAGGATTTTACCTAGACGCCACCATGAACTTTACCAAACAAGTTAACTCTCTAGCTTCTGCCACAGCATATACATGCAAACTTATCAGAGCGAGCAAACAATTCCTCTCTACAGATAGTTGCATCACACTTGCCAGAGCCTTGATACTATCCAAACTAGACTATTGTAATGGACTTTACATTGGAGCTAATAAACAGACCATCCACAAAATTCAAGTGCTCCAGAACAATGCTTTGAGAGCAGCACTCAAGATGAATAGAAACGAGCATATATCGTCTACAAGAAGAGAATACAAATGGCTCGCCACCGTAGACAAAATTCATCTCAAAATCGCTTCCCTCACCCACAAATGTATCAACAACAAAGCTCCACCTTACCTCATGGATAGATTACGTAAAAGGACCTCTTCCAGACCTACCAGAGTAGCCAACGCAAACTGCCTCCAAGTCCCGCGCTTCAAACTTGCCACTATAGGAGGAAATAGCTTCCCGGTTAAGGCCGCGCAATTATGGAACTCCCTCCCCCATGACGTCAGAGAACCTCAGCCTTTTGCAAAATTTAGACAAAACCTCACTAGGTGGCTGAGAGCGAATGACAGCTAACTAGTCCACTTGTCACACTGTACATTACTGTATATAACTATATATTACGTGAACAGGAGCATGCTCCTTGCTCCCTTGTCCTTGATCTCTCCCTGTTCATATCTGCTTGCTGTAATATTGTTTGTCTACACTTCCTGCCTTTTCCTGTACTTGCAATTAGCCGAGCATATCTGTAACCAAGCTCAGCGCATCTCTGTACCTCCATCTGATTTCTATGTACCTGTAACTAAGTTGAGCATATCCTTGTCTGTTTGCGCCCTGATACTCCAGGGTATGGCGCGCTATATAAATAATAAACTAAATAATAAACTAAACAGTACAATGCCACAATACCTGCAAAACGCCAGCAGCAACCAAACACATAAAGAAACAGTGCTACAAAAAGAAAGCAGGTAAACATTTACAAAACACCAACTGCTATACAACGCCACCCATCCTACCAACATGTATAGGGCAGAAATTGTAAACCATTATATTTCCTCATACTTCAAGAGTAAACCTTAAAAAGTGCTAGAAACCACTCCAAACGTTACTGTAATTCATTGTGCACCATAGCAGCAAAGACATTTGGAAGTTTTTTTTTTAATCAACCATGGATTTTTTTTTCTCCCACAGACACAATGATTATGCAAAGAAACACGGGAACTGCGCACATTGTACAGTACAGTGGTTCAAAGCATGGTACTTATGAAGTACTAGTTATGAGGGTCCACAAAGTAAATAAATATATGCAATGTAGTGGACTGCAAAGTAACGAAATACCTGCTCCAACATGTTCTGTTCTATTTTCCCACAGATAATGCATCAATGATTACTACAACATTTCACATTCCATAAACAAAAAACAGCACAGGCCCTCCCCAATCCAAACATTAAGTATGCAATTATTGGTAACGTACTTCTCTACAATGTCCACAGTGCAATTTGTGCACCTATTTCTGCAATGCACATAGCAACACCACAATTTGCAATGCACACCTATATTGCACTACGCAGCTTTTGCCGAAGCCCTGCACGCTTCACTACACCCAGAACAGTGTAGGGGCTCCAGCTATGCACTCAATATTGTAGACCCTGCCCACAACTGCCGCTGCACTGTACAACTATGCATACAAACATCTATCCACGTACCAGAAACCCCACACATGACACAGCCCCCTACTCCTTAGCCACTGCAGTTGACATTGCCTGCCATTTGTTACACACAATAAATAACCTGTTTCCTATGTACACTGTTCACCTAAGCCTATAATAAGTGGACACCCTGAATGCACTGCACTACAGTAACCTACCCAATAACCTGCACAATCACAACAATGCAAATTGATCAATGTATCCATATATCTTAAGTAACTTTCCTAACTGCTGCATCATTTGGCTCCTCGCAGTCCACTGCCACCGTTTAGGCCATTAGGTCATCTTCATTGTTATGTACATCATTTCAAAAGAAGGGATACAACACAGATTTCACTGCAGGACATGGTACATAGCTCTGCAGCCATATATCAAACACTGTGTTACTCCTTACGTTTTTAAACTTCTGTTTCCCTTTCTTATTGTATAATGGAAAAACCATTTGAACACCATAACCCCCTTACAATGTTTAAAGGACGTACGCAGTAATTCCTTTTCTTCGATCAATGACAGCCCCAAACATGTTCATGCTGTAAAACACCAAACTGCGTACAATGGCCCAGCCATCCACGTATGCTGAGGCAGCGCACACACAGTCTGCCATCATCCACCGTTGCCTCGTAACACACTGCACATATAAATGTTCCTTAGGGACTGTAAAAGCACATTTTATGTATGTTTCCATCTGTGCATTCAGGGCAGCATGTGTACGGCACCATCATCTCTACTTATATGTCGCACTAACTTCACCGTAATGACACTACCAACATTTGAAATGCATGCTACAATCGAAACACGTTGCCGGCTGAATCCTTTTGTTTTTTCCAACATCCCCTCCGGAAAGCAAAACCTAACATACCTCTACTTAAATAGGACAAATGCTCATTGTAAAACAGCCTTAAGTGGGAAGCATGATTAGCTCCAAGGGCAGACATTTTATGGAATTGTAGAAAAAAAGGATACATAACTTACAGTGAAGTTGCTCTGCCCATGTGCCCCAAAGGTAGTCTGCAACGATTCCATACGCCGTACACTGCAATTTGTCAGCCACCCAATACAAGCATGGAATTTGACAAAGTGATGTACGTACAACTTTACATCACATGTATATTACTATTAAAATCTATTAAGCTGCAGTTCTGTATGCATAATTATAAATTTACGTTACCGCGCACTTTCTCTGTGTGCATTGTACGGAGGTTTGTGATGGCGGTAATCACGTGCCGTTACAGTGGCATGTCTCCACCATTCCTTGTAAATTGCAACTGTGATTGTACTTTGTTTTGTTGCCATTCTTTCACAGCCCCATTAAATCCAGACATAAAGGACAAGACGAAAAGGGAACACAATTCGTGCAGTGAAACAGCACACCTTATGCTCACTCATGCAGTGCTACATTCCCTGTTCTGCTCTTACTATGCCCTTTCAAACAATTACCAGTTTTACGCACCCTCATTGTATTGAAAGTAATAACGGCCACAGGTGCACACAGCAGTCAACCGGCACACAAACATCGACAGCTCACATTTCAATGTTGCATTTTATAGCAAATCAGCTCCTGCATTCTCCTGCAATCCAAGGGGACCCCCATGAGGGTTGTTTTTTTTATTTTATTCTTTGGACACACACAGAGACATTGTGCCATGGGTCTAACAACACTCGCTAGCACTGTCATTTTTGTAGAAAGGAAACACATGAAAGGAGCGTCTGGTGGCAACGTGTCAAAGACATTTTTCTTGTGTGGAGCCGTACAAGGACAGTATCACCTCCAAAACAGAGAGCAAGGCAGTGGGTTAACATTTGACGCTACTCAATAACAGACAGTACATGGTCCATGAGGCAGCCACCTATTACGACATCCTTCCCGCAAACTCTTGTCCTGTACACTGCCACTAATAACGGCTACTTACATCTATTCTTATCCCTCTTTCTTCTCAGATACCTTACACCTGTTTGCACGTGCCACACCTTCCACATTCCAACAGACGGGTGGTGGACCAAGCATTGCAGGATTACCATAAGCACATATCCTGCGGCTGACAGTCGACCGCATTGTCGACCATTCACGAAAACGCAGTGTCGAAGGGAAGGTACTCCAAATCGTCTCCGTCCTCTGGGCCATCACGCTCACGTTTGCCTCATGGCAGGCTCCCAAAACAGACAGCTAAATCTGTTTTCGACATGCGATAAAACAGACCACCTTTCGTGCCCGGGAGAACGTGCGTCCAAAGACGCTTTTATGGCCCCCTCCACCACCTCAAAAATTAAAGAACTCATTAAGGAACATGTCCCAGACACTCTTCTAAAGTCAAGGCATAGAAAACTCCAAAAACATTGACGCACCTAGCGTCTAAATCCTCGGCTTCACATGGCAGGGACCCTTCTCTCCCCAAAGACACACTTTCAGGGGCCATGTATCATAAACAGCCTGTTCCAACAGTGGGTTCCCCTCACCTACAGGACAACCCTGTTCCCTCAGTGTTCCCTAGCTCCACTCAATGGACCACAGAAAGTTTTGGCCGGATAATGCAGAGAATGTAATGCTTTGTGGACTTCTTTGACCACCACCCTGATCAACTGTCTAGCCTTAAAGGGCCCCCACAAGGGGAAGCAGTTAAAGGTCTACCAGCTGCCAAACGAGCATGATTGGACACCCCACAACCCAAAACCTCACAGGATGCTTCCCAAGATCTCTACTTTATTGACATATGGGGCTCTCAAGCCCCTGGTTCGCAAGGGGACCAATATGATCCTGATCAATATGATGATGACGACGTCTATGTCATCCAATCGCTGGACGATCATGACCAACCTGTGGGTGACTCCCCAGTAGATAACCAGCTCAGTACGTTGCGCTCCTCCTAAAGGCTTCAGAACATTTCAGAATTCACACACAGGAGGCCCAGGTGGATAATGACTTTGAGGAGGACATCCTTGGGGACAAAATGTCTGCAGCACAATTCATCCCCCTCCTGCAGTCCATTCAGAGATGCATTTAGCCTTCACTACTCACTCCTAACGTTACGAGGGCAGTTAAATCCAATATTGAAAATGTTTGCATGCCAGCCCCCCCTATCCCCCTATACATCAAGGGTCAGTTAAAACCTGACTCTCTTGTTGTAACAACCACAAAAAAGAGGGTGGGCACACCTCTAGCCTCTGCTGAGGCCCCTCCTGAAACACTTGTGTACGAGCGCGATACAAATAAAATATCATATTATATCATATCCTGATAAGGAGAGCAAAAAGATGTATACATTGGGCAGGAAAGTGGCTTCCACGGCTACCTAACCGCCAGGAATTGCCAATAACACCACCCTATTGGCTAGCTACAATTGCCAGAAGTGGGACAAGATGCTTCAGCAGATTGAGACAGTGCCAGAGCCGTTACAATTACAGCTCCTAAACACAGTGGCTGAGGGTAAGCAGGTGGCCAACTGTATCCTAAAGAATAACCTTGATGTCGCCGATAATGTGGGCCGAATAATAGCAGGCACACTTATTAAACGCCATGCCTGGTTAAGACAATCGGGCTTTAAGCTTGAAACACAAGCCACCTTAAATCAATATGCCAATTGATTTGAATGCACTGTCTAGTAAAGCGTTTGAGGACACCCTTACAAGTGCATAGGAGGAGTATGATACCCTAAAATCCCTTGGCCAACTTTCAAACAAGCCCTTTATGCAAAGAGGTGCTTTTAATATAAGGCGGTTTCGTGGCCAAAACTCACAACGCTCCTGCAATTATAATCAAGGTGGCCAATTGTCATCATGGGGTTCCTCACAGGATCAGTCCTCCTCTGAGAACTTTGAAAGGTGCTCCAAAAGGTCTAGAAGCAGAGGTAGGGCCTCCTCAGACAGAGGCTCCACCCCACTAAAACATTGACGCCCGCTCCAAGTCCCCTCCCATGCTACTACAGTAGGAGGTTGCATTTCTCATTTTACTCACGCATGGGAGGGGATCAGACAAGTGGGTAATATCCGCTGTAGTGGGTAGGTACTGTATAGAGCCTATACAAAGACCACCCAACCACCCGCCAAGACAAAAGAAAATGACGCAAGAAAAACAGCTCATATTGCTAGAGGCGGTCAAGTCTCTGCTGGAGAAAGACGCCATACATATTGTCCCAGAAAACCAGGTAAACAAGGGTATTTATTCAACGTACTTCCTTGTGCCAAAGAACGATCTAGACCTGTGACCAGCGAACACATGACAAGTCACAAATGTTTTGCATGACAACACTGCAAGAAGTAATCCCCCTACTGAAACAAGGGGGTCTACATTGCAACATTGGATATGAAAGGTGCATACTTTCATATTTCTGCGCTTCAAGATAGCGGAACAACACTACCAGTTCAAGGTGCCCCTCTTCGGCATAGCCTCAGCTTCAACGGTATTCACCAAGGAGCTGGCAGTAGTGATGGCGCACTTACATCGAGAATGAATCCTAGTGTACCCTTATCTGGACGATTGGCTAATAACCGGGGAATCCCCTCATATTTGCAAGCACAACACCCAAATAACTATAAACCTTATGTTCCAATTTGGGTTCTCTATCAATGAGAAAAAAACAAGTTTCGTCCCAAACCAAACAAAGCAATTTCTGTGAGCCGTCATAAGGACAAGGGAGGGGCTAATCTTCTCCTCAGACAAAAGAGTTCAAAATATGCTGTTGCAAATACCTCACTGACTAGCTTATCGCAAATAACCATACACAACGCAATGCACCTGCTTGGGATGATGGCTTCATGCATTTATCTAGTTCCACACGCACGGCTGCGCATGCGCCGAATGCAGCAGTGGCTAGCAAAACAACGGTCTCAGGCAAGCGGTCAGTGGGACGATCTAGTGGCTGTTACACTAACCCTAATACAGGCTGTTCGCTGGTGGTCCAAGGATTTTTTTTTAAAGGAAAACCCTTTCCCAATCCATCAGTTCAAGCGATACTACAGATGCCTCACTCTCCGGATGGGCTGCCCATTACCTTCACCACACAGCTCACGGAGAGTGGACTCACACCCCAACCCAAAACCACATCAACTTCCTGGAACTACTAGCAGTACTCAAGGCCCTACACGCTTTTCAACTGTATCAAGTAGGTCGGACAGTACAAGTGCTCACAGACAGCACCACTGCCATGTTTTACATAACCAAGCAGTCACACACTCTCCAATTCTGTCCAGGCTAGCCCAAAGAATCTGGAAGTGGGCATTCAAGCAGAACATGTTCTTAGACTCACAACATGTTCCAGGGGAACTCAATACTCTAGCAGACACTCTAAGCAGAAACCCTCTACCAGAACCAGAAGAGCATGAGTAGCAACTCAACAAAGGAAATCTAAACAAAATCTTCTTTCTGTGGGGTTATCCTCCTTTAGACTTGCTCACCACAAACCAACACACACAATTCCCACACTTCGCATCCAGGTTTCCCCAACCACAATACAATCCAAGGTGAACGCCCTGTGGATGAACTGGTCAGGGAAATGTGCTTATGCTTTCCCCCTCAAACACCCCGACACCTCTCTCAGCAGGATAGTGCACATTATGTACAAGGAACAAGCAACGCTAATCCTGATAGCCCCTATGTGGGCAAGACAACCTTGGTTTCCACATCTGTTCAAACTGGCGATGTGCAAACTGATAAAACTCCATGCCCCTACAACATGCTACCACAGCGCAAGACAACAACTCTCCATCCACATCCTCAATCTATGAACTTGGCAGCCTGACTCTTGAAGTCATTGAGTGTGGACACTTAAAATTATCTCAAAGGTGTATGGATATCCTAAAGGCGGCATGCAAACCCAACACCAGGCACAGCTACTTCAACAAATGGAAAATATTTGTAATATGGTGCCCATCATAGCTGTAAGTCCAAATGAATGTTCCCAATCAGACATTCTTCACTACATGCTCTACTAGATTCTGGCCTAGTATTTCACTCCATCAAAGTGCACCTATCTGCTCTATCCGCGTACAACGTACACTACTTCTCAGAACAATGTGTCTTGGTTGAAAGTTCCTGTGTTCAAGGCTTTCATGGAGGGAGTAAAGAGACTTTACCCTCCAATTTCCAACCCACCACCAGGTTGGGATCTTAATGTCATACTGTCAAAGCTCCTGGGTCCAACCTTCGAGCCTATGCACAAAGCCCGCCTCAAACACCTTACCTACAAGAAAGCTTTCCTAGTAGCCATCACCTATACAAGACTGGTTAGTGAGCTACACGCATTATCGGTACAAGACCCTTTCTTTGTTATCCACAAAGACAAGGATGTACTTAGAACACATCCTAGGTTTTCACCTAAATTCATATCCAAGTTCCACGTGAACCAGTCCATTGAACTTCTCACTTTCTTCACAAATCCATCGAACTTGGCTGACAGGAGCCTCCATACACCAGATGTAAGGAGAGCAGTTGTGTACTATGTAAACAAAACAAAACCTCTAAGGAAGACAGATCAACTGTTTGTCTCCATAGCACTGGGCAGGGAGAGGGATCACATTTCTAAAAACGCCATTTTCTAATGGATAGTTATGTGCATACAGCTGTGCTATTGTCTATCGAAGAAAATCCTACCTTTCACACCAAGAGCTGACTCTAACAGAGGTACAGGAGCTACTTTAGCATTTATTGCATACGTGCCTTTAGACGCCATTTGCAAAGCAGCTACTTGGAGTTCCATACATACCTTTACTAAGCATTACTGCACTGACACACATTGTAAAGTAGATTCACAGGTGGGGCAAGTGGTGCTAAAACATCTATTTGCCACCGTACGTTCTCACAACCCACCTCCTTCTCCAGATACTGCTTGCTAATCTATGCACAGCATGTGATATAAGCAGATCCACAAGCCTCAGAAGGGATACAATTACTCACCGTAATTGTATTTCTGATGCTTGTATCTGCTTAGATTCACATGCACCCACCCTTCCTCCCCTCTTGGAGTAGAAGGTGCTTAGATGTCCTTCTTGCTTTATCGCTATTTATCTGCTTTATTGCATCTTTACTCGCGCTACACTTCATGCGACCTCATGTCAGAAACAAAATAATTTGAGGGACCTTGACATGTGAAGGACCATGGGTACAGTGGACGTCACACTGTGGATAGTATTACTGACACGCCCAGTCGACGGCCCTTTTAGAGTTTTCGAAAACAAATAATGTAATACTCTGCGACTACCACTAGATGTCAGCCTATGCATAGTATGTAAATCTAAGCAGATACAAGCATTAGAAATACGAGTACGGTGAGTAATATATATATATATTTTTTTGAGGCTTGTGGAATCTGCTTAGATCACATGCTGTGCATAGGCCGACATCTAGTGGAAGCTGCAGAGTATTACAGTTTGTTTTTCGAAACTCGAAAATTGGCGTCGACACAGGGCGTGTCAGTAATACTATCCCTAGTGTGACGTCCACTGTACCCAAGATCCCCCACGCGTCTAGGATCCTCGGATCGCCATACTGGTCGGAAGCATTTTGCGGAGTCCCCTGGCCTTAGCTAAAATATTGATTAATTGACATCCTTCCCCATCCCAACGTCGAACCTCGACACTCGACGCCGGCTGGAGAAGAAATCGACCGTCGGCTGCTGCACGACGGATTTGGGCCTCGGAAGGCCTCTGGCCTCGGCCCGGGCCTTGGAAGGCCTCTGGCCTCGGCCCTGCAAGTAGGGAGAGTGGGGGGTTGGACATACTCTACACTCTTGGTATATAGGTACACCTTATACATTTCCTACACTTAACAGCCCGCTGCCTCAAGGTGCGTATGGTGGGTACCCCTTTTCAATTCTGCCCCAAGTGCAATCGCAAATACCCTTGGGTCGACAGGCACGCCACGTGCAATCTCTGCTTGCCGAGGGACCACCCCGAAGCGAACTGCAGAGCGTGTAGTAGGTTTAAACCTAAGACACTTAAGGACCGTTCGACGAAGCGTTGGGCCCACCACGCCAGGCAGGCGGCCATGGCAGCGGAGGGCGCCTTCAGCGATGGCAGCGATGCCATGCTTTCAGACGGCGAGGGCATTACGGCGTCGAAAGACAGCCGAGCGCAGGTCCCCGACCTCGGAAGGTCGTCCGACAGGGCAGCTATGGGGAAGACCCCCGGCGACACAGGCGCTTCACACACCACCCACACTAAACACACAAAGTCCAACCGAGACTCGACGACGTCGAGTGCTCGGAAAGAGGCACAAAAAGAACGGTCCGAATCGGTGTCCTCTGGGCGTTCGGGATCGAGATCGCCGCATGACTCCAGGCAATCATCCACTCTTGCCAAGAGTGCCTCGCTCCATAGGCTAACAGATGTTCCATCGTCCGAAGACGACTTCCACCCCCAGGCCGCACTCCAGGAGTCGGAGGACGCAGACAAGATCAGCAGGGCCCTACGTTCGAAGGACAGGGACTCTACCCCCGATCCTCGACGCCAGGCGTCGAAAACCTCCGGAGCCACAAAGGGACAGGGAAAACACTTTTCCACTCACAGGGATGGGGGGAAAACAACAGAAGAAGCAGCCTTTGCACTCTTCCACACCTGTGAAACACTCCACTCCTCCTAAACAGGCAGACAAGTCTAGGTCTGCTGATATTTCAAGAACCAGCAAATCTACTCAAAATAAATCTCCTAAACTTTCTGAGAGAGTCCTTCCCAGTTCCAAAAAATGGTCCAGTGATGACATAGATAGGGTCATGTCAAGGATGTCTTCTTTGGCAGACTTTTACGATAAAAATCCAGACCATTTCCTTTCATATGATCCACAAGGGGCTACACCCTCAGGCTCTAATGATCCTATCCCCCCGAGTAAGAAGCCCCGGTTTGAGGCACCGATGAGGTCTACAGACCCCTTCGAGGTACAACCATACTCACGGCCATACTCACTGTATCAAGGAGAGACTTCCTTTGGTGAGGACCAAGATTTTGCCATGGTAGAAGAGCAAACCGGGACGGGCTACTATGGGGACGATGAGGACCAAGAAGAGGAAGAGGAAAACCCTGAAACCTACAGAGTAGATTCCCCGGTAGAAAAGGAAGCCCCGGTTACCGACTCCCCTGTCGATAACCAACCCCTCCTGAACGAGGTTCTCGCACATGCAGCAGAACATTTCCATATTGACACCCATGGTGTCCAGGAGGAGAGGGACTTCGCCGAGGAGTTAGTGGGAGAAAGGAGGCATGTTGCCCAGACCATCCCTATCCTTAAGTCTATTCAGCGAAGAATAGACCCGTCCCTGGTGAACCCAAACCTCACCAGAGCAGTCAATCCCAAAGTTGAAAAACTTTTCAGGGCAGCCCAGTCTGACCCTCTCTTTATAAGAGGACATCTGAAGCCAGACTCCCTAGTTGTCACTAACACTCGTAAGAGGGCTGGTACACCCTTGTCATCGTCCGAAGCTCCTCCAGACAAGGAGAGCAAAAAACTACATGGTTTCGGCAGGAAAGTAGCCTCAACGTCCACCTATCAGGCAAGGATTGCAAACTCCACCACCCTGTTGGCCAGTTACAACTGCCATCAGTGGGAAGAAGTCGCGGCACTCATAGCCTCTGCACCAGAACCCTTAAAGGGCCAGTTAGCACGGATTTCCGCAGAGGGTAGAGCCGTGTTTGGTTGCATTTTAAAAGCAACCTTTGACGCCGCGGACAACGCAGGCAGACTGATAGCAGAAGGTACTGTTATCAAGAGACATGCATGGTTACGGCAGTCTGGTTTTAAGGCAGAAACCCAGGCATCATTGTTGGACAAACCGGTGGAAGCCGATCTGTTGTTTGGTAAGGCAGTCGAGGACTCACTGAAGAATGCCAAGGACGAATACGAGACACTCAGGTCCCTTGGCCAGTTAACCAATAAACCCCCTAACCAGAGAGGGAATAGTAATTTTCGTCATCCATGCGGCCAAAATTCCCAGAGAGGATCTAACTATTCCCAGGGGCAGGGTACACAGTGGAACAACAGCCAACAGTCTACCCAGGGTTACGGCAGGGGTAATAGGAGAGGACGTGGTAAAGGCAGAGGCAGCCCCAGCAGAGGAGGCGGCACGCCTCCACCAAAGCAGTGACGCTCATTTCAGGGTCCTTCTCACGCAACCCCAGTAGGGGGACGCATTTCCAACTTCACCCAGGCTTGGGAAGGGATCACATCAGACAGATGGGTGCTGTCAACAGTATCCACAGGGTACTGTATAGAACTACTGCAGCGACCCCGGAACCATCCTCCACGACAAAGAGTACACTCTTTAGAACATCAGAAGACTCTCCTCGAGGAGATCGCCATTCTGCTAGCAAAGGACGCGCTAGAACTCGTCCCGGGACACCAGGTAAACAAGGGTATTTGTTCAACTTACTTCCTTGTGCCAAAAAAAGATTTGACAATGTGCCCAGTATTGGACTTACGGCCTGCCAACAAGTATGTCAAGCCCCAAAAGTTTCGTATGACTACGCTACAAGAGGTAATCCCCCTCCTAAAAAAGGGGGATTACATGGCAACCTTGGATATGAAAGATGCCTATTTTCATATTTCCATGTTCCCGGCGCACAGAAGTTACTTGCGCTTCAAGGTGGACAGTCGGCACTACCAATTCAAGGTACTGCCCTTCGGGATAGCTTCGGCACCAAGGGTATTCACCAAGGTACTGGCGGTGGCGGCTGCACACCTACGCAGGGAGGCAATCCCGGTGTACCCTTATCTGGACGACTGGCTCATAACGGGGGAAACCCCAGTAATTTGCAGGACAAACATTCAAAGGACTATCGACCTACTCCATGAATTAGGCTTCTCAATCAACGAGAAAAAGTCAAGCCTGGTGCCAAGCACCTCCAAACAGTTCCTAGGAGCAATCCTAGATACTCAAGAGGGGTTGACCTTTCCTTCAGAGGAAAGAATTCGGAATATACTACTGCAAATTCCGCAATATCAGTCCGGTCACCAAATAACAGTACGCAAAGCAATGCATTTACTGGGCATGATGGCGTCATGTATTTACCTGGTCCCCCATGCGCGCCTGCGCATGCGTCCCATGCAGGAATGGTTGACGAAACAGTGGTCTCAGGCAAGTGGTCAGTGGGACGATCTAGTGGTCGTTTCGCCAAGACTAGTACAAAGCCTTCACTGGTGGACAAGAGAGAATCTTGCACAGGGAAAACCATTTTACGATCCCGAGGTACAGGCAGTAGTCACTACCGATGCATCTCTGACGGGGTGGGGAGTTCACCATCTCCACCACACAGCTCAGGGTCTCTGGTCTCCCTCAGTGGCCAAGAACCACATCAACCTGCTAGAGCTTCTGGCAGTATTCAGAGCGCTTCAAGCGTTCGAGCCCCACCTACTAAGCCTGTCAGTGCAAATCCGGACGGACAGCACAACAGCCATGTTCTACCTGAACAAGCAAGGAGGGACTCGTTCGCCAAATCTGTCCAAGCTTGCCCAGAATATCTGGATTTGGGCACTCAGACGGAACATCTTCCTGTCATCACAACATGTTCCAGGGGAGTTCAATTCCCTAGCGGATGCTCTGAGCAGAGACTCCCTCCCAGAGGATCACGAATGGGTTATACACACAGAGGTCGTAGAAGATATCTTCTCTCAGTGGGGTTTCCCCACTATAGACTTATTCGCCACAAGCGAAAACAGACAATGCCCAGGATTTGCATCCAGGTTCCCTCAACCAGACTCCCAGGGGAACACCCTGTGGATGAACTGGTCAGGGATGTTTGCGTACGCTTTTCCACCAACTCCTCTCATCAGGAAGGTGGTGAACAAGATGAACAGAGAGTCGATGACGCTCGTCCTAGTTGCTCCCATGCGGGCAAGACAATCGTGGTTCCCACACCTACGCAGGATGGCAGTGTGCAAGCCCATCAAACTTCCAGCCTGGTACAACCTACTGTCCCAGCACCAAGGTCAAACAGTGCATCAGCAACCCAACTCAATGAACCTGGCAGCATGGCTCCTGAGGTCATAGAGTTTGGACATCTCAATTTACCACAGAGGTGTATGGACATCCTAAAGGAATCTAGGAAACCAAACACAAGACACTGTTACTTTGACAAGTGGAAGAGATTTGTTATCTGGTGCTAGAGTAGACAAATCAACCCAGTTGATAGCACTCCTTCCACTATTGTTACATACATGCTCCACCTGCTAGATGCAGGATTGGTTTTTAACTCACTGAAAGTACACCTGGCGGCCCCGTCGGCATACACCACTTCCCATAACAAGGTCTCGTGGTGGAAAGTACCAGTAGTTAAAGCCTTCATGGAAGGAGTAGAGACTTCACCTTCCTATTTCGAACCCACCACCAGGGTGGGACGTTAATGTGGTGCTATCTAAGCTCGTGGGCCCCCCTTTCGAGCCCATGCATAAAAGCAGTCTCAAACACCTGACTTATAAAACGGCCTTCTTAGTAGCTATTACCTCTATAAGAAGGGTCAGTGAAATTCAGGCTCTGTCAGTGCAGGATCCCTTCTTTACTGTCCATAAAGACAAACTGGTTTTACGCACACACCCTAGGTTCTCACCTAAGTTTATATCCAAATTCCACGTAAACCAGTCCATCGAGCTTCCGGCTTTCTTCCAGGACCCTCAAAGCTCGGCTGAGGTGAAACTACACACCCTAGATGTGCGTAGGGCGGTCCTCTACTATGTAAATAAAACCAGACCGCTAAGGAAAACAGATGAACTGTTTGTCTCCATAGCTACAGGCAGAGAGGGGGATCGCGTCTCTAAAGGTGCCATCTCGAAGTGGATTATTAACTGTATCCAGCTGTGTTACTCACTCTCTGAAAGAACTCTGCCTTTCACGCCAAGAGCCCACTCTACTAGAGGCATTGGGGCCACTCTGGCTTTCATTGCAAATGTACCCCTTGACACCATTTGCAAAGCAGCTACTTGGAGCTCTATTCACACTTTTACTCATCATAACTGCATTGACACCCGTTCCAAGGCAGATACACAAGTGGGACAAGCGGTTCTAAGACACTTATTTCCTCATGACCCTTCTCACATCCCACCTCCTTCTTCAGGTACTGCTCGTTAATCTATGCACAGCATGTGATCTAAGCAGATTCCACAAGCCTCAGAAGGGATACATTACTCACCGTAATTGTATTTCTGATGCTTGTATCTGCTTAGATTCACATGCGACCCATCCTTCCTCCCCTCTGAGAGAAGGCGCATGGTTGCTTGTAGTCTTACCTTTCTATCTATCTGCTTGGATTATCTGTACTCACGCTACTCCTCATGCTACCTCATGTCAGAAAAAATACAATCTGAGGATCCTAGACGCGTGAGGGATCTTGGGTACAGTGGACGTCACACTAGGGATAGTATTACTGGCATGCCCTGTGTCGACGCCCATTTTCGAGTTTCGAAAAACAAACTGTAATACTCTGCAGCTTCCACTAGATGTCGGCCTATGCACAGCATATGAATCTAAGCAGATACAAGCATCAGAAATACGATTATGGTGAGTAATGTATCCCATATATATGCAAGGTAATTTGCATTCTCAATCTAATGGTGCTTCCTGCACCATATCCTCAACCTTAAAGTGGGCACCCATCTCCCTAACCCAGACTCCATCTTCTGTCACAACTTTTCTGCAAGCTTGTTAAACTATTGCAGAGCATGCGCCAGCTGTCTGGTTCTATCTCTAAAGGCATTGGCCGTGTCTGACTGACTCCCTCAAGAACTTTCAAAGACCTCACCAGGAAGTCTGGTTTTTATGTTTCTTTTCCTGATACCTACTCCTCTGCTTCTTCTCACTCTCTGGTCCCCTCTTTTCTCTCACACCCCACCCTTCTCTCTCTATCTCTCTTCTCTCTCATTCCCTCCCCCATCCCCTGGTCTTACCACTTGTCTCTCCTCTAACACCCTTCTGATTTTCTGCTCACTACGGTACCCCTGCCTCTATCCTCCCCTCCTGCTTCTCACATTCCTCTCTTTCACCACTCCTACACACAATGCATCTTCCACGGCACTAAGAATCTCCATGGAAACTCTGACAACATCTCTTGCTGTGTCCTTATTGGCTTGAGCCATCCTACAGAACGCTTCCATGTTCGCTGGCCGGCGAGAAGCCGGCCCTCCTCCGAAGGCCATACTCCAATGGCTTCCTGTCCCGAGCCTCTCGGAGCCGGGAGGAACCTAGGAACCCTACATACCTGAAAGTTGAAATATGCACCAACTAGTGAGTAATAGCGTAAGATCATTTGTGTAACTATCGTACATTAGCTCTGGCCTACATATGCCTATGACTGAGTTACTATCTAGCTTTACCACGTGTTTAATGTTCTTTATATTGATTACTAACACGCTTGTCAATGCTGCACCTGATGTTTACTTCACGTAGCTAATAGCCAATGCGATTACCATCGTGCTGTGCTGTCCTATCATTAAAGGTCAATCCCTGAATATGTAAGTCTAGCCTTTTGATTCAGATCGCTATATTACCTTGCATCCGCATTCTTCCACAGGTGCCCCATAGTGCGCTTTAACGTAATCGATCACAGCAGCCTCTTTTAACATTAGCCGTCCAGAACGGATTAATCTCCACTTGCTCGCAGCAACATGTAACTGCTAACTGTCCAGACCTTATCGGCATTCTCTACCCAAACCACCGCTGCAACCTATAGATACAATTCACTCACTTTATTGGCGATACCACCCACCAGTCAAAACCTGAACTTGCCGCGCTACGAATATTGCCATCGGCTTGCCAGTAACGTTATCCGACTGTGTTCAGTCCGGTATCAGGCCTTACTGCCCCAATTGACATAACCTTATACTCGCTCCGTCCGCTTCACTGTTCTTCCAAAATGTATCAACCCAACTTGGTAGACTGCGCACTATTGTTGCTACAATCAACAAATTCAAGTAGTTTATCACGGCACACTGTGCACGATTGCACTTTGCCCACCTTAACCTGAACTAGTCTACTCTATCAGATTGTTTTTTGCTGAACTGAACTAGCCTATCATGTCATGTATATTTTGCCTCACTGCTAGTATTCTGAACCAGCCTATTATGTCGTATGTATTTTGTAGTATTGCTAGTTGTTAGACAGAATCATATGCAGTACCCTTTGGGAACACCACACACAATTAAAATGACAAGTTACAGTACAAATTCACCTTTGGAACAAGCCTGTACTAGACAGTAAAGTGGTAGCGATGGCTGAGTAGCCAGACTTATCTCAAGAGTAAAGTGAGCAGTATCAATATTTACACAAAGGACAGTAATTACTATGGTTCAAACAAACACTGACTCAAGGTTTCTCAATAAAGGAATATACATTTATTTACACATCAGTTGTAAAACAGTTCACTAAATAAAAGCATCAGAAAAATCACACTCTTAAAATACTACACAACACCCAATGCTTTCTGGACAAGTTAAGCTCAAAATGAAGTGTGAGCAAAATGGCACTCCAGTAATTAAAAAGGGAGGGAAAGAAAAGGTTATACAAAATTAAGCAGCACCAACAAGTAAGTAAGCGAGACAATCTAGTAAAGGCTTTCTACAGTGAGGATTCAAATCAATAGGCCTGGGCCAATGTCTATGGTACAGAGTCTTTTGCAGAGGATCACACAGTTCAGAGTAGTTTGCGGTTAAGTCTTTGCCAAGGGTTCAAAATGAAGTTGCTCGGAAGTAAGGTTACTTTTGAAGGCAAGCGTCCCCAGATAGCACGATCCTCCCCGCAATGAGAGACAATAATGGACTCTCCCAGGATGGGAATAAGGCCAGGACAAAGTGCGGGTGAGCTTAAATGGGAGTTTATCAATCAAAATAGGGCATGCAAAGAACTCTGCAAACTCCGAGAGCGCTCTGTCTGACAATAGCAAAGACAGGCGTATATATTTACAAAAAAGTCATAAGAACCTACATACTATAGCGGGAACAAATTTGTAGGGATTGGGTGGCGACGACTAGCTATAGGTGCTGCTGCGATGTGGTTTGCCGCGGCTGGAGGACGTCACTGGTTACCCTCGTGGGTTGGGCTGGGCCTGGCAGGTCAGCTGGGCTCATCCGGACGGTGCTGTTGTGCCAACTGTGACTAGTGTCAGAGATGAATGTCTTTCCTGACTTTTTGCCCTAGGGCCACGAACACCGCAGTCATTCAACCTTGCAATATTATCTTCCCTGGTAAATCTTCTAATAGGTTATTTTACAGGTTAATGCAACACAGGAGGAATGCACCTAGAGTGGGGTCTGTTGGCGATTCATCAATACATGGTTACCATCGTCCTGTTGACCGGGTATCAGAGGTCGTGGGGTTGGGTCTCGGGGCATGGGACAGGCGGTCCGTGTTATCATGTCTAGTTAGAAGTCATTATGGATGTGTTCTTGTAATGTTGCCATAATATTGGGTGTCCTAATTTTACAGGGGCCATTAACCTAAGGTGAGCCGGTGGGTCGTGGAGCCTAAGAAAGGACGCCTTTGGATCTGTGTTTTAAGGCCGGGTTTACTGCTGGGTTGTAAATAATTCAGGTGGCAGGCCGTGGCCTTGGGTGCTGCGGGGGAATGTGAATGCTTGAAGCGGCTCCAGCCGAGTTGGGGGAGGTGGAGCAGGGCAGCACAGGCCTCTGCTTTTTTCGTCTGGACGGCTTCACTGGGAGGAAGGGGGAATGGCCTTGCGTGTGCCCACAAAGGTATTTTCCTCGAGTGTTGCAGACTTTAGGTGGAAGAGACATAAACATTCATATAATATACAATACTCATTGAGTTTTTCCAGAGCTCACTTTTTTGACATTGCTAGTGCCATCCATATGGCCAATTTGAGCACATTACTTGTACACTACGTTTTTTAGCAACTACAACAGTTTGTTATATGCTTATACAGACACGGTAAGTGAGGTAGTAGTAAGGTTCGTGGAGCACACAGAAACAACCCGCTACTGAGACTGGCGGCAGTGGCACATAGAGGGCTTGGACACACATGTGGTGCATTTCCGTGCACCCCTTACATGAGCCCTCAATATGGTTACATTTGTCTTCCTTTGCACTCTAGCAGCATTAGTTCAGTTTTGGCGCTGAGACCCTGGGGTGCAGTCTTCTTGATAGCACACATAACATGAAAAACCACTGGGACGCCTTTACCATTTGCGCATAGCTACAGGGATGTGGGTGCTTCATCCCTGATGTCACATGAGCACCCATTCTGCCATTTTCATATATTTTAAAGGTTTTTTAGTCAGAGAGGTTGTGGAGAGAACGCTTTCATCACAGATGGTTTGCTCATTAGTATTTGGGGACTTTGCTTTTGTCAGGGGACCATCGTACAGTTCTTTTCCACCCAGGCCCTGCTGGCCGGGTCATGCTGGAACCAGCGATACACTGCGGAAGGTGAAATGTTACAGTGTTGGTATCTAACACTAGCTCATGTCTGTCTGTTCGTGGGAACTGGCTCTTAGTGGATCTGCCAGGGAGCTGTGGCCACAGGGATAAGTGACACTCTCCAAGGGTGGGGGCCGCGCTGCGGTGCACAGGGCTCGAGCCATTTTTATTAGACAAAATGGTTTCCAGGGCCTAGCTAAATTGAGCAGGTTTGGTCAATGTCTTCAGCCAGTGCCCCACCCACCACCTGGGCCCTGGTGGCAGGAAGGACACCCGATGAGCCATGAACCTCACCGGGGGAGAAAAGGCATGGGAGGGGGGTCTCCTGGACCAGTCCTCCCATACACTTTAAAGAATAAAGAAGGACAAACCCTTGGATTGGCGAAAGATTCCAAACACTTTCACCGCGGTCGGACGGAACAAACAAACGGGTTAGCACAGTACCTTTAGAGCAGAAGAATGCTGCAGCTGAGGCAGACGTTCCTGGCAGATCCTGCAGGCTCACGGTTCCTGAAGCGACTGTCGGACTGACACGAAGGAGGAAGACTGGAGGCTCCTGCACTGCTCAGGGAAGAAACCAGCAGCGGAGCAAAACGACAAATAAAAGGTGCGCTCCTTTAAAACCCAAGCAGGATCCGGTCCTCCTGGCTATCCGGTTCACTTTAGCTGTGCACAGCAAATTCGACCAGAGGATAGAGGCCTGGCTTGCAGTTTGGCGAACTGGTTGGTCCCACCACCTCAAGGGGAGAGGATTTCTTACAGATCTTCCCTCTCGTCAAAGTTTGGAGATTCGGACCTGCAGCAGGGCATCACCGGGAGGTTCAGTCATGGTAGTGGTCCTCTTCTTTCAGCTTCTCTTCGGTTCTCTCGATCCAGTGGCGACTCTGCCTCCCTAGTCCCAGAGACCTGCTTTTTATGCAGTTTCCCCCATTCACACAGCCTGGCTGTCAATCACACAGCAGGGTGGCTGTCCTGGCAGGACAGTCACCTAGCCAATCAAACCAGAGTGCGACTTGGGTTTCCAAGGGAATCCTGTGCAGGGGGCCTAAAACCCCTCCCTCACATCCTGTGCCCCCAGACTCTCAGGTGCCTAAGGAGAGCTTCTGTGCAGAAGCCTGCCAAAGGACGGCCAACAAAGGAACCAAACCTGGTTTGGCACGCAGAGTAAAACTCGAGAAAGACCTTTACAAAAAGAAATGGTGAATAAACCCAGCCGAAACCAAATAAAAGTAAATGGGGTCCAGTGGATTTAAGTTTGAGGCTACTAACAGCCTAAAACAGTACCAAGGCTATTTAAATAGACCGCAGTAGGAAAAATAGGGTTGATACCACTGCCACCAGCCAAATCTTAAAGAAAGGGGAACGAAATAATGTTCCATGAGAGACAGACAAAAAGGGATAACTATTAACCCTTTCCAGTACTCTATGTAAGATAGTTTGTACTGGGTCTGTGAATTTAAAAAGACTAATAAAGTTAATGGCAACTTTACATGTTCTGGGGGACAGTAGTCAGCCCCCGAAAATGGAGTTTCAGAGTGGGAAGTCTGAAAAAGACAATCCTGTGTCACTGCACTAAAGGTGCTGTGTGACACACAGTAAAAAGATGATGCCTGTGGAGGACGTGAAGTTCCACAGTCTATGAACACAAAAATGTTAAACACACACAGCAAAACACATGTAAGAGTGGGAAAAAGGGCTCACACTCTTACCAGATGAAAAAAATGTATCCTAGAAATCCAGCAAAGCCTCTGAGGGACTCAGTAGGTAAGGGAAATTAACCATTCTGGAGAATTCTCCCTAACACTAGTTTTCTGAACTAGCCTATCATGTCATGTGTATTTTGCCTCACTGCTAGTATTCTGAACCAGCCTATTATGTCATGGGTATTTTGCAGTATTGCTAGTATTCTGAACTAGGCTATTATGTCATGTGTATTTTGCAGTATTGCTAGTATTCTGAACTAGCCTATCATATCATGTGTTTTTTGCCTCACTGCTAGTATTCTGAACTAACCTATTAGGTCATGTGCATTCTGCCTTATTGCTATCATTCTGAACCAGCCTATCTTGCCAGACTCAGACTATGCACTTTGCACTCTGACTTGATTAACTGAATTAGCTTATCCTGTCAGACTGTACTTAAACTGCATACTCTACACACTGTTTAATCTGTAGAACAAAATTCTCCTTGTGAAATACCATATAGAAAACGGCAGAAGTGGTGCGCAAGTGGTGTTGTCGGTGGAGGACCCTTGCTGCTGCTGACTGTGTTTGCAGCATCTAAAGTCTGTTGCCGACTTTTTTCTGGGACGCTGTACCTGTGGTGATTCCTTTAAGGCTCAGAAGGAGGAACCTGCGGCGACCCGACTCAACACACAAAAGCTCCCACTCCCACGTCAGCGGAGCGGTAGTGGTGCGCGAGTGGTGTTGTCGGTGTTGCTGGAGGCGCCGGCGAAGGCAAGTCCGACATTTCTTCCCCTCTGCAATGTATCTTCACTCAGAGGAGCTACACTACGGGGCCAGGTCAGTGCGTGATGAGCTTCTCGATGGACCCGGAGGCTGAATTAAGGATAAAGACTCGACAACAGGTAAGGCAGCGCCTCGCTTCCTGTCCGGCCTTCCAGCCCCTGTTGTTGCCCTCCACATTGCAAAGCCATAAAGCCCCTTTGTCCTTAAGACAATCCTGCCTCCCGTTTTATAAAAACCCAAGACAAAGGCGAGAAGGGACGGATATCGACCCTCACGGGGGAGGGGGCCAACACCCCATCAATGGTCCCTCTGGAATGCAGGGAACAAGGTTCACCCCCTGTGGACACATCTCTATTCCCTGAAATAATGGACCCCAGACAAGGAACAGGGCTGAAATGGGATGTCCAGCCTCAGCTGTCATCAAGCGACTTGGTGGGGGAGAGAGCTCATGACACCGGCAGCCCCCCCGTCGCACATGAGCCATGTGAGATGGTGGGCCTGCCGTCACCTACAGATGGTAAATCTGATGGAGTAGAGAGTCAGTCCGCAGAGGAGACTAGTTCTACTCTAAGACTCCCGGATCAGCCAAGTGATAAGATTGACTCTGCCAAGGTGATGGAAATAATGACCCCGAATCCCACTATCTGCCCCACAGCTGTGACAGATTCGATTCTTTCCACCAAGTCCTTTCCCCCTTCACTACTACAAACTAAAAAGCAATATGAGGTAACTCAGGACAGCGAGAGTGAAGTGGAAGGTGAAAGCCGGCATAAGACCGCCGCATTGGTGTGTATGTCCCCGCAGACTTATCTCAAACCTCTCGCCTCGGAAGTTGAGCAATCGAGAGGAAGCCAGCTGAAAATAAGCACCCGACTGGATCGAGAGGGCTCCTCCGTTGACAGCTTTACTGAGGGAGGTTGTGATGGTGACATTAGAGCCAGCAAGGACCTGGGCTGGCAGGAGGAAATATGGGAGTACTCGCATGATCTACCCGAAACTCCCCCTTGCATAGGTCTGACAAAGGAGCCACTCAAGATGGCACTGGCCCCGCAGGCCCAACATAGCCAATCTGAGGACGATAATCTGAAGGGACCTCACCACACACGTAATGCAGAGAGTCTACCACTGATCTTGGTAGACCCCTCATCCCCTGCTTCCCCTAAGGGGCCATGGGTGTTAGAGACGCCTCTACAGACAAACTCAAGCCTGGCTAACAAGTTGATACAAGACATCTCAAATCTCACAGGGAGAATTGTGACAGAAAAAAAGAGAAGTCTATCCTTCATTATGGAGAAAATTGCAGCACTTGATGGACACGTTCCAACAAATCTCCACTCTCCGAATTTAAAGACTCACAAGGAAAGTCATCCGCACACCGAAGGGATAAAGATGGTGGACCCACTAAGTGAGGCCGTGCCCAGATTGGAAAAAGAAGCTAACCGTATGATGATTGATTAGCTCTCCTTAAGGAAAATCTGTGAACTATGTAGTAAAGGAAGAATGGACGATTTCATCCACACCCAGAACGTAGTCATGGCAGCTCTCAACATTGCAATCGCTCCCTTCCTAAAACTATATGAGACCACTAATGACTCAGTGAATTCGGTTCAGGCATTGAACCTGAATATGAAGGAGCAGGTAAATGAACTTGTAGACTTGGTCAATAGACTGGATGCAAGACTCGAGAAAGAATCAGGCATCTCTTGTCAGTGGCAAAATCTCCTATGTGATCTGGCCTGCCAAGACTCAAATGATAAACAGCTACTTATGGAGGCCATTTTGGAAGATAACAAGTGGATCAGGAAGTCCAATGAGATAAAAGCCTCCTTGAGTGTGATGCCATTAAACAACCAGCATGGGAACCCCCTACTCAAATCTGCAGCAATAAAGAATGTTCCGAAACAAGCCAGGGGACCCCTGGTCCTGGGAAAGGCCAAGCTGCTTCTGGGAAAGCCAAAGCTGCCTCCAATGCAAAACCGAGTTAAAACCAAACTACTCAATGTTCCAAGTCCCAAACCAAATGATCCAGCCCGCGGCAGTGAATGTAGAATCTATTCCACCTCAAACCCCCCCAGGGCCTTCTCAAAAGAAAACAAAAAAACAAGCAATCAAACGAAAAGCAAATGGTTCTCGAGCTTTTCTAAGAAACATACAAACTCTACCCCGGGAAGAAATTATACCACCAGCAAAGAAGCCGAGAAGAGAAAGGAAACTAAGTCAAATGCCTCACGACCAGCTCCCTCTGGAATCAGCCCCACGGAGGGAATCTGACTGTGATCAGGTACCTGTAGTGGATTTGGACTCTTCTGATTCTTTGAGTGCCCTGATTGAAATAATTAAAAATAATCAAGAGGAGGAATCATGGGAGAATATCAGCATGACAGACTGGCAAGTCACAGATGAATATTAAAATCTGGTGGATAAAAAGGAAAGAAAGTTAACAGACAGAAACACACCGGACAAGAACGAGAAAAGGAGGAAAGACCTCAAGAAGTACACACAGGGCAAAAGACCATTGAGGAAGTAAGGAAAGCTGACTGGCCTTCTACGGCAAATTGAGGACAAAAGAACACCACGACCCAAACACCAAGTCAAGATATTAAGGTCGTCTAATCGGAACGATACAGAGCATCACACAAAAACTCAGGATCTCCTAAGATGTTTGGAACACCGAAGACAACAAGAAATTACAGCAGCCCCCAGGTCGACCAGCAAGAGTGAGAAGGGGAAATCTAGGACAACAAAAAGGCCTGCAGACCGGCATGCTCGTCCGGACTCTCCAAAAGAAAAGAACTTAAAAACCTTCAAACTAAAATTAGAAATCACCACAAAAGATCATAAGAAGATCCTCTTAAAGAGAAAAAATACATTAACCCTGCTAAACCAGCTGATACCTCTAAACGAGAGAATGTACCCTTACCGAAACTGTTTCAAAACAAAAACGTTTTGGGTGAACCGATATTTAGTTCTTTGAATCTATCCACTAACTTTAATTTATTCACAAAGAAGGTTAGGTTTTCAAATTCTGGAAATCCTAGGACTAAATCATCCGCTGTTTATACATTTCCACTCGCTTAGTGAGATTACTGTATGTTTCAAAAACAAATGTTAGAGTAATTGTTGCAGTGGTTAGCAAACAGTAGAAAGGAAAACAAAAACGTCAATTCCTGATTTAAAAAAAGTATAAATCTTGTAATTTTTAGCAAAAAGCATAACAGAAAATCAACATGGTTATGGTCTCAACCAAGGGCATAAAGAAAATAAGTACATCCACATGGTACAAATAGTTAAAAGTTCAAAAATACAGAAATTTATATTGTGAGACATGCATATAGCAAAAACAGAAACAAAGAGTAAAATACAATGTTAGTAAATTAAATCACAAAAAAAACATGTGTTGAAGGATGGGATATAGAGAGGTCAGATGCATGATAATAGTTCAATAGATGCATTGCATGAAAGGTCCCATGTAGGAGCTTTTAGTTGTCCCTCCTTCAGTAGTTTATACAGAGCAGTTAATGCTGCAGGGTCATTGGGTACATGATATCTTTTCCTTGCCAAACCAGCGATACCGTCAGGGAACTTACTACACAATGATATAGCAATTATCGAATTTACAGATGAACGCAGGTTGAACGTGATCACAATTCACCTAAGATCACAGAGAGTGAATGATATGGTGATGAAAACAAAGGACAAGCTGCGGGACCTAGGCTTTAGGCTTAGTTCCTTGGAGGTCCCAGGGGGAAGATACAGGGGAAAGAGTCCTCTCGAAGTAGACAAGATCGGACCCTTTTCTATTTGCCCTATACCTGGCGGACATAAAAGCTTCCCAGGAAAAAATACAAGCATTTCCACCAGAGCTGGAAGGGATCGAACTACCATGAATCCTTTATGCAAATGATGTCGTCCTTATTGATCAAACGGCAATAGGGCTCCAGAGAAGAAATGTAGAATTCAAGAATTATCTTGACCAAAATAGAATGAAAATCAATGCAGACAAATCAATGATGCTGGTAATGCAATCTGCCCTAGGTACCAAGAAGAAAAAGACCCCCTTTACTTGGACAATCGAAAACCAGGTTTTGAAAATAGTTGATACTACAATCTACCTCGGCCCAGAATTAATACAAATATCAATGAACAGGCACAATACAATTTCACCAGGGAAAGACTAACCAAACTAACAAACCAGGGAGAGCCCTGCATCAGAGATTTGGAATTTATTCGATGTCTCCAATTATTTGGTTCTACAAACAAAAGGTTGTGCTCATCTTGACCCACGGAGCGGAGACATTTCTAAATCTACCTTGGGCAGTATGGGGGAAACTCGAGGCCTATTTTTGGCGGAAAATTCTTAGACTTCCAAATTGTCTAAAAGTTGCAACAATTAGACATGAGTTAAGACTTCAATCCATGGTCTCGATAGTCTTATGCAAATCTATCCCCCTCTATCGCATATGTTTACCGGACAACCCTCCAATCCCTTTTGAGATCTTGGCAACCTCAACGAACAACAAGGGGGATACATTTTTTTGGATCTGGAAACAGAAATGCAATGATCTACTACTGCATAATAATATCCTTATAGAGACGCTCAAATACAATCCAGACAAGGGTAAGAAACTTCTAAGGGAGAAGGACTGGGTCGAAACGGACTCTTTGAAGGCCCAAAATATCTATTGTCAAAACATCATTTGGGAAAGGAAAGAATAGAACCATCCCCCCGTACCTTACAAGATTCCCTTCACCCCATTACAGAGACCTATTGATGCGCTGCAGACTTAACCTACTGCCGTCGAGAGAAGTGCAGTTCCTAAGAAGAAAGATCAAAATGCAAGACGCTAGTTGTCGCTTCTGTAGGATCCCTGAAATACTGGAAACTACGAGGCACTTGACACTCTCCTGTCCGAGATTCCAAGGTCTAAGGAGTATGTATTTGAATGTCACTCTGGCCTCACTGGATACTGCCATAGAGGAGGAATGTGGGAACGTCTAATGACGGTAGATAAAGTCGGTCAGACATTGGATGCCCTCAAACTGGTAGAACGGATTTTTGCATCGCTCACGGAGTGCGACGAACTGTGTAACAATGAACTTGGAAACGAGGAGGACACTTAAAGATGCTCAAGAATGAGAATGGAATAACACATTTTTTGTATGTTAAAGGTTGACATTTTTGTTTAACCAATAAAACAATTAAAAAATGTATATATAGAAAACGGACCCTAAGTGCCACTGTCCTACACGCACTCTTACTGTGGCGCCACACTGGCATCAGGTCTACTGACTAGTATTACAAGTAATTCCACCATACTTGCACCTTACCTTACCATGACAAGTAATATGGCAGCTATAATCGGTACTACACTCACCCCACTGATACCTAAGCAGAACCTGAACCCTAAGTCTAATACTTCGACTAGAAATCCTACAGGCACTATGATAGAGGGGTTATCTCCATCTAATGATCATTATCTTAGATACCTGGACCATCGACCGCCACTTAACTTTAACTTCACTCAGGATTTACCTAAAACTAATAGACCTTGCCACATATCTTCTAGAAACATTAGACTCCGTTCCAGACTCACCAAACTCTACGAACCACTTGCCAGCTCCTTGATAACTAATATAGGCCTTAGGAGAGACTGCCCACACAACAAACACAACATTATAACCAAAGACAACAGCCCTATTCCTCTACCCACACCTAAGACTGATGGTCTTACCAACAAAAAACATTAGCAGAATAAACGCCTTACTGCAATACTGGACGAAGAAACAAGTAATTGTACTTCACCCAATTCATTGACCGGTAACCCTGTTCCAGACCTCAAGGGAGCCTTAATAAACGCTAGATCTAGTGGCTCACGCCACAGAGATAGCCGACTTAATTCAGGCAGAAAACGATGACTTTCTAGCCATTACAGAATCATGGCTGCATGCAGCAGCAGGCCCTGCCCTCATGCTTGCAGTACCTGATAATTATACCATTCTCAGAGTAGACAGGAGCGAGGCACGGGGAGGAGGCATTGCCCTCATAGCGAAGTCCAACCTAGCCATGAGACTAGCCCCCTCACCTGACTTTAAATCTTGTGAATCCCTTACTGCCAAATTACCCATCTCCGACTCCCAAACGCTCACTATTCATCTTATTTACAGACCTCCAGGCCCCATGGGTACATTTGAGGAGGACATCTCCACCATTCTATCTGACAACCTAAAAAACACTTGGCAAGTACTCCTGCTAGGGGATCTCAACTTGGGATTTAATGACCCCAAAGACCAGCAGATACAGCCATCTCTAATGTTCTTACGGAGCTCGGCCTCATCCAAAGAGTGACGCTCCCAACACATGACAAAGGGAGAACACTTGATTGGGTGGCTGATTTTAACTGTAGTGCCTCAATCATTGCTATAACCCCACAGTTATGGACAGACCACTTTCTCTTAGCATTCACACTAGCAGCTATAATTCTCACAAATAAAAATAACCCACCTGCTCCTCCCACCCTAACGAGGAATTAAAAAAAACATCACGGCAGATAAGCTCTTACGCTTAATATTACCGACCCTCAACTCACTACCAGCTACGACTGATCCTACTACCTTAGTTAATGAATACAATATAACTTTGACTGAAGCCTCAGATACCATTGCCTCACCTAAAAGTGAGGAAAAGTAAACCAGAGCACACTTGAACTCTTGGTTCACTCCGCACCTCAAAACCTTGAGATCGGAAAAAAGAAAAAGTGAAGTTACCTGGAGGCACTTACCCTCTGATGAAAACAGATCTAACCTTATCAATATTTCTTCCCTATGTAAGAAAGAAATACTTCTTATCAAGCAGGAAACATACAACAAGAGGATTCTTCAAGCTAACTCAAGCACAAAGGAACTCTTTGTAATTCTGAAAGAGCTTGAAGCCCTGATTCCGGTACCAGACAACTGTGCCAAGGACAAAACCTGGTGCTCTAATATACAGAAGGCTTTAACCAACAAAGTAACCAGGTTGCAGGATAAAATTGCAGACAAAAAAGCAAACTTAGCCAATATTGACACACCGGCTAGTATTCCTACGCCTTCCCATAAACCAACACAATGCTTCAGTCTCAATTCTGGAGGTGGAAAAAATCATCCTCTCCCTCAAACCCTCGAACTGTCATGGAGACAAATGCCTAGCCCAAATCATTAAAGATGCCACAAGAGCCCTGGAACCCTTTATAACTAAGCTAATTAATGCTTTGTTCTCTACTGGCACCATCCTAGCAACTTAAAGGAGTCCTGGGTACCCCCCTCCTCAGAAATCAGTAATTAGATCCAACTATTCCCACCAACTACAGGCCCATCCAAACAGTGCCATTTTTACTTAACATTTTAGACAGGGTAGCCTATCTCCAGATACAGGAGTATTTAGAGCTTAACCAGCTCCTAGGAACACGACAGTCAGGCTTCAGGCCTCAGGCCTCAACACATTACCGAAACCGCATGAATTGATCTCAAGGCCCAAATAGACGAGCTCAGGGACAAGGGGAAATCGGCCTTACTACTTCTTCTAGATCTCTGAGCTGCATTCGATTTGGTGGACCACAAGCTCCTATGCAATCACCTGGACTCAGCAGCACACTTCTCTCAGGAGGCCATAGTCTGGATCCAATCCTTTCTGAGCAAAAGGACTATGAGGGTCTTCACGCCATCAGCAGCAGCCGACCCTATTCCGATCACATGTGGAGTGCCACAAGGTTCCTGTGTCTCACCCACAATGTACAATATATTTACTAAGCACCTTTTCAATGATCTGGACCATATTGGTATCACCTACGCTAACTATGCAGATGATATCCACATTCTCATACCACTTACTGGGGATTATGACAAGGATTTGGCCTTGGTAAATAAAATCTATCTCATCATCCATGCATGGATGGCTATCCACGGTCTATGCCTGAATGATGACAAAACTGGTAAATACTTTCAATCTCAATAAGCTTGGCCACAAATACACCTCTTTTAATATTGATGGCAACACTATTAAAGTTGCTAAAGAGGTAAAAACCTTAGGTTTTTACCTAGACTCCACCCTCACCTTTGCCAAACAGGTTAACTCCATGGCCTCTGCCTCTGCATACAGATGCAAGCTAATTAGAGCAGGTAAACCATTCCTATCTAAGAATAGTTGTACCATTCTAGCCAGAGCCTTAATTTTGTTGAAATTGGACTATTGTAACTCCCTATACTTGGGCACCAATAAGTACATTACCAACAAAATCCAAATTCTCCAGAATAATGCCCTTAGAGCGGCACTGGGCATAGCTAGAAAATAGCACATCTCTGAGGGAAGGAGACAGAACAATTGGCTTTCTACCAGTGACATTTTGCTCAAAACTGCCTCGCTAACACACAAGTGCCTTAACAACGCTGCACCTCGCTATCTTATGGGGAGAATCAATAGAAAATCTTCCAGTCATCCAACCAGGACTGCAAACACAAAGTGCCTAGTGGTACCTAGGCTCAAACTGACTAATGTCGGAGGGAGCAGTTTCCCAATTAAAGCCGCTCAGACATGGAACTCCCCCCACCTCCCTGAGGGTAGACCAAACTTATCTGAACTTCAGGCATAACATCATGAACTTCTCTCTCTCACACACACACACACACACACACACACACACACACACACACACACACACACACACACACACACACACACACACACACACACACACACACACACACACACACACACACACACACACACACACCACACACCACACACCACACACCACACACCACACACCACACACCACACACCACACACCACACACCACACACCACACACCACACACCACACACCACACACCACACACCACACACCACACACCACACACCACACACCACACACCACACACCACACACCACACACCACACACCACACACACCACACACACACACTCTCTCTTAACTCTCTACTGCCACTGTTGGCTTTTTATAGCTGAGCCTGTGCTGCTCGAGAGTTACCTGTGGATCCCACTGGCTCTCTATGTCATCTTTACTCAATTTCTGCCTGAGCTACTCCCAGTGCTTCATTAAAATAAAATGTTTCAGGGTCCAAATATCTTCTATCATGCCTGTTCCACATCAGGGTGATAACTTGCCACCCACTGCTGCTTCCCCACTTTTCAACATGTTTGCTGTAACTCCCTATGGCATTTTAAGAGTCATGGCTGCACTAACCATGCCAGATTTGCATGTTACAAATAATAATCAATATAACATTAAATAGCATGTGTATGGGTGTGGAAGGAGGAGGCTGACACATAGGTGCCATGTTTTTTGGCAAAGACTTTTATTCTTTAATAAAATAAAGAGAAAACCCTATATGTCCTTCATTCTTACAGGTGTTTCCTTGTCTGAACTAAAACACTAAGAAAAATGTTGGAATGCTCAGAAATAAAATCCAGCATCCAGTGTCACAATCCTACTTCTATCCCTTACACTTAAAAACAAATTAAAGTGCATTACTGTGCTCTTGGCCCAGAAGAATGACTCCCTTCTTCTGGACAAGTACAGTCCCATATAATTGGAAGTTCAACGAAATAGCAGGAATTGTCTCCCTTCCCCATGCCTTTCTCAGGCTTGTTTTTACAGTTCCACAAAGTAGGGGAAATGTCTTCCTTCCCCTGGCTTTTCACATACCCCTGATGAGCCCCTCCAGTGACTCAATTGGACAGACCTGGTATTTGTCCTTAACA